>NC_134397.1:231646936-232019321 GCF_050003625.1 Haematobia irritans
TTGACAAAATTTTCTTCAGAAATAAAATTTTGACAAAATTTTCTATAAAATAGAAATTTTACCAATTTTTCTATAGAAATAAAATATTGACAAAATTTTCTATAGAAATAAAATTTTGACAAAATTTTCTGTAGAAATAAAATTTCAATAAAATTTTGTTAGAGAAATAAAATGTTGACAAAATTTTCTAAAGAAATAAAACTTTGACAAAATTTTCTATAGAAATACAATTTTGATAAAACTTTCTATAGAAATAAAATTTTGAAAAAATGTTCTATAGAAATAAAATTGGCATATGCCGGCTATCATGTAAAACATTTTTTCGGAAGGTTCAAGTGTGGTTCATTGTTGGGTTTAATGAGCTGCCTGAATTTATTCTGATAATTGGTTGATAGTTCTGCTGCAAGTAGAGGATTCTGATGAGGAATGTGGTAATTCCGAAACGTGCGTCCATTCAACCATCTTGCCGTCATAGGGCTTTGCCCAAATAAATTTTCTATAAAAATAGAACTCTGACAAAATTTTCTATAAAAATAAAATTCTGACAAAATTTCTATAGAAATACAATTTTGACAAACTTTCTAAAGAAATAAATTTTTTTACAAAATTTTCTGTGGGAATGAAATTCTGAAACAAAATTTTCGATAGAAATAAAACTTTTACAAATTTTTCGATAGAAATAAAATATTGACAAAATTTTCTATAGAAATAAAATTTGTATTGGTAAACATTACCAAGAAAATATCATTTCACTAAAACAACATTTTTCAAATTTAGCACTATTTTGCGGCATTTTGACATTCTTTTTATCATTTTTTAGCACTATTTTAACGCTGAGTTAGCTGCAAAAGTTTTAGATCTGCTTAGATCACACTGCTTAGTGTCCTTCCATGCATGTATTTGGAGTTCGCTTGATTCTGGTCTCTTTTACTACCCGATTTCGATGAAATTTGGTATAGATTTTTTTCACTCTGGAGGTGAAAAATCAACTTTAGCTCCTAATATCAGACATTTCTGATCAGATTGTGATAGGACACCCATAAACATGTACCCCTTAATGTTCTTAAATAACCTATACCAATGATAACCCACAAAGGCTTATGTTTACTAATTCAGTAGGGGTGATGTAGGGTATGATATAGTTTGCCCCGCCCGAATTTCTACTTTACTTACTTGTTGTTAAATATTCGTTTTTGGTTGTAATAAAAATATTATAGCTGAAACGGGAAAATGTGTCTAATGCAATACAAAATGCCCAACTCGACTATGATCTCCATTATCATTTTTATTTCTACCTGTATGGATCCCTTTGATTTTATTCTCATCTATGAACATGTCATGTCAAAATTGTTTTCATTTTGTGGCACAATCATTTTACTTCCATATATCAATCGATCAATAGTAGATTTGAACAATTCCATTTATTCTTTTGATATAGGTCTTAATGTCCAAGGATGTTTCTATTAGCATCCTGCCAGAACTTTTTAATTTATTTAGACCCAAAGGAATGTCTATGATATTATTTATTGATATATTTTTGCTAGATACCCCTCAATATTGCGTGTTACAGGCCTTTAAAAGGAAAACTTAAATCCACCATTACCACTCTTTAAACGGTCTTCTCTGAGAGCAATGTGGAAAGGAGATTAAACAAACACCCCACACATTGTTAATGGCTGTATGCTTGTGTTATTGAAGGGGGCTATGTGTGTGTATGTGTACCGAAAGACATTCACATATAAATAATAAATAAATCCAAATTTAGAATAAAGCTCACAGAGACGTACTCTGTCATAGAAATATACGCAAAGTGTTGCGGAATACACGCACCACAGCCCTTGTCTCTGGTGAAAGAACTTTTACCCACAAACTCTCTTGGGTATGACCACACACAGCATTCACACACACATTATGAGTGGATTAAAAGGCATATGGGAATTGAAACAGCATGAGAGCTTTAAGTAAAATATTTGGGATTTTAAATGAAAATGGAAACTCGACGGGTGGTGAAAACATAACATTTTTGTTACAGCCAATATCAACAATTGCAATTTGGGGACATTAACCAAATGACTACTGCGTTAAAATCAATTAGCATTGCTTCTGTTATGATGAAATAGTTTATTGACTTATACTTGGACATTTTATAAGGAGCATAATGGAAATAAAATGGAAAGCAGGTAGGAGAAAGATTGTAAAAAGGGATTGTGTTTATAGCAAATAGGGTGAATTAAAGGAAATGCAACAACGTAAAGCGCTATAACTTTTTAATTTTATTGTTACAAATTAAAAACATGTGGCAGATAACATCAAATTTTAGAAAGAGTTTTGATATGTTCGATTTGAAGTATGGTCTTCAAACCACAGACAAAGCCATTACACGCTGCACCTACATCAACACGTAAGTTGGGGTCAACATTGAAAGCCCACTCGAACTCCGCTTAAAGGGAACATCCCTTAGGATATCAGTCACTTGGACAAAAATAATCTACCAATTTTTTACCAAAATTTTATTTCTAGAATTTGTAAGTCTTGAGGTCATGTTGTAATAAAACAAAATAAAATCTTAGTTTTTTATAGTGTTTTATTTTTAATTCTTTCCAATATTTCGAACACCATCGTTGTCCGTCCTCAGGGAAATTAACTTTAACAAAAGAAAATAAACACAAATTAACCAAACAGAAAGACAAATATTTAAAAATTATGTTACAAAAATTTTTACTAGGACATTTACATTTTTAATATTTTTAATAAGACAAAGTGACTTGCTCGCCACTGCGTTTGAGACTCATAACTTATTTTTTTTCCGTCGGTACATTTATAATATGTAGCATTTCTAACATATATCTCCTTTTGTGAATGTTCTCCTGGGCTAAAATATGTACATCTTGCAGATTGGGTTGATGCCCCGTCGTTGTACAATGTGCTGAAAGTGCCGTCTTCTGCTCCAATGGCTTTTCTGTTGCTTTTTGGTCCCATTTATGACCAGAGAGTCTGGTTTTTAATTTAGTTTTTGTAGTACCGACATATACCTTCTGGCATATGTCGGACTTGTCTCCATTGCATGTGATCTTATACATTACATTCGATTTATCGTTGGTTTTAATTTTTGATTTTGTCCTACTAAAGAATTTGTTGACAGTCTTGTGAGTTTTTGAGCAAATTGGTACTTTTCTTTGTTGAACATATTGGAATTACTGAAACGTACGGAGAAGTTTGGTATGTATGTCAATCCTTTATATATCTTTGGTTCCCTTTCAGCAGAAATTATATTTCTGTTATATGTTGCTCTTCTAATTTAATCTGTAATTCTATTGTGTGGGAAATCGTTCGTCCGGAGTATAGTACGTATTTTCATCTCGTTTTTTTTTTGTTGGAATTTCACCTCACTTATGTTATATACCCTCTTTATGAAATTGGTTGCCGTATTCACGATCATTCTGCGAGGGTGGTTTGAATGATAGTTTATCAGTCTGCCCGAAGCCGAAGGTTTTTGGTACCAATTGGTTTCAAGTTCGTCATTATGCCTTAACATTAGCATGTCAAGACAAGATACAATGACGAACTTGAAACCAATTGGTACCAAAAACCTACGGCTTCGGGGTCATCTACTAAACGGTCAACCATACAACAACTACGAAAAAATTTTATTTTTATAGAAAATTTTGTCAAAATTTTATTTCTATAGAAAACTTTGCCAAGATTTTATTTCTATAGAAATTTTTGTCAACATTTTTTTTCCTATAGAAAATTTTGTCAAAATTTTATTTCTATAGAAAATTTTGCCAAAATTTTATTTCTATAGAAAATTTTGTTAAAATTCTATTTCTATCGAAAATGTCAAAATTTAATTTCTATAAAAAATTTTGTTATTTCTTCAGAAAATGTTGTCAAAATTTTATTTCTATAGAAAATTATGTCAAAATTTTATTTCGTTAGAAAATTTTGTAAAAATTTTACTTTTATAGAAAATTTTGTAAAAATTTTATTTCTATAGAAAACTTTGCCAAGATTTTATTTCTATAGAAAATTTTGTCAACATTTTTTCCCTATAGAAAATTATGTCAAAACTTTATTTCGTTAGAAAATTTTGTCAAAATTTTATTTCGATAGAAAATTTTGTCAAAATTTTATTTCTGTAGAAAATTTTGTCAAAATTTTATTTCTGTAGAAAATTTTGTCAAAATTTTATTTCTATAGAAAATTTTGTCAAAATTTTATTTCTATACAAAACTTTGCCAAGATTTTATTTCTGTGGAAAATTTTGTCAAAATTTTATTTCTATTGAAAATTTTGTCAAAATTTTATTTCTATAGAAAATTGTGTCAAAATTTTATTTCTATAGAAAATTTTGTCAAAATTTTATTTCTATAGAAAATTTTGTTAACATTTGGTTTTCTATAGAAAATTTTGTCAAAATTTTATTTCTATAGATATTTTTATCAAAACTTTATTTCTATAGAAAATTTTATCAAAATTTAATTTCTATAAAAAATTTGTTAATGCTTTGTTTCTATAAAAAATTTTGTTAACATTTTATTTCCTCAGAAAATGTTGTCAAAATTTTATTTCTATAGAAAATTTTGTCAAAATTTTATTTCTATAGAAAATTTTGTCAAAATTTTATTTCTATGGAAAATTTTGTCAAAATTTTATTTCTATAGAAAATTTTGTCAAAATTTTATTTCTATAGAAAATTTTGTCAAAATGTTATTTCTACAGAAAGTTTTGTCAAAATTTTAATTCTATAGAAAATGTTGTCAAAATTTTATTTCTATTTGAAATTTTGTTAAAATTCTATTTCTATAGAAAATGTCAAAATTTAATTTCTATAAAAATAATATTTTATTTCTATAAAAAAATTTTTTTAAAATTTTATTTCTATAGAAAATTATTTCAAAATTTTATTTCTATTTTAAATTTTGGTAAAACTTTATTTCTATAGAAAAATTTGGTTAAAATTTTATTTCTATAGAAATTTTGTCAAAATTTTATTTCTATAGAAAATGTTGTCAAAATTTTATTTCTATTTGAAATTTTGTTAAAATTCTATTTCTATAGAAAATGTCAAAATTTAATTTCTATAAAAATAATATACTATTTCTATAAAAAAATTTTTTAAAATTTTATTTCTATAGAAAATTATGTCAAAATTTTATTTCTATTTTAAATTTTGGTAAAACTTTATTTCTATAGAAAAATTTTGTTAACATTTCATTTCTATAGAAAATTTTGACAAAATTTTATTTCTATAGAAAATTTTGTCAAAATTTTGTTTCTATAGAAAATTATATCAAAATTTTAATTATATAGAAAATTTTGTCAAAATTTTATTTCTATAGAAAATTTTGACAAAATTTTATTTCTATAGAAAATTTTGACAAAATTTTATTTCTATAGAAAATTTTGTTTCTATGTTATAGAAAATTTTGTCTATAGAAAATTTCTATAGAAAATTTTGTCAAAATTTTATTTCTATAGAAAATTTTGTCAAAATTTTATTGCAATAGAAAATTTTGTTAAAATTTTATTTCTATACATATTTTTGTCAAAACTTTATTTCTATAGAGAATTTTATCACAATTTAATTTCTATAAAAAAATTGTTAATATTTTATTTCAATAAAAAATTTTGTTAACATTTTATTTCCTCAGAAAATGTTGTCAACATTTTATTTCTTTAGAAAACTTTGCCAAGATTTTATTTCTATAGCAAATTTTGTCAACATTTCATTACTATAGCAAATTTTGTCAAAATTTTATTTTTATAGAACATTTTGTCAAAATTTTATTTCTATAGAAAATTTTGTCAAAATTTTATTTGTATAGAAAATTTTGTTAAAATTCTATTTCTATCGAAAATGTCAAAATTTAATTTCTATAAAAAATTTTGTTATTTCTTCAGAAAATGTTGTCAAAATTTTATTTCTATAGAAAATTATGTCAAAATTTTATTTCGTTAGAAAATTATGTTAAAATTTTATTTCTATAGAACATTTTGTCAAAATTTTATTTCTATAGAAAACTTTGCCAAGATTTTATTTCTATAGAAAATTTTGTCAACATTTTTTCCCTACAGAAAATTATGTCAAAATTTTATTTCGTTAGAAAATTTTGTCAAAATTTTATTTCGTTAGAAAATTTTGTCAAAATTTTATTTCTATAGAAAATTTTGTCAAAATTTTATTTCTATAGAAAATTGTGTCAAAATTTTATTTCTATAGAAAATTTTGTCAAAATTTTATTTCTATAGAAAATTTTGTCAAAATTTTATTTCTATACAAAACTTTGCCAAGATTTTATTTCTAAAGAAAATTTTGTCAAAATTTTATTTCTATTGAAAATTTTGTCAAAATTTTATTTCTATAGAAAATTATGTCAAAATTTTATTTCTATAGAAAATTATGTCAAAATTTTATTTCTAATTAAAATTTTGGTAAAATTTTATTTCTATAGAAAAATTTTTTTAAAATGTTATTTCTATAGAAAATCTTGTCAACATTTTATTTCTATAGTAAATTTTGTAAAAGTTTTATTTCTATAGAAAACTTTGTCAAAATTTTATTTCTATAGAAAATTTTGACAAAATTTTATTTGTATAGAAAATTTTGTTAAAATTCTATTTCTATAGAAAATGTTGTCAAAATTCCATTGCAATAAAAATTTTGTCAAAAGTTTATTTCTATAAACAGTTTGTTAAAATTTAATTTCTTCTATTCATAGGAGAAAACCAAATTAGGTGTCTAGCCACTTTCGTAAATTTTTTTCGTCCACTTTTTGTACACGATGCAACACTGCCAGTATCGCAGTAACGAGTATTGGTACGGGAAACAAAAGATTTATTAACATTTAAAGGCTGAAGGGCTCTAACTATACTCACTTAGGGAGCCACCGTGGTGCAATGGTTAGCATGCCCGCCTTGCTTACACAAGGTCGTGGGTTCGATTCCTGCTTCGACCGAACACCAAAAAAAAATTCAGCGGTGGATTATCCCACTTCAGTTATGCTGGTGACATTTCTGAGGGTTTCAAAGCTTCTCTAAGTGGTTTCACTGCAATGTGGAACGTCGTTCGGACTCGGCTATAAAAAGGAGGTCCCTTGTCATTGAGCTTAACATGGAATCGGGCAGCACTCAGTGATAAGAGAGAAGTTCATCAATGTGGTATCACAATGGACTGAATAGTCTAAGTGAGCCTGATACATCGGGCTGCCACCTAACCTAACCTAACCATACTCACTTATGGCTTTCCAACCAAATATAAAACAAAGAATTGTCAATGGAATAAATCTATAGCTACCAGACGAGCGGTTTAGAAATTATAGTAACCTCAAGTTGAGTTTCTATATGTGGCGCCATGAATCTAATGTAACCGTCACAAAGGATTGCATACAAGAAAGAAATAAAATAAAACCTTTCCAAAAAGTGGTCAGTACGACCACGTTTACAGTGCTATATCCTCTTCATAAAATTAAATTTAGGCTCTTAAGCTTAGCTTTGTGTCTGTATACCAGACTAATTTATTTTTACGTATTTTCATTGAACATTTTCTTTATACCAAAATATAGTATTGGAATTTCGACATTTCAGTTTGCCAACATATTCTTTGAGAGACCATCACCACCCAACAAAAATGAAGGCTAAATTGTTTATTGCATGTAAATGAACTTGCAGAAGTTTAATTAAAGTACACGAAATAAATTTATTTTGTTGTTCGTCGTACCTTAGTACATAATAACAACCTCGTCAAATTAAAGTCATATAAGATTTCAAGCGTAATTCCCATGAAACAGAATGAGAAAAAAAATTAAAAAGGAAAAAAAAAATCGTATATGTTGTTGCCAAATTCTACGTGCGTATTTAAATCTTCAACGTTTACAACAAATTAAAGCAAAATTATTTCAATGGACTTTTATAGAGTATAAAAAAAAAGAATCATGTTTCAGTAGAAATTTTACTGCATACGTGGGTACATGCCATGTAGGTGGAGTTTTTTTTGGGATTTTTTTTATTTTCGTAGAATAATGGCACTTGGTTCATGAACATTCGTTCCAGATTAATGAAATAAATTGTTAGGTTTGTTACGCTCGGAAAAAACAGTAAATATGGCTGAATGTCGAATATATGCTGCCTTTTACAAATCAACATAACTGGGAAAATTTACGGAGTTCTTATCTAAAAAAAAAAATATTGAATAAAATAAAGATTATGTAACCTTCATTTTGGGACACGTAATTTACACAATACTTAGGAGAAATTTCTTTAAATATTTTTTAACTGAAATTCACGTCTATATGTTCATGCATTGAAAAAACAGTGAACCCCCACCAAGGAGAAAAATTTTGGTTAATTTTAGAATCAATACGAAAATCCTTGAAGCAAGTAAACTTTGTTTTCAGTACAATGATAAATATGAGCTACTACATTTTTACAGAAATGTTTGCATACTTTTAGGCGGATCTCTGTACGCACGAGAGTTCGCTACACTGAAAAACATATTGACCTAATACTCGTATGTAGAAGATTATGTAACCTAAATTTTAGGACTACACCAAGCCATGCACACATATAAAACAAATTCGGCACAAATCTTTGTAGACCTAAAATAGCCCTCGATTTTCAATTTCAAGCAAATCGACTAAAAAATGTGGTGTCCAGAAGCTCAAGAAGTTAGATAAGCCTCTATGGACCGAAATACTTCTAAATTGCCAATTTTAGGGTGTTTAGATGCCCACCGTGATGCAATGGTTAGCATGCCCGCCTTGCATACACAAGGTCGTGGGTTCGATTCCTGCTACGACCGAACACCAAAAAGTTTTTCAGCGGTGGATTATCCCACCTCAGTAATGCTGGTGACATTTCTGAGGGTTTCAAAGCTTCTCTAAGTGGTTTCACTGCAATGTGGAACGCCGTTCGGACTCGGCTATGAAAAGGAGGTCCCTTGTCATTGAGCTCAACATGGAATCGGGCAGCACTCAGTGATAAGAGAGAAGTTCACCACTGTGGTATCACAATGGACTGAATAGTCTAAGTGAGCCTGATACATCGGGCTGCCACCTAACCTTAGATGCCCAAGAAGTCAAATCAGAAGGTCTATATGGGGGGGATATGCCGAAACCGATGTAAACAAATTCATCGAGGTTTCTAATCACATTTGCCACTTGTGCCATAAATAATCTACCAAAATTTGAAGAAAATTTTACCACAAATCTACCAAATTTAGAAAATCTTTGAAGCTTTCGATAAAAATTTTATGGTTGGTATGAAGAAAATTTCTTTTTTCGAGTAAATGAACGATCCCCCTTTTAGAGACAATTTTTGGGTGTATACATTTTCCGATTTTAGTGTAAAGCTTGGGACAAGGGACTACTTCTACAAGAAGGGAGAATTTATTCCAATGGGCATTGATAGTATGAAATAACATGAAAACATTTTAAAGGATTTTTTGAAGAAATTAAATTTAATATTGTAATTATTTGTAGAAATTGAATGTATCCAAAATGTTGTTTCTATAGAAAATTGGGTCAAAATTTATTTATAAAGAAAATTTTCTCAAAATTTCATGTCTATGGAAAATGTCGAAATTTTATTTCTATAGGAAATTTGGTCAAAATTTTGTCAAAATTTTATTTATATAGAAAATTTAGTATAATTTTATTTCTATAGAAAATTTTGTCAAAATTTTATTTCTATAGAAAATTTTGTCAAAATTTTATTTCTATAGAATATTTTGTTAAAATTTTATTTCTATAGAAAAAATTTTATTTCTATAGAAAATTTTGTCAAAATTTATTTCTATAGAATTTTTTTCAAAATTTTATTTCAAGAGAGAATTTTGTCAAAATTTTATTGCAAGAGAAAATTTTGTCAACATTTTATTTCAAGAGAAAATTTTGAAAACTCTTTATTTCTGTAGAAAATTTTGTCAAATTTAATTTTTATAGAAAAATTTGTTAGAATTGTATTTCTATAGAAAATTTTGTCAAAATTTTAATTCTACAGCAAATTTTAACAATATTTTATTTTGTTATAATTTTATTTCTATAGAAAATATTGTCAACATTTTATTTCTATAGAAAACTTTGTCAAAATTTTATTTCTATAGAAAATTTTGTCAAAATTTTATTTCTATAGAAAATTTTGTCAAAATATTATTTCTATAGAAAATTTTGTCAAAATTTTATTTCTATAGAAAATATTGTCAACATTTTATTTCTATAGAAAACTTTGTCAAAATTTTATTTCTATAGAAAATTTTGTCAAAATTTTATTTCTATAGAAAATTTTGTCAAAATATTATTTCTATAGAAAATTTTGTCAAAATTTTATTTCTATAGAAAATTTTGTCAAAATTTTATTTCTATAGAATATTTTGTTAAAATTTTATTACTATATAAAATTTTGTCAAAATTTTATTTCTATAGAAAATTATGTAAAAATTTTAATTCTATAGAAAATTTTGTCAAAATTTTATTTCTATAGAAAAAAATTTTATTTCTATAGAAAATTTTGTCAAAATTTTTTTTCTATGGAATATTTTGTTAAAATTTTATTTCTATAGAAAATTTTGTCAAAATTGTATTTCTATAGAAAATTTTGTTAAAATTTTATTTCTATAGAAAATTTTGTCAAAATTTTATTTCTATAGAAGATTTTGTCAAAATTTTATTTCTATTGAAAATTTTGTCAAAATATTATTTCTATTGAAAATTTTGTCACAATTTTATTTCTATTGAAAATTTTGTAACAATTTTATTTCTATAGAAAATTTTGTCAAATTTTTTTTTATAGAAAATTTTTTCAAAATTTTATTTCAAGAGAGAATTTTGTCAAAATTTTATCTCAAGAGAAAATTTTGTAAACTCTTTATTCCTATAGAGAATTTTGTCAAATTTTATTTTTATAGAAAATTTTGTTAAAATTTGATTTCTATATAAAATTTTGTCAAAATTTGAATTCTACAGAAAATTTTAACAATATTTTATTGATTTTGTTAGATTTTGTTTGAACATGAAATTTTGAGAAAAAATTTTATTTCTATGGAATATTTTGTTAAAATTTTATTTCTATAGAAAATTTTGTCAAAATTTTATTTCTATAGAAAATTTTGTTAAAATTTTATTTCTATAGAAAATTTTGTCAAAATTTTATTTCTATAGAAGATTTTGTCAAAATTTTATTTCTATTGAAAATTTTGTCAAAATATTATTTCTATTGAAAATTTTGTCACAATTTTATTTCTATTGAAAATTTTGTCACAATTTTATTTCTATAGAAAATTTTGTCAAATTTTCTTTTTATAGAAAATTTTTTCAAAATTTTATTTCAAGAGAGAATTTTGTCAAAATTTTATCTTAAGAGAAAATTTTGTAAACTCTTTATTCCTATAGAGAATTTTGTCAAATTTTATTTTTATAGAAAATTTTGTTAAAATTTTATTTCTATAGAAAATTTTGTCAAAATTTTAATTCTACAGAAAATTTTAACAATATTTTATGGATTTTGTTAACTTTTTTTTTGTAGGAATATTTGTCAAAATATTATTTCTATAGAAATATTTAATAAAATTTTATTTCTATACAAAATTTTGTCAAAATTTTATTTCTGTACAAAATTTTGTCAAAATTTTATTTCTGTACAAAATTTTGTCAAAATTTTATTTCTATAGAAAATTTTGTCAAAATTTTATTTCTATAAAAATGTTTGGCAAAAAATTTATTTCGATACAAAGTTTTGTCAAAATTTTATTTCAATAGAAAGTTTTGTAAACAATTTATTTCTCTAGAAAATTTTGTCAAAATTTTATTTTTATAGAAAATGATGCCAAAAATTTCCCAAAACTTTATTTCTACAGAAAATTTTGTCAACAATTTATTTCTATAGAAGGACATTTTATTCCTATAGAAAAATTTGTCAAAAAATTATTTCTATAGAAAATTTTGTCAAAACTTTATTTCAATAGAAAATTTTGCCAAAATTTTTCCAAAACTTTATTTTTTTTAGAAAAATTTGTCCACATTTTATTTCTATAGAAAATTTTGTCAAAATTGTATTTCTATAGAAATTTTTGTCAAAATTTTATTTTTATAGAAAATTTTGTCAAAAAATTTTTTTTTTGAAAGTCTTGACAACATTTTATTACTATAGAAAATTTTGCCAAAAATTTATTTCTATAGAAAATTTTGTTAAAATTTTATTTCTATAGAAAATTTTGTCAAAATTTTATTCCTATAGAAAATTTTGTCAAAATTTTATTTTTATAGAAAATGTCAAAATTTTATTCTCAAAATTTTATTTCTATGTAGCCTAATTTTAATTTTCTTAATCCTAGATTTAGAGCTGAGTTGCTTCCTGAAAAATGTCTTTATTCAAAAAGAGACCCACAAAGGCCCAAAATCCTTACAAAAAAAGGTGAAAACCTTTGAATTTCTTCTCATAACTTTTTTTTTGAGTCTATTTGCAAGCATATTTATAAGCTTATAAAATATTCTTTCGCATCGAAGTAGTGAGGGATATACAAGTTATATTAATTAATTTTTCTTGAAAATCCTTGAAACTGTCATTGAGACAAAAAAAAAAAACATCCATAGATAACAATAACTAAAGTTCTTAAAAAGATTTTCATTTGTATCGAAGTCACTTGACCCATATCAAATGAAAAATCAAAATTTATTTTTATCTAAATGTCTAATATTACTTTCTTTGAATAGTCTTTCAATCTCTGGCTCTATGGCTCCCTAGCTCTCTCATACTCTCTCTCTCTCACACACACTGTTCTTGTCATCATACACTCACACCTACACAAACACATTGGAGAGCCATCAACGATATCAAATTTCAAACTCAAATCACCAACAATAAAAATTGGACACCCAATTAAATACCAATTTTTGTGACATTTTAAATATATCTTTAAGGTATTCATCGAATATCCAAACGATGAAAAAAGGTGCAAATAAGATTGAAAGGTGTTAAGGGTCCAGAATAGAGGTAATGATGGTTTAGGAAAATAAAGAGAAGAATATCAAAAGCAAAAAAAAAAAAAATACAAAAATACAAAAACACAAAATAAGCATATATGGCAGTAAGTTCGGCAAGGTCGAATATTAAATGCTCACCACCATGGATCAAATATAATATTTTCCTCTTTATCTTTTTTCTCTGTCCCCTCTCGCTCTATCTGGACCCTAGGAGCCCCAGAAGTTGAAACGGGAGATATGAAGGCTATACCAAACCATGGACCCATATAAGCCACATCTTTGTGGATGTAAATTAGGTCTAGATTTCTAACTTCAATTAACTTGGATAAAAGTTGCAATGTCTAGATGCCCAAGAAGTCAATTCGGGAGATTGGTCTATATGACGGCTATACCAAAACTTGGACCCAAATACCTCTACTTTCCCCATTTCAGGCAAATTGGATGAAAAATTATATATCTACAAACTCAAGAAGTTAGATGGGGAGATGGGTACGGTTATCAAAGTTGGTAGAATTCTACCAAAAGTTTTAGATTTTTTCCGATTTGGTAGATTGGTAGTATTATTTATGTTGTGGTAGATTTTGAAAACTATTCCTCTCCAACTAAGAGTACTTTACAAATTTTATCTAGAAGTAAAATTTTAACAAAATTTTCAATACTAATAAAATTTTGAAAAAATTTCCAATAGAAATAAAATTTTGACAAAATTTTCTATAGAAATAAAATTCTGCACAAATCTTCTATACAAATCAAATTTTGTAAAGATATTCTATAAGAACAAAATTTGGCAAATTTTTTTTAATAGAAATAAAATTTTGCAAAAGTTTCCCATAGTAATAAAATATTACAAACATTTTATAGAAATAAAATTTTAACAACATTTTCTGTAGAAATCAAATTTTGCAAAAATTTTCTATAGACACAAAATTTGGCAAACAAATTTTATAGAAATAAAATTTGAGTAAATTTTCTATAGAAATAAAATTTTACAAAAAAAAATATGGAAAAAGGTTGTATAATTAGAAAAAGGTTTTATAAAAAATATAAAATTTTGGAAAATTTTTCTATAGAAATAAAATTTTGAAAAAATTTTTCTATAGAAATAAAAAAATTGCAAAAATTTTCTATATAAAAAATTTTTACAAATTTTAAAATTTTTTCTATAGAAATAACATTTTATTACATTTTCCTCTAGAAATAAAATTTTGCCAAATTTTCTATAGAAATAAAATTTTGCCAAAATTTTCTATAGAAAATTAATTTTGCCAACATTTTCTAAAGAAATAAAATTTTGCCAAAATTTTCTATAGAAATAAAATTTTGACAAAAATGTTCTCTAAAAATAAAATTTTGACGAAATTTTCTATAGAAATAACATTTTGACGAAATTTTCTATAGAAATTAAATTTGCAAAAATTTTCTATAGAAATAAAATTTTGCAAAAATTTTCTATAGAAATAAAATTTTGCAAAAATTTTCTATATAAAAAAATTTACAACCATTTTCTACAGAAATAACATTTTGACAATATTTTCTAAAGAAATAAAATTTTGCCAAAATTTTCAATAGAAATAAAATTTTGCCAAAATTTTCTAAAGAAATAAAATTTTGCCAAAGTTTTCTATAGACATAAAATTTTGACAAAAATGTTCTCTAAAAATAAAATTTTGACAAAATTTACATAGAAATAACATTTTGACAAAATTTTCTATAGAAATTAAATTTGCAAAAATTTTCTATAGAAATAAAATTTTGCAAAAATTTTCTATAGTTATAAAATATTACAAAAATTTTATAGAAATAAAATTTTAACAAAATTTTCTGTAGAAATCAAATTTTGCAAAAATTTTCTATAGAAACAAAATTTGGCAAAACAATTTTTATAGAAATAAAATTTGAGTAAATTTTCAATAGAAATACAATTTTGCAAACATTTTCTATAGAAATAAAATTTTGACAAAATTTTCTGTAGAAATAAAATGTTGACAAACTTTTCTGTAGAAATAAAATTTTAATAAAAAATTTCTATAGAAATAAAATTTTGCAAAAATTTTCTATAGAAACAAAATTTGGCAAATAAATTTTACAGAGATAAAATTTGAGTAAATTTTCTATAGAAATAAAATTTTACAAAAAAAAATTATGGAAAAAAAACTTTACAAAAAATTATAGAAAAATAATTTACAACAAAAATTACAGGAATAAAATTTTCTAAAGAAATAAAATTTTACGAATTATTTTGTCAATTTTTTCATAGAAATAAAATTGTGACAAAAAAATTATAGAAATACAATTTTGCAAAAATTGTCTATAAAATAAAATTTTGACAAAATTTTTTATAGAAATAAAATTTTGACAAAATGTTCTATATAAATAAAATTTTTGTAAAAGGTTTTATGACAATAAAATTTTGCAAACATTTTTCATAGCAATAAAATTTTGGATTTTTTTTCTATAGAAATAAAATTTTGACAACATTTTTCTATAGAAATAACATTTTGACAACATTTTCTAAAGAAATAAAAGTTTGCAAAAATTTTCTATAGAAATAAAATTTTGCAAAAATTTTCTATATAAAAAAATTTTACAAACTTTTTCTATAGAAATAACATTCTGTCACATTTTCCTCTAGAAATAAATTTTCTACTGAAATAAAATTTTGCCAAAATTTTCTATAGAAATAAAATGTTGCCAAAATTTTCTAAAGAAATAAAATTTTGCAAAAATTTTTTATATAAAAAAATTTACAAACATTTTCTATAGAAATAACATTTTGACAACATTTTCTATAGAAATAAAATTTTGCAAAAATTTTCTATATAAAAAAATTTTACAAACTTTTTCTATAGAAATAACATTCTGTCACATTTTCCTCTAGAAATAAAATTTTGCCAAATTTTCTATAGAAACAAAATTTTGCCCAAAATTTTCTATAGAAATTAAATTTTGCCAACATTTTCTAAAGAAATAAAATGTTGCCAAAATTTTCTATAGAAATAAATTTTCGATAGAAATTTTCGATAGAAATAACATTTTGACGAAATTTTTTATAGAAATTAAATTTGCAAAAATTTTCTATAGAAATAATATTTTGCAAAAATTTTCTATATAAAAAATTTACAAACATTTTCTATAGAAATAACATTTTGACAATATTTTCTAAAGAAATAATAAAGAAATAAAATTTTGCCAAAATTTTCTATAGAAATAAAATTTTGCCAAAATTTTCTACAGAAATAAAATTTTGCCAAAGTTTTCTATAGAAATAAAATTTTGCAAAAATTTTCTATATAAAAAAATTTTACAAACATTTTCTATAGAAATAACATTTTGTCACATTTTCCTCTAGAAATAAATTTTCTACTGAAATAAAATTTTGCCAAAATTTTCTATAGAAATAAAATGTTGCCAAAATTTTCTAAAGAAATAAAATTTTGCAAAAATTTTTTATATAAAAAAAATTTACAAACATTTTCTATAGAAATAACATTTTGACAACATTTTCCAAAGAAATAAAAGTTTGCAAACATTTTCTATAGAAATAAAATTTTGCAAAAATTTTCTATAAAAAAAAATTTACAAACATTTTCTATAGAAATAACATTTTGTCACATTTTCCTCTAGAAATAAAATGTTGCCAAAATTTTTACAAAAATTTTCTCTAGAAATAAAATTTTGACAAAATTTTCGATAGAAATAACATTTTGACAAAATTTTCTATAGAAATCAAATTTGCAAAAATTTTTCATAGAAATATAATGTTTCTGTAGAAATAAAATTTTGCAATTTTTTTTATAAAAATAAAATTTTGCAAAGAATTTCTATAAAACTAAAATTAATAAAACTATAATAATAAATAACATTTTGCCAAATTTTAGAAATAAAATGTTGACAAAATTGTCTGTAGAAATAACATTTTGCCAAATTTTTTTATAGGAATAAAATTTTGCCAAATTTTTCTATAGGAATAACATTTTTCAAAATGTTTCTATAGAAATAAAATTTTGACAAAATTTTCTATAAAAAATTCGTTGGCAAAATTTTCTATAAAAACAAATTGCCAAATGTTTCTACAGAAATAAGTTTTTAAGGAAATTTTCTATAAATTCAATACGAAGCATTTCGTTAAACAATTATATTAACCACAAAAATTTGATTAACGACTTCAAAATCAGTTTTTTTTTAATTTGGTAGAGTTTTGGTAAAATTTTCTTCAAATTTTGGTAGATTATGTCTGATAGAAATATCACCAGCATTACTGAGAGGGGATAAGCAATTGGTAAAAACCGTGTAGGTGTTCAGTCGTACCTGGGATTGAATGCACGAATCTTTTTATGCAAAGCAAGCAAGCTGCACCACGGTGGCTCCCAATATGCCCCCATTTTCAAATTTGATCTGCTTGCACAAAAAAAAAAATCAAATTGTGGCAAATTTCAGGACGCTTTCTGTATTAATTAAGGCTTTAGCTGTAGTAGCTGTATAGTCGGACGGACATCGTTAAATTTTCTTGGCAGTTGATATCTGGTTAATTACTTTATATAGTGGATAAATCCATATTTCGATGTGTTACAAATGTAATGACAAACTCATTATACCGCCCACTCAGCAGCCTATGGTGGTGGGTATAAAAACACAAAAATCTTTTTTGCAATACGAGAGCAATAAAAAAATTCTGCAATCAACGTTTTTGAAACGTGCCAGTCTAAAAGAAGGGACTACGTGCTAGTAAGCTTTTTGGATACAGCATCCCTATAGGATACAAGGCAGATGTAAGGATACATCTGTTTTATGCCGGTAGCCTTAAATGTTTGGTCAAACAAAAAAGGCTAAAGCCATAAAAAAACCAACCACCCACCAATACGAACTTACTTACAGCAGTATAAAGAACCGAAAAAGTCCACTCTATTTACGGGTGGTGGTGGTGGCGAAGGTGAAGGTGGAAAAGAAAACAATAAAAATCATAACAAAATGATGAAAGATTCAATGGAAACCATAAATAACCCTCTTAACTGGCTTGGACACTTGGAGGTACCAGAAAAAAAAGGGGACACCTACAATAGCCCAAAAGGCTTTTTGAAACCCAATTTAAAAAAGGACAAACCTATGAGGAAGAACAAAAAACCAACGGAAAAGCTTCATAAAAAAACTAAATCTACACATATTTGCAAGGACAAAAAACTCAAGCCTATTTTCTTTTTTTTTTTTTTTGAATAGGGAATGCTCTATGAGCATATTTGCAAGGACGAAAAACTCAAGCCTATTTTCTGTTTTTTTTTTTTCGATAGACAAAAACGGAACACTCTATGAGTGTGGAAGGAAAACAATACAAGGTTCACTAAATGGCAGCGCGTAGGCATTTGTTCTAAAGCTTCAACTTAAATAAAAATTAAACAACCCATAGAAAAACACAACACAAGAGACACAACTTGGATAGCTCAAAAGCAACTCGGAACTCAGTCCACCACTATTATTCGACAAGAGGGATAAATTTAGTTAAGGATATTAGGTAGGTAGGTCCATAGGTTTAAACAACAAAAAATGAACATCCATTCAGCTCATCCTCCCCCTGGTTTTTTTAATGCTTCGAGTGGGGTTCGCAATAATCAGCCTTAGAGCTTAAAATTGTATTTCACTACGTTCAGGCTGATGGGTATATCAACAAGCTTAGGCAAAAATAGCCATTTTCTAAATTTCTTATGAAATTTTGTGAGCAATTTTGTGTACAATGATTTTATGTCCTTGCTTTAAGGGCTTTAGGACAACGAGTGGGCGGGCAGGTATATTGCTTTAATCTTCAATCCTATTACAATATTTTTTAAAGAGTTCATCGTAACATGTAGTTTTAAACGGTTGTCAAATGTGAAGTTCTTCAATAACCATTACACAAATTTTGTAAATATATTTAAGAGGACTTTAGCAAAAGGAAAATTTTAATAAAATGGGAAGACATAATTGTGGTAGAGTTTCTATCACGAAATTGGAAATTCGATTGCATTTTATAAAATTTTCATATGGAACTAATCAGAATGAAACTTTGCCCTCTGGTCAGTATTGCCAGTATTGGGGATTCCCCCCCCCCCAAAATCGGGCACATTTGTTTACGTGGATGGAGACAAAATATGTGAGTTGGGGACTTGGGGATTAGGTGGGGAATTTTCGAAATCTGTTCACTATAATAAATCAGGTTAAGAATTATGGTTTATATGAAATTATTTATAAAAACGACATAAAAAAGTGCAGATATGCCCATGTTCCCAAATCCACTTCCAGGTGAAAGTGAATCAATTCCACGATTTTCGTGTCCTACAATCCACTTTCACCGGAATTTTCGTCAATGCACTTGCAAAAGTCTTGGTGAAAGTTGGATTATGTCCAAGATGGGTGTATTTCCGGTTAAAAATGTACTATATTTAATACATGAGTTTTATTAAAACTGCGTCATATTTAATTAAAAACAAGTAAGGAAAGTTTGATGAACTAATAAAAGATGTTGCCGAAAACAAAAAGAAAATGAATGAAATAGAAAAAGAAAATAAAAAACTAAAAACTGAAGTACAAAATTTGAAAGATTCCGTAAAAATATTGAACAATGCCGCTGTTAAGAATGATTGCATCATAAGTGGTTTGAAGGTACCAGAAGGAACTAAAGCTATTGATGCATTAATTGATTTATCAAAAACTGTTGGTGTTGATATGACAAGTACAGGTGTAGAAGACGCATACTTTATTGGAAATAAAAGTGGTGTAAAAAAAACAATGGTTGTAAAATTTGCGTCGAAATCTGAGAAGGGCAAGCTAATGTTGTCAAAGCCAAAGTTAAAAGATAGTGAAGCTACTAAAGGTGTATATGTGAATGACTATCTCAGCAAGGAAACATTGCAGCTTTTACATTATGCCCGGACATTAAAAACAATTGGATATCAACACGTTTATGCTAGAAATGGAATAGTTTTTTGTAAGAAGAGTGACATAACGCGACAGCAAATACTACGATGTGAGGAGGATGTCGATAAGATTTTATTAGACGTAACTACAAACAAACATTGGAAGCGAAGATCTATGATTCATAACAATAATGAAAATAGTGAAGAGGAAGATGTTGATTTTGCTTCTCCTTCGCAAAATTGAAGCTTATTACTGATGAATTATACTAGTTAACCTAATATGTTTTTTATAATGAATAATAAAAATAATTATTTTAAGAAATTTTCTGATTTTGAGAATCATATTGTTCAATTAAAGTACAGTTTCTTTAAAATTTTAAATGTAAACATTAGAAGCGTTTCGTCTATTGGAAAGTTTAATCAGTTTAAGGAATTGATTTCAAGATTACCGGAGTTACCAGACATTATTGCGATTCAAGAGACTTGGTTTCGTGAAGATATATCGCAAATTTACAAATTGGGTGGTTTTGAAAGTGTTCACTGTTGTAGACCTGATGGTTATGGGGGAACATCGTTATACATTCACAATAAGTCGCAGTATCAAGTAGACCTTTGCAAGAGTCACAACTTTGTTGAACTTATTGTAATTTCTCTGAAAAATTTTAAAATTCACAATAAGCCATTAAAAATTGTTTCATTTTACCGATCCCAGAAATGTCAATTGAGGGATTTTCTGAACATCTTGGAAGAGGTATTAGATGCATACGCACAGTTTCCCATCATTTTAATTGGAGACACAAATGTTGACGGTTTACATAATCCACATTTTACAGAGTTGTTGGATATGTTGCAAAATTATGACTGTGTCAACATGCACAACATGATAACGAGACCAAGTAGTGGTACATGTATTGATCATGTATATAGTAATTTTGCTGAGAAACTATACATAGATTCCATTGAATGCGAATTGTCTGACCATAACATGATTTTCTGCAAGATTATGGCAAATACTTACAGGGATGATTGTGTAGAGGTTAAGAAGGTATATTGCGATTACGACAAGGCGAAGGAGATATTGAGAGAAAGTTTACCGGCTGATTATTCTTCTTCGACGGCTTCTATGTTAACAGAAACGTTAATGAAAGTGATGGAAATGGCCATAAGTCGATCAACGGTAGTTTCGAGAAATAGGAAACATATACAATTTGAGTTAACTCCGTGGATAAATAGAAATATACAGAGCTTGATTACACACAAGCGAAAACTCTTGAAGGCAAGGCGAAGATTGAAGAATGTTCAACTAATTGAGAGAGAGCTAAAGAGAATTAGTAGGATTATTAAAATAGCTACAAGAATTTGCCGAGAGAATTATTATATTGAAAACCTTAGGAATGTGGAAAATGACAGTAGGAAATGTTGGTCTTTTATTAATGATACCCTTGGTAGATCCAGACCCAGAAATACAGAATTGATGGATTCTGATGGTCAATTAATTTCAAGTGACGAAGAGATGGCGAATAGACTCAATGACTATTTTAGTAATGTTGTTGGGGAACTAAGAGAGGGGATTGAGGTGCTGCCGGGTGACAACGTTAATTGTTTACGTACCCTATATTCTACTAACAAACGTTTTTTGTTACGTTATATAGATGTTCAGGAAGTTTTTGATGCCGTGTCTCGGATTGTAGTCAATAAAAGCCCTGGATATGATAATGTGGCACCAAAATTTATTAAAGAATGTGCAGATATTATTGTGCCAGTTCTACATGATATATTAAATAAAATGATTAACTTTTCGGTGTATCCAGATGCCCTTAAGGTACAAAAAATTGTGCCTATTGCGAAAGAAACAAATGCGAAAACAACGGATAAATACAGACCAGTTTCAGTTTTACCTTCCATAAATAAAGTATTTGAGAAGATAATTTATGACAAATTACTTAGTTATATGGAGGAAAATAAATTCTTATACGATTTTCAGTTTGGTTTCAGGAGGGGTTGTGGTACTCAAGATGCGGTTGTAAATGTGGTTCGATTTGTTTGTACTGCTTTCGATGAAGGATCTAGTGGAGTCTGCGGTATATTTTTCGACTTCACGAAAGCCTTTGATCTCGTGGATCATGACATACTTATAGAAAAGATGAGGTACTATGGAATACAAGGGAAAGAACAATTATTGTTTCGGGATTATTTGAATCGCCGTAAGCAGTATGTGCACATCAATGATTGCAGTAGTGTTAGGTGTGACGCGAAGTTCGGAGTACCGCAGGGTAGTTGTTTAGGCCCTCTTTTTTTTCTCAATTTTTTTGAATGATTTGAAGAACCTAGAGCTAAGGGGGAAACTATTCATGTTTGCGGATGATATAGCATTGTTTTATCCATACTCGCGTGATATAGTGGTAAAGGCTATGATTGAGAGAGACGCCGCATTGATACTTGAGTATGCTCGCTTAAATAGGCTTTTAGTTAATCCACAGAAAACGAAGTTAATTCGATTCAGACCTCGTATTTCTGATCTACATGCTAACTTCTATGTAAATGTTAACGGGGAAAGAATATATGAATCAAGTTGTGTAAAGTATTTGGGAATAACTTTGCAGAGCAATCTGTTATGGGATCTACATATTAAGGATTTAAAGAAGAAGATAGCACCAGCCGTGGGAATTTTGTATAAGTTTAAAAATAAACTAAGTACGAAGGTAAAGTTAATGATTTACCAGGCATTGATACACTCCCATTTGAACTATTTGGCAATTGTATATGCATTCAATAAGAATTGTGCTGCTATGAGATCTTTGCAACGTATGCAGAATAAGGCCTTAAAAATAGTATATGGTCTACCTTTAACATACCCAACAATCTCATTGTACAATGATGTTTCGAAAACTATACTGCCTATTTATGGATTATATGAATGTCAAGCTTTAATATTCGTTTACAGAAACATACATAATATCGGACATCAAACGATTGTTTTTTCTCAAAACCAACTTGAATTCAATACGCGAAATCAGTTTAATCTTCGAATTCCAAGATGTAGATTGGAAAGAAGTAAACAAAGAATTGATTATAGGGGAGGAGTAAAATTTAACAATTTACCCATTAACGTAAAGAATTCTGAAAGAATTTCTGTCTTCAAAACTAGATGTAAGTCGTATTTATGTGAAAGATTTGAAACGCTTCTTTTGTAAGTCAAGTCATTTTGAAATAACATTAATTTGAAGTCCTTATTGTTATTATTTCATTTTCTTTTGACTAACCTATAGATTTTGTATTGTATCTATTGCCAACTTGCCTCTTTAAAGCCTTTAATTGGCGCTGAGGCCGCATTTTACTGAGCTTAATATATTATATGAATTATTTAAATAATAAAAAAAAAAAAAAAAAAAAAAAAAAAAAGTCTAAAGTCAGGAGGGGCCGACTATATTATACCCTGCACCACTTTGTACATCTAAATTCTCGATACCATATCACATCCGTCAAATGTGTTGGGGGCTATATATAAATGTTTGTACCAAATACATACATTTAAATATCACTCGATCTGGACAGAATTTGATAGACTTCAAAATCTATAGACTCAAAATTTAAGTCGGCTAATGCACTAGGGTGGAACACAATGTTAGTAAAAAAATATGGGAAACGTTTAAATCTGAAGCAATTTTAAGGAATCTTCGAAAAAGTTTATTTATGATTTATCGCTCGATATATATGTATTAGATGTTTAGGAAAATTAGAGTCATTTTTACAACTTTTCGACTAAGCAGTGGCGATTTTACAAGGAAAATGTTGGTATTTTGACCATTTTTGTCGAAATCAGAAAAACATATATATGGGAGCTATATCTAAATTTGAACCGATTTCAACCAAATTTGGCACGCATAGCTACAATGCTAATTCTACTCCCTGTGCAAAATTTCAACTAAATCGGAGTTAAAAATTGGCCTCTGTGGTCATATGAGTGTAAATCGAGCGAAAGCTTTATATGGGAGATATATCCAAATCTGAACCGATTTCAAGCAAATTTGGCACGCATATTTACAACGCTAATTCTACTCCCTATGCAAAATGTCAACTAAATCGGAGCAAAAAACTGGCCTCTGTGGTCAAATGAGTGTAAATCGGGCGAAAGCTATATATGGGAGCTATATCTAAATCTGAACCGATTTTGCTGATATTTTGCAAGTTTTTCGAGACTCATAAAATATTCGGATGTACGGAATTTGAGGAAGATCGGTTGATATACACGCCAATTATGACCAGATCGGTGAAAAATATATATGGCAGCTATATCTAAATCTGAACCGATTTTTGCCAAAATCAATAGTGATCGTCTTTGAGCCGAAACAGGACCCTATACCAAATTTTAGGACAATCGGACTAAAACTGCGAGCTGTACTTTGCACACAAAAATACATCAACAGACAGACAGACGGACAGACAGACAGACAGACAGACGGACATCGCTAAATCGACTCAGAATTTAATTCTAAGACGATCGGTATACTAAACGATGGGTCTCAGACTTTTCCTTCTTGGCGTTACATACAAATGCACAAACTTATTATACCCTGTACCACAGTAGTGGTGAAGGGTATAAATATGGGAAACATTTAAATCTGCAGTAATTTTAAGGAAACTTCGCAAAAGTTTATTTATGATTTATCGCTCGATATATGTATTAGATAGATAGATGTATTAGATCGATAGATGTATTAGAAGTTTAGGAAAATTAGAGCCATTTTTACAACTTTTCGATTAAGCAGAGGCGATTTTACAAGGAAAATGTTGGTATTTTTACCATTTTTTTCGAAATCAGAAAAACATATATATAGGAGCCATATCTAAATCTGAACCGATTTCAACCAAATTTGGCACACAATGCTAATTCTACTCCCTGTGCAAAATTTTAACTAAATCGGAGTTAAAAATTGGCCTCTGTGGTCATATGTAAATCGGGAAAAACTATATATGGGAGCTATATCTAAATCTGAACCGATTTCAATCAAATTTTGCACACTTGACTATACGACTAACGGCCATTTTCATGTAGCTCCGTTAGGCTTTAACTGCCAGTTAACAGAAAGAAAAATGGAAATATATTTTCTCCGGTTAACTTTAACTGAAAAATTTTCAGCAGTTAAGTTTCTAACTGGCATTTGGAATATATACGCAAAATGATAGATATGTAGATATCACGATTTAAAAGTTCGTTAGCTAACGTAGCACTAACGGAGCTTCATGAAAATGGGGGTAAGTGTTATGTTTGCACAAAATTTCAAGCAAATCGGTATAAAACTCTGGCTGCTGGGTCCATATTAGTGCATATCGGGCGAAAGATATATATGGGAGCTATATCTAAATCTGAACCGATTTCTTCCAAAATCAATAGGGTTCTATTCTGACCCAAATTAGTAACATGTGCCACATTTGAAGGCGATTGGACTTAAATTGCGACCTAGACTTTGATCACAAAAATGTGTTCACAGACAGACAGACGGACGGACGGACAGACGGACATGGTTATATCGACTCAGGGACCCGCCCTGAGCATTATTGATCAGGGCGGGTCCCAAACCTTTCTGGCTGTGCGCAAGCTCCTGGATTTTCCATGATTGCCTAACTTTCTCAAGCAATAAACTATTTAGAATTTTAAATTTTCACTTTTTATACCCTCCACCGTAGGATGGGGGTATATTAACTTTGTCATTCCGTTTGTAACACATCGAAATATTGCTCTAAGACCCCATAAAGTATATATATTCTGGGTCGTGGTGAAATTCTGAGTCGATCTAAGCATGTCCGTCCGTCTGTTGAAATCACGCTAACTTCCGAACGAAACAAGCTATTGACTTGAAACTTGGCACAAGTAGTTGTTATTGATGTAGGTCGGATGGTATTGCAAATGGGCCATATCGGTCCACGTTTACGTATAGCCCCCATATAAAGGGACCCTCAGATTTGGCTTGTGGAGCCTCTAACAGAAGCATATTTCATCCGATCCGGTTGAAATTTGTTACATGATGTTGGTATATGGTCTCTAACAACCATGCAAAAATTGGTCCACATCGGTCCATAATTATATATAGCCCCCATATAAACCGATCCGCAGATTTGGCTTGCGGAGCCTCAAAGAGAAGCAAATTTCATCCGATCCGGCTGAAATTTGGTACGTGGTGTATATGATTTCTAACAACCATACAAAAATTGGTCCACATCGGTCCATAATTATATATAGCCCCCATATAGAACGTTCTCCAGATTTGACCTCCGGAGCCTCTTAGAGGAGCAAAATTCATCCGATCCGGTTCAAATTTGGAACTTGGTGTTAGTATATGGCCGCTAACAACCATACCAAAATTGGTCCATATCGGTCTATAGTTATATATAGCCGATCTCCAATCACACAAAAATTGGTCCAAATCGGTTCATAATCATGATTGCCACTCGAGTCAAAAATAATTTACCAAAATTTTATTTCTATAGAAAATTTTGTCAAAATTTTATTTCAATAGAAAATTTTGTTAAAATTTTCTATCTACAGAAAATTTTGTTAAAAGTTTATTTCTATAGAATATTTTGTTAAAATTTTATTTCTGTAGAAATGTTTGTCGAAATTTTCTTTCTATAGAAAATTTTGTCAAAATTTTTATTTCTATAGAAAATTTTGTGAAAATTTTATTTCTATAGAAAATTTTGTTAAAATTTTATTTCTGTAGAAAATTTTGTCAAAATTTTATGTCTACTTTGTCAAATTGAATTATATACGTATTGGATCGATCTTTTTTGATTTAATATATACCACGTATGGACTTACATACCATTTAGAAGACGGTGTTAGGAGATTTTAAGATACCTTGCCATCGGCAAGCGTTACCGCAACTGAAGTAAATCGATTGTGGATGGCAGTGTTTAGAAGAAGTTTATGCGCAATCCATGGTGGAGGGTACATAAGCTTCGGCCTGGCCGAACTTAAGGCCGTACGTACTTGTTAAATTTCACTTTTTTCCAAATATATGTTGCAGCAACATGTCCCATTAATAACTACCAAATTTGTTACCACAACCAAGTTAATTATTGTACAAACTTTCTGTTGGTTTACGAGACACTTTGAAAAAATAAATCTGGTAAAACAACAGTACGGAACAAAATGAAATTTGATGTTTATTAATAGATTTATAACAACCAATATTTGCTCGTGAGTACTAGAATTTGACTGTATTGATAGTTTATTGGTTATACCAACTACTAAATAAAGGAAATAACTGACATATGGTTCATACAATCTCAACTATATTTTTGTTGTCGTGATCGAATGTCAACCAACCCTTTCTCTGGGTGTATAATGCTTTGTTGTCGGCAAGCAGGTGAAGTTCGAAGATCGGGTATATCGGTCCAGCTCTGACATCAGCTCCCATATAAACCAATACCCCGAGTTGACTTTTAAAAAAATTGATACTATTAATATTTGTGAATAAATTTGTAATTGGATATTTTTTAAAACTCAATGAAGACTATAATTGGAAAAAAAAATTTCGTGATTTTTTTTGTACTAATTTTTTGCAATCCTGTGATGTTTGATATTTTGGTAATATTTTGTCGAATACAAATTATTTATATGTACACCTGTCAGGTATGCATGTATATATGCGAGTTTATCCTTCATCATATAAAAGAAGCCCCGCCTCATATCAGATCTTCACTCATTTTTTTTTGTTTCATGTGCCTTTTATTGGACGATATAAAATTGTTTCACTCTATTCACTCTTTAGCATATTTCGTTGGAAATACTTAGCTCACATAGCTTACCTTAGAGCTTAGTTGACAATTTTCTATAGAAATTTCCATAACAAAGTTACTTTGTGGATATTGCAAAAGTAGAAATAAAGCTTAAATATGAAAGAGTACTACCTATAGCACATTATTAAAAAACTTTTTAAATTCCCCAAGGCTATTGGCAATAGTTTATGGAACAAGATTAAGTTTGTTGTTAGCCTTTATTAACTTTAATAGTAACATTATTGGTTAACTTTGGTCAATTGGTTGACCTTTTTAGTATCAACAACAACATCAATAAATTCTAGAGCATGTTTTCAATTGTACTTAAATATGAGTTTTTCATTAAATATTTAATGAACAACAAATGTCAAATATGTTCATAGATTATAGATTTCTATATGCATAGATGACTCATCTGTGTCAAGAGCTGTTTGACAGTTCCGAAGATTAGGATTAAACGAAAAAAAAACGTCTACGCTGTCTTTAGCTTTTCTTTTCACATTTTCCCAATTTTATCTACAAATAAAACAATGTGTCTGATTTGTATTGCAATTGATTTACTCACAATGGATTTTGTTGGTATCAAATAAAACAAAAATTATTTTTTTTAAATATTGAATTTATAGAGAATTTTCTTATAATTTTCTTTTTCTGAAAATTTCTATAGAAAATTTTTCTCAAAATTTCTTTTTTAGAAAAATCTTCAAATTTTTTTATTTTTTTTTATTTTGTTTTTGTCGAACATTTTATATCTATAGAAAATTTTCTCAATATTTTATTTCTATAGAAAATGTTCTCAACATTTTATTTGTATAGAAATTTTTTTCTCAAAATTTTATTTTCATTGAAAATTTTCTCAAAATTATATTTCTATAGAAAATGTTCTCAAAATATTTCGTTGAAACTAACCTCATTTTTTTAAAAAAACTCTTCTTATCATTTTATATCTATAGAAACTTTTTTCAAAATTTAATTTACATAGAAAATTTTGATCGAAATTTAATTTATATAGAAAATTTAAATGTCTCTTAGTTGGAGAGGAATGTTTTGCAAAATCAACCAAAACATCAAAAATTCTACCAATCTGCCAAACAGTAAAAAATCTAAAAGTTTTGATAGAAAACCTTACAATGTATTTGTATTTTGCAAAATTTTAACAATCAGGTTTCATTTTGTTTTAAATTAAGAGTTGTAGACTCAACAATTTGGCATTAAAAAACCGATATTTTTAAATTTTTTTCGTAAAAGATACCTAAATTCTTTCTGTTTGTTTCTAGACTTCTCCCAATTGTTTTTGTTATATATACAGAAACAACATTTTTATAAAATTTGTATTAGAAATACAATTATGACGAAATTTTCTATAGAAATAAAATTTTGAGAAAACTTTCTATGGAAATAAAATTTTGACAAAATTTCTATGGAAATAAAATTTTGACAAAATTTCTATGGAAATAAAATTTTGATAAAATTTTCTAAAGAAATAAAACTATGACAAAATTTTCCATAAAAATAAAATTTTGACAACATTTTCTCTAGAAATTAAATTTTGACAAAACTTTCTATAGAAATAAAATTTTGAGAAAAATTTCTATAGAAATAAAATTTTGAGAAAATTTTCTACAGAAATAAAACTTTGACAAAATTTTCTATAGAAATAAAATTTTGAGAAAATGTTCTATAGAAATAAAATGTTGACCAAATTTTCAATAGAAATAAAATTTCGACAAAATTTTAAATAGAAATCAATTTGTGATAAAATTTTTAGAAAACTTTCTATAGAAATAAAATTTTGAGAAAATTTTCTACAGAAATAAAACTTTGAGAAAATTTTCTATAGATATAAAATTTTGAGAAAATTTTCTATAGGAACAAAATTTTGCCAAAATTTTCTATAGAAATAAAATTTTGCCAAAATTTTCTATAGAAATAACATTTCGACAAAATTTTCTAGAGAAATAAAATTTTGACAAATTTTTCTATAGAAATACAATTTTAACAAAATTTTCTATAGAAATAAAATGTTGACAAATTTTTCTATAGAAATATAATTTAGACAAAATTTCCTATAGAAATAAAATTTAGAGAAAATTTTCTATAGAAATAAATGTTTAACTAAATTTTCTATAGAAATAAAATTTTGACAAAAATTTTCTATATAAACGAAAATGTTTACAAGATTTTCTATAGAAATAAAATTTTGACAAAATTTTCTGTAGAAATAAAATGTTGACAAAATTTTCTGTAGAAATAAAATTTTGATAAAATTTTCTTTAGAAATAAAATGTTGATAAAATTTTCTATAGGAATAAAATTTTGATAAATCTTGCTATAGAACTAAAATTTAGACCAAATTTTTTATAGAAATAAAATTTTGACAAAATTCTCTATAGAAATAAAATTTGACGAAATTTTCTATGGCAGCAAAATTGTCTATGGCAACAAAATTTTCTATAGAAATATAATTTTTACAAAATCTGCTATAGAAATAAACTTTAAACAAAATTATCTATAGAAATAAAATTTTGACAAAATCTTCTCTAGAAACAAAATTTTGACAAAATAAAAATTTGACAAAATGTTCTATAGAAATGAAATTTTGACAAAATTTTCTATAGAAATAAAATTTTGACAAAATTTTCTATAGAAATATAATTTTGACAAATTTTTCTATAGAAATACAATTTTGACAAAATTTTCTATAGAAATAAAGTGTTGGTCAAATTTTTATAGAAATTAGATTGTGGCCAAATATTTTATAGAAATAAAATTTTGACAAAATTTTCTAAGAACACAAAATTTTGACAAAATTTTCTACACGGATGAAAAAGACTGTTTTTCATATGTTTGGCTATAAACATTATATGTTTGGAACACAAATTTTTAAACACAATATTTTTGAGTGCAAGCATATAATGTCCATAAACTAGCATAACATGTTTGGGACATATATGTTAATATGTTAGAACATATTATGTTTGGGACATAAAATGTTTGTAAATATAATATGCTTAGATGCAAACATATATTAATTTAGAAATAGCCTATAAACATATATGTGTTTAGCAGCTTGGAGCGCTATTAAACAGGGAGCGATATTGAATTAAGTTGGTGGTTGTTGCTTGTTATTACAAAATTAACATTTTATTTTTCCTTGGGCAATTGATCAGCTACTTCTTTGATCCTTACAAACTGTGTGGTCCGCTGTTCGAATCCCCGTCCGGCAAAAGGTAAAATTAAAATAAAAAAATCATACAATTGAATAATTTCTTCTACAATGTTTGTATTACAGAAAAAGGTGCTAAGAACTAAAAAATCTCGTGGAAGTGAGAAAGATGTGGGGGAATATACAATTGGGCAGAAACAAAATTTTGAGCATTCAGGTCGAAAACCTATGTTGTTAGCACCTATATTACCTGTTTATTTTCATAATTCATTATGATTGTAAATATATAAATAAATAAATAAAATTTTGAGCACAATATTGTTTGGGAGAATTTTTTTTAAGCATATAATATTTTTGGGTGCAAAATGCTTCCAAACATATTATATGGTCACATAATAACATATTGTTTTTTGGAAGACAACATTATTGAATTTGGATGCAAAAATACAAAATGTTTGGAACTTAGACTACCCAAACATATATTGTTTAGACCAATATGCTTTCAAACATATTATATATTGGAAGAGATCAAATATATAAATGTTTGGGCAATACCCAAAAATGTATATGCTTGAAGCAAAATATGTTTGGGAGTATATGTTACAGAAGCGATTTTTTGTGAGCGTGTAGAGAAATAACATTTTGACAAAATATTCTACCGAAATAAAATATTGACAAAATTTTCTATTACAACAAAATTTTGACAAAATTTTCTATAGAAATAGAATGTTGACAAAATATTCTGTAGAAATAAAATGTTGATAAAATTTTCTATAGGAATAAAATTTTGATAAATTTTGCTATAGGAATAAAATTTTGACAAAATTTTCTATTGAAATAAAATTTGACGAAAGTTTCTATGGCAGCAAAATTGTCTATGACAACAACATTTTCTATAGAAATAAAATTTTTACAAAATCTTCTATAGAAATAAAATTTAAACAAAATTATCAATAGAAATAAAATTTTGACAAAATAAAAATTTGACAAAATGTTCTGTAGAAATAAAATTTTGACAAAAGTGTTCCATAGAAATAACATTTTGACAAAATTTTCTACAGAAAGAGAATTTTACAAAAATCTGTAGAAATAAAATTTTGACAAAATGTTCTCTATAGTAACAAAATTTTCACATAATTTTCTATAGAACTAAAATTTTGACAAAATTTTCTATGGAAATAAAATTTTAATAAAATTTTCTACATTTTCAATAGAAATACAATTTTGACAAAATTTTCTATAGAAATAAAATTATTTTTTTGTTTATAGAATAATACTGACAAATTTTTCTATAGATATAAAATTTTGACAAAATTTACTAAAAAAATTTTGAGAATATTTTTTTTTGGCCTAAAAAAATTTTCACAAAATTTTCTATAGAAATAATTATTTTTATAGAATAAAACTGAGAAATTTTTCTATAGCATAAAATTTTGATAAATTTTGCTATAGAATTAAATTTTGACAAAATTTTCTATAGAAATAAAATTTGGAGAACATTTTCAATTTTCCTAAAAAAATTTTGACAATATTTTTTATAGATATAAAATTTTGACAAATTTTTCTCTAGAAATAAAATTTTGACAAATTTTTCTATAGAAATAAAATTTTGACAAAATTTTCTATAGAAATAAAATTTTGACAAAATTTTCTATAGAAATAAAACTTTGACAAAATTTTCTATAGAAATAAAATTTTTAAAAAAAAATCTATACAAATAAAATTTTGACAAAATTTCCTATTGAAACAAAATTTTGACAAAATTTTCTATAGAAATAAAATTTGGACAAAATTTTTGCTATAGAAACAAAATTTTGACAAAATTTCCTATAGAAATAAAATTTTAACAAAACTTTCAAAAATAAAATTTTGAGAAAATTTTCTACAGAAATAAAACTTTGAGAAAATTTTCTATAGAAATAAAATGTTGACAAAATTTTCTATAGAAATAAAATGTTGACAAAATTTTCAATAGAAATAAAATTTCGATAAAATTTTCTATAGAAATAAAATTTTAACAAAATTTGTTATAGAAACAAAATTTTGACAAAATTTCCTATAGAAATAAAATTTTGACAAAACTTTCTATAGAAATAAAATTTTGAGAAAATTTTCGACAGAAATAAAACTTTGAGAAAATTTTCTATAGAAATAAAATTTTGAGAAAATTTTCTATAGAAATAAAATGTTGACAAAATTTTCAATAGAAATAAAATTTCGATAAAATTGTCTATAGAAATAAATGTTTGACTAAATTTTAAACAGAAATGAAGTTGTGATAAAATTTTCTATAGAAATAAAATTTTGACAAAAATTTTCTATATAAACGAAAATTTTAACAAAATTTTCTATAGAAATAAAATTTTGACAAAATTTTCTATAGAAATAAAATTTTGACAAAATTTTCTATAAAAATAAAATTTTGACAATATTTTCTATAGAAATACAATTTTGATAAATCTTGAAATAAAGTTTTGACCAAATTTTCAATAGAAATAAAATTTTGACAAAATTTTCTATGGAATATTTTCTATTGGCCATAGCAAAATTTTGATAAAATTTTCTATAGAAATAAAATTGTGACAACATTTTCTATAGAAATAAAGTTGTGACAAAATTTAAAAAAAAAATTTAAGTTTCCTATGGAAAATAAAATTTTGACAAAATTTTCTCTGGAAATAAAATTTTGACAAAATTTTCTACATTTTCAATAGAAATAAAATTTTGACAAAATTTTCTATAGAAACAAAATTTAATTTTTTTAGCTGACAAATTTTTCTATAGAATAAAGTTTTGATAAATTTTTCTATAGGATAAAATTTTGTTGGTAAATTTTTTTTCCTTCTGGGTGTTGCAAATATATGCAGGTTATTAGGAATGGCTAAATATATTGCTTTACTTTGTTGCATTATATATCAGACATCCTGTATAATACTTCAGATGGTTTTTAAATTATTTAATACTTCAAAAAATCGTATTTACCCAAAAAATTGAGAAATTTTAATTTTGAGCGGATTTGCTCTTTACGGACAACATAGAAACAAATGCCGGAAAATTAATGTTGAGGAGCGAAAAACTCAAAACGAAATGTCAGAAAATTAATTTTCAGAACTGACAATTTTTTTTTTCGCGGTTAGAAACGGATTATCTATGGTTATGTAAGGAGGCGCAATGTCATCAAATGAGCCTAAATTTAGAAGAAGCCAATAACAACAACAACACTGCTGAAGTTGTTTGTGTTGTTAGTGGTGCCATACAACACGATTGTTCAACAAGATGTTGCCACCTGAAACTTGTTAAACATTCACAAATTACAATTGGGACACCAAAACGCGCACACACACACATACAGCCCAACACCCATAACTGTACTCTCATTTGCCTCTCACTCTCCTGAAAATGGTTGCAACAACAAACCCACCAACAAAATTATGACAAATTTGTTACAATTTAAGGCATAAATTTGAATAATCTTCACATTGCGATGGTTAAATGACAAAAAACGGTGGCACTGTTGATGTTTCACAGGAGTGCATTAAATCATAAAGGAAAATGTTTTTGTCACTACAAATGACAGAGGTTTGTTTTATGACCATGGAAATTGCAAATAAAATTTGATTTCCCATTCCCTTAAGTAGGTGCTGGTGGTTTTCGTGAGCGAAAAAAAAAAAACAAAGCAAATGACTTTGAGGCCAAGTGATAAGGGCGAGTCCCAGAACAAACTCGCCTTGGCGAGGTGATGAAGAGGAGTCTTTATGAAAAACCCTAATGAGAAATATGGGTAATGTAAGGGAAAATAAGCCAACATCATATGGCTGGGTATTGTGGTCAGAAAGGGCAAAACGGATTTGTCTTATTTTATAGCCTATACAAAGGCGTCAACATTTGGTGCGTGCATAGCAAACGATGAAGGGGGTGGGAGAGAGTGAAAGAGAGTTTGTGCGTGTGAGACATCTTTTGGCAAAAAGAGGCACGCAAAGCATTTCTACACAGCCAAAAAAGGTAAATTAAACTAATTTATACAGGGTGGCTGATATGTACTGCAACCACTTCAGGTTGCTATCATTTTTATACCGCCTGTCCAACAGCTAAAATATTTATTCCGGTGATAGTTAATTTAATTGTTTCGAAACGTGAAAGCGTGATTACCTTCACGACGGTCGCCTTTTATATTTTGAGAATAAAAACAAATAGTCGGCCAGCGTTGGGGATTTTTTCCCAAATCGGGGATAATTTTTCGTAGAGTTGGACGAAAGTTTTGCGTTGGGGACTTAGGGATTTAGTGCGGAATTATCACAAAGTAGGGAAATTTTTTGAGGAATTTTCAAAATCTGTTCAGTATAATAAATCAGGTTTATAGTTATGGGTTAAGTGGAATTCTTTACAACTACATGTGCAAAAAAAGTCTTAAAGAAGTACAGACAGATAAAGAATCGTTCCTTCTCTTTATTCCACGGCATGTATTTGGTGCCCAAGAGCTACTTTACAATTGACTCTGTCTTCTAAGACATTTTTTAATAGTGTGAAATTATTTCGTAAGGATCGAGTGTCGCTTCCTTATCTGCGTATATCACTGATTTGGAAAATATATCCCATACCTATTCGGGAACAACGTCGTTTAAACGATCATCCAATTTTATTTCTTGACTATTTACAACTAAGTTTGAATTCATAAATATGTTGATCGAACTACCATTTTTATACCCTCCACCATAGGATGGGGGGTATATCAACATTGTCATTCCGTTTGTAATACATCGAAATATTGCTCTAAGACTCCATAAATTATATATATTCTGGGTCGTGGTGAAATTCTGAGTCGATCTAAGCATGTCCGTCCGACCGTCCGTCTGTTGAAATCACGCTAACATCCGAACGAAACAAGCTATCGACTTGAAACTTGGCACAAGTAGTTATTATTGATGTAGGTCGGATGGTATTGCAAATGGGTCATATCGGACCACTTTTACGTATAGCCCCCATATAAACCGACGCTCAGATTTGGCTTGCAGAGCCTCTTGGAGGAGCAAAATTCATCCGATCCGGTTGAAATTTGGTACACAGTATTAGTATATGGTCTCTAATAACCGTGCAAAAATTGGTCCATATCGGTCCATAATTATATATAGCCCCCATATAAACCGATCCCCAGATTTGGCTTGCGGAGCCACTAAGAGAAGCAAATTTCGTCCGATCCAAGTAAAATTTGGTACATGGTGTTAGTATATGGTCTCTAACAAACATGCAAAAATTAGTCCACATCCGTCCATAATTATATATAGCCCCCATATAAACCGATCCCCAGATTTGACCTACGGAGCCTCATGGATGAGCAAAATTCATCCGATTTGGTTGAAATTTGGTACGTGGTGTTAGTATATGGTCTCTAACAAACATGCAAAAATTAGTCCACATCCGTCCATAATTATATATAGCCCCCATATAAACCGATCCCCAGATTTGACCTCCGGAGCCTCATGGATGAGCAAAATTCATCCGATTCGGTTGAAATTTAGTACGTGGTGTTAGTATATGGTCTCTAACAACCATGCAAAAATTGGTACACATAGGTCCATAATTATATATAGCCCCCATATAAACCTATCCCCAGATTTGACCTTCGGAGCCTCACGGAAGAGCAAAATTCATCCGATTCGGTTGAAATTTGGTACTTGGTGTTAGTATATGGTCTCTAACAACCATGCAAGAATTGGTCCATATCGGTCCATAATTATATGTAGCCCCCATATAAACCGATCCCCAGATTTGACCTCCGGAGCCCCTTGGAAGAGCAAAGTTCACCCGATCCGGTTGAAATTTGGTACTTGGTGTTAGTATATGGTCTCTAACAACCATGCAAGAATTGGTCCATACCGGTCTTAATTATATAACAGGTTGGCTGATAAGTCCCCGGTCTAACAAAGAAAAACACATTTTTTTTGTCAAAATTCGTTTTTATTATTCAACATAGTTCCCTTCAAGAGCGATACAACGATTATAACGACCTTCCAATTTTTTGATACCATTTTGGTAGTACTCCTTCGGTTTTGCCTCAAAATAGGCCTCAGTTTCGGCGATCACCTCTTCATTGCAGCCAAATTTTTTCCCTGCGAGCATCCTTTTGAGGTCTGAGCACAAGAAAAAGTCGCTGGGTGCCAGATCTGGAGAATACAGTGGGTGGGGAAGCAATTCGAAGCCCAATTCATGAATTTTTGCCATCGTTATCAATGACTTGTGGCGCGGTGCGTTGTCTTGGTGGAACAACACTTTTTTCTTCTTCATATGGGGCCGTTTTGCCGCGATTTCGACCTTCAAACGCTCCAATAACGCCATATAATAGTCACTGTTGATGGTTTTCCCCTTCTCAAGATAATCGATAAAATTTATTCCATGCGCATCCCAAAACACAGAAGCCATTACTTTGCCAGCGGACTTTTGAGTCTTTCCACTCTTCGGAGACGGTTCAGCGGTCGCTGTCCATTCAGCCGACTGTCGATTGGACTCAGTAGTGTAGTGATGGAGCCATGTTTCATCCATTGTCACATATCGACGGAAAAACTCGGGTGTATTACGAGTTAACAGCTGCAAACACCGCTCAGAATCATCAACACGTTGTTGTTTTTGCTCAAATGTGAGCTCGCGCGGCACCCATTTTGCACAGAGCTTCCGCATATTCAAATATTGATGAATGATATGACCAACACGTTCCTTTGATATCTTTAAGGCCTCTGCTATCTCGATCAACTTCATTTTACGGTCATTCAAAATCATTTTGTGGATTTTTTTGATGTTTTCGTCGGTAACCACCTCTTTCGGGCGCCCTCTGCGTTCACCGTCCTCCGTGCTCATTTCACCACGCTTGAATTTTGCATACAAATCAATTATTGTTGATTTCCCTGGGGCAGAGTCCGGAAACTCATTATCAAGCCAAGTGTTTGCTTCCACCGTATTTTTTCCCTTCAGAAAACAGTATTTTATCAAAACACGAAATTCCTTTTTTCTCATTTTTTTTTCACAATAACAAAAGTTGCTTTACAAAAGACGCTCTATCTCACAAACTAATTGCCTCAAATTTTGACACGAATCATTTGAAAGTTGGTACTATATAAAAATAATATGCATTTAATACTAGCTACGCCATCTATGTGCCAGACCGGGGACTTAGCAGCCAAGTTGTTATAACCCCTATTTAAACCGATACCTAGATTTGACCTCCGGAGCCCCTTGGAAGAGCAAAGTTCACCCGATCCGGGTGAAATTTGGTACGTGGTGAAATTTGGTACATTTCGCTAGTATATGGCCGCTATTAATCATGCCAAAATTGGTCTATATCGGTCTCTGGTTATATATAGCCGATCCCCAAAAATAATCTACCAAAATTTTATTTCTATAGAAAATGTTGTCAAAATTTTATTACTATACAAGATTTTGTCAAGATTTTATTTCTATAGAAAAGTTTGTCAAAATTTTATTGGTATTGAAAATTTTGTCAAAATTTTATTTCTATGGAAAATTTTGTCAAAATTTTATTTCTTAATGACAATGGACCTTCTTTTTTATAGCTGAGTCCGAACGGCGTTCCACATTGCAGTGAAACCACTTAGAGAAGCTTTGAAACCCTCAGAAATGTCACCAGCATTACTGAGGTGGGATAATCCACCGCTGAAAAACTTTTTGGTGTTCGGTCGAAGCAGGAATCGATCCCACGACCTTGTGTATGCAAGGCGGGCATGCTAACCATTGCACCACGGTGGCTCCCATGCAGAGACCTTGGATACTATCATTGTCACTGCCCTGCCTATTGAGAAATTTCAATTAAAAATCAATTAATTTCGTGATTGAATTAAAAAAAAAGAAGTGTTCCTTCACTCAAACTTTGTATCAGAGAAACGTGTCTTCCAAACTAAGCAAAACTGGCATCGTATGCTAAGGATGTGATATTTTTTTGCTCAAATTAATATATTTTTCAGTGTATGTTTATGGGCAATAGCACTCAGAGTGTATGTGCGTGTTGTAACTTTGTGCAAATAGTCACAATCTACCAATTGACTTTGCTTCTCCAATGGTATTTGCTTTAAGTTAATGAATTTGCAAAGACGAGGTTGAAATCCATCAACACAAATAGCCTCACATAAACACACACACACCAACACATATACACGTGTTCATTCCACCACATGTACATGAAACACTTACAAAACACAAAGACCACAGGAAGGATGGTTGTCATGACCAAAAAAAAAGAAGGAAATCATGGTTAGCAAGATGAATTGACCTCTTACTAGGGTTTCATGATTTAACTACCACCACTCACACATACACACATATACATTAACAATTTATATTTGTAGGTCTATTCCCTGGAGAATATCCTTTAAATGGAGATTAATTTGTATGTGTATTTGTGTGTTGAGAGTGTGTGAATGTTTGATGAATACCAACGATGAGTTTGTGTGCGTGCAATTATCAACATTCACAGTAAACTCAGAAATATAAAAAAGGATGAAGTTAAGACAACATTTGGTCGGCTCCTTAATGTCTTTAACACACCACCACTATGATTATTGCCTATTTCGGTTTTTGTTTCGATTGTTTTGGCAACACATTTCAGGATTTATTGTTTTCCTTTATTTTTCGTTTCTTTCCATTAATCGTTTCCAACTTAGCTTTCAGTTTGTTTTTTCTTCATCTGGCTCTTCACCACCACAATGTCCTTTGGGAAAAATGAAGAGTTTTATTTTTGTCTTTCAGAGAGAGAGTGAAAAAATAGAAACTTTTTCCATTTTATTAACTTTAAGACAGTTGTATTTGGAACATTAACATTTGCTCTAAGAAATCTATTTTATGTCAGTTTAAGCAAATCACTAAGTGACTGAATTAGTGTCTCGGCTACTGGAGCCCAGGTCCAAAGTCATCATGCTGCCTATGTTCACATTTATGGCTAAACTTTTCTCCTATCCGAAGAAAATCGCTGCCTTGATTTAGTAGGTAGTAGGTAAACAACCTCATTTCTTGAAGAAAAATATTTTCCTCATTAGGATGAGAGAGAGAAAGAGCTAAAAAATTCAAAAAAATTCACTAAGGTCTGCTTTACTTTTACTGCCTTAATTGCCTTGAAAATATAGTGGTGAGGCTTCACTCTACCCTAAAGTTTACTAAGTTAAATTAAAACAAAAAATTCCATCGTTTTACATAATTATTCATTGCGAATAAGACTATTTACTTGGAAGTTTTACTTAGTATTTTTGGGTTTTACTGATTTACTGACTTTCCAAGTATAAGAAGAATCGTGTTGCTTTAAATGACGAGGTCAAGTTCAGGGAAAAGATCACAGAATTAAAGTTTACTTTCAGTAATAACTTTTAAAATCTACGGGGAATTACCCGAATAAGCAATGGAATTATGTGAAGTAGCACTTGAATGTGGTTATCCATGGGTTAAAAAACAAAACTTAGGTTTCATAGGCACAGAAAAACCCCAATGAGGAGAATTACAATTCGGGATGAGCAGACCATAGGAAAGGTGAAGTGGTAGTCCACTACTAAAATTTAGAGAAAATTGTACAAAAAAATAACAAAAAAAATGTCAAAATTTCATTTCAATAGGAAATTTTGTCAAAATGCTATTTCTTTAAATATTTTGCCAAAATTTTATTTCTACGGAAAATTTTATTTCTATAGAAGATTTTGTCAAAATTTTATTTCTATAGAAGATTTTGTCAAAATTTTATTTCTATAGAAAATGTTGTCAAAATTTTATTTCTATAGAAATTTTTTTTACAATTTTAGTTCTATAGAAAATGTTGTCAAAATTTTTATTTCTATAGAAAATTTTGCCAAAAATTGATTTTTATAGAAAATGTTTTCAAAATGTTATTTTCACACAAAATTTTTCAAAATTTTATTTCTATAGAAAATTTTATCAAAATTTTATTTCTTTAGCAAATTTTGTCAAAATTTTATTTCTATATAAGATTTTGTCAACATTTTTTTGAAATGGAAAATTTTATCAAAATTTTGTTTCTATAGAATATTTTGTCAAAATTATATTTCCATAGAAAATTTGTCAAAATTTTATTTCTATAGAAAATTTTGTCAAAATTTTATTTCTAGATAAGATTTTGTCAACATTTTTTTGAAATGGAAATTTTTGTCAACATTTTATTTCTACAGAATATTTTGTCAAAATTTTATTTCTATAGAAAATTTTGTCAAAATTTTATTTCTATAGCAAATTTTGTCAAAATTTTATTTCTAGATAAGATTTTGTCAACATTTTTTTGAAATGGAAATTTTTGTCAACATTTTATTTCTACAGAATATTTTGTCAGAATTATATTTCCATAGAAAATTTGTCAAAATTTTATTTCTATAGAAAATTTTGTCAAAATTTTATTTCTATAGCAAATACTGTCAAAATTTTATTTCTATAGAAAATTTTGTAAAAATATTTTGAAAATTTCATTTCTACAGAAAATTTCTGAAAATTTTATTTCTATAAAAAATTTTCTGAAAATTTTATTTCTAGAGAAAATTTTCTGAAAATTTTATTTCTATAGAAAATTTTGTCAAAATTTTATTTCTATAGAGAATATTGTCAAAATTTTTTCGATATAGAAAATTTTGTCAAAATTTTTTTTCTATAGACAATTTTCGGAAAATGTTATTTCTATAGAATTTTCGGATTTTTTTTTATAAAAAGGTTATTTTTATCGAAAATTTTATTTCTATAGAAAATTTTGACAAACTTTTATTTCTATAGAAAATTTTGACAAACTTTTACTTCTAGAGTAAATTTTGTCAAAATTTTATTTCTATTGAAACTTTTCTGAGAATATTATTTCTATAGAAAATTTTGTGAAAATGTTATTTCTATAGAAAATTTTGTGAAAATGTTATTTCTATAAAAAAAAGTGTGAATTTTTTTTTTTCGATGTCTATATTATTGTCAAAATTTTATTCCGATAGAAAATTTTGTCAAATTTTTATTTATTTTCCATAGAAAAGTTTGTAAAGAGTGTAAAGATTTTATTTCTATAGTAAATTTTATCAAAATTTTATTTCTATGGAAAATGTTGTCAAAATTTTATTTCTGTAGAAAATTTTTTTACAATTTTAGTTCTATACAAAATTTTATTTCTATAGAAAATGTTGTCAACATTTTATTTGTAAAGAAAATTTTGTCAAAATTTTATTTCTATAGCAAATTTTGTCAAAATTATATTTCCATAGAAAATTTGTAAAAATTTTATTTCTATATCAAATATTGTCAAAATTGTATTTATATACAAGATTTTTTCAAAATTGTATTTCTATATTCTATCAAAAATTTTTTGATATGGAAAATTTTGTCAAAATTTTATTGCCATGGGAAATTTTTTTAAAAATTTGTTTCTATAGAAAATTTTCCGAATTTTTTTTTTCTATAAAAAATTTTGTAAACATTTTCTAAAAAATTCATTTCTACAGGAAATTTTCTCAAAATTTTATTTCTATAAAAATTTTTCTGGAAATTTCATTTTATAGAAAATTTTGTCAAAATTTTATTTCTATAGAAAGTATTGTCAAAAGTTTTTCGATATGGAAAATTTTGTCAAAATTTTATTTCTATAGAAAATTTTCTGAAAAATTTGTTTCTATAGATAACTTTCCGAATTTTTTCTGAAAATTTTATTTCTATAGAAAATTGTATAAAAATTTTATTTCCGTAGTAAATTTTGTGAAAATTTTATTTCTATAGAAGAATTGGGCAAAATTTTTTTGAAATGGAAAATTTTTCAAAATTTTATTTCTATATAATATTTGGTCAAAATTATATTTCCATAGAAAATTTGTCAACATTATATTTCTATAGCAAATTTTGTCAAAATTGTATTTATATACAAGATTTTGTCAAAATCGTATTTCCATAGAAGAGTTTGTCCAAATTTTTTTGATATGGAAAATTTTGTCAAAATTTTATTGCCATGGGAAATTTTTTAAAAGTTTGTTTCTATAGAAAATTTTCTGATTTTTTTTTCTGTAGAAAATTTTGTAAACATTTTCTGAAAATTTCATTTCTACAAGAAATTTTCCGAAAATTTTATTTCTAAAAAAAATTTTCTGAAAATTTCATTTTATAGAAAATTTTGTCAAAATTTTATTTCTATAGAAAATATTGTCAAAATTTTATTTCTATAGAAAATATTGTCAAAATTTTTTCGATATTGAAAATTTTGTCAAAATTTTATTTCGTTAGAAAATTTTCTGAAAAATTTGTTTCTATAGAAAATTTTCTGAATTTTTTCTGAAAATTTTATTTCTATAGAAAATTTTGACAAACTTTTATTTATATACAAAATGTTGACAAACTTTTATTTCTAGATTAAATTTTGTCAAAATTTTATTTCTATTGAAAATTTTCTGAGAATTTTATTTCTATAGAAAATTTTGTGAAAATTTATTTTTATAAAAAAAAAATGTGAATTTTTTTTATTTCTATAGTATTGTCAAAATTTTATTCCGATAGAAAATTTTGTCAAATTTTTATTTATTTTCTATAGAAAAGTTTGTAGAAATTCTATTTCTATAGAAAATTTTATTTCCATTCAAACTTGTGTAAAAATTTTATTTCTATAGTAAATTTTGTGAAAATTTTATTTCTATAAAAAATTTTGTGAACATTTTATTTCTATAGAAAATTGTCTGAAGATTTTATTTCTATAGAAAATTTTCTGAAAATATAATTTTTCCATAAAAAATTTTCTAATTTTGTTTCTATAGAAAATTGTTTGAAAACTTTATTTCTATAGAACATTTTCTGAATATTTTATTTCTATAGAAAATTTTCTGAAAACTTTATTTCTATTGAAAATTTTGTCAACTGCACTAAAATCGATGATTTGATAGTGGCAAAGGAGAAAAAAGATGTTTGTACAAAGATTTATTTGGGCAGAGACCAAATATCATAAACCTTTTTTCGAAAGGTTCTAGTGTGGTTCACTTTTTGTTTAGTGAACTACCCGAATTTATTCTGATAATTGGTTGATAGTTTAGCTGCAAGTAGAGGATGCTGATGGGGAATGTGGTAATTCCGAAACGTGCGTCCATCCAACCATCTTGCAGTCTATAGGGCTTTGCCCAAATAAATTTGACAAACATTCTTTTCATCTGTTGGTTAAACTACTCTTGTAGTGTAGTCAACGCAATGGTTTTAAAGCTGAGATCAAAACAACAAATATGATTGAAGTACAAACCAACAATAAAAAACAAAAACGAAAATTTTATTTCTATAGAATATTTTCGGAAAATTTTATTTCTATAATTTTTTTTGATTTCTAAAGAATTTTTTTATTTCTGTAGCAAATTTTGTTCTATTTCTATAGAAAATTTTGTCCAAAATTTATTTCCATAAAAAATTTTGTTCCCATAGATTTTTTTTTAATTTTATTTCAATGGAAAATTTTTTCAATTTTGTTAAAATTTTATTTCCATAGAAAATGTTGACAAAATCTTCTTACTAATAGTAATTTGTTTAAAAGTTTTATTTCCATACTAAATTTTTTAACATTTTTTTTCCCATAGACTATTTCGGCAAAAGTTTTTTCTGTATAAAATGTTGTCAAAAATTTTTTTATAGAAAATGTTGCCAACATTTTATTTATATAGAAAATGTTGTCAAAATTTTATTTCTATAGAAAATTTTGTCAACATTTTATTTCTATAAAAAATTTTGTCAAAATTTTATATCTATAGAAAATTTTGTCAAAATTTTATTTCTATAGAAAATTTTGTCAAAATTTTATTTCTATAGAAAATTTTGTCAAAATTTTATTTCTATAAAAAATTTTGTCAACATTTTATTTCTATAGAAAATTTTGTCAAAAATTTATTTCTATAATAAAAAATTTTGTCAAAATTTTGTTTCTATAGGAAATTTTGTCAAAAATTTATTTCTATAAAAAATTTTGTCAAAATTTTGTTTCTATAGGAAATTTTGTCAACATTATATTTCTATAGAAAATTTGTTCAAAATTTTATTTCTCTACATTATTACTATAGGAATTGTTTGTCAAAATTTAATTTCTATAGAAGTTTTAGTTCTACAGAAAAGTTTCTGAACATTTTATTTCCATAGAAAATTTTCTGGAATGAGCAGACCATAGGAAAAGTGAAGTGGTAGTCCACTACTAAAATTTAGAGAAAATTTTGCAAATAATTAACAACCAAAAAAAAATGTCAAAATTTCATTTCCATAGAAAATTTTGTCAAAATGCTGTTTCTTTAAATATTTTGCCAAAATTTTATTGCTACAGAAAATTTTCTGAAAATTTTATTTCTATAGAATTTCTATAGAATTTTGTCAACATTTTATTTCTATAGAAAATTTTGTCAAAATTTTATTTCTATAGAAAATTTTTTTTTTACAAATTTAGTTCTATAGAAAATTTTGTCAAAATTTTATTTCTATAGAAAATTTTGCCAAAACTTGATTTTTATAGAAAATGTTTTCAAAATGTTATTTTCACAGAAAATGTTTCAAAATTTTATTTATATAGAAAATTTTTTCAAAATTTTATTTCTATAGAAAATTTTGTCAAAATTTTATTTCTATTGAAAATTTTGTCAAAATTTTATTTCTATAGCAAATTTTGTCTAAATTTTATTTCTATAGAAGATTTTGTCAAAATTTAATTTCTATAGAAGGTTTAGTTCTACAGAAAATTTTCTGAACATTTTATTTCCATAGAAAATTTTCTGGATTTTTTTATTTCAATATTCCATAGAAAATTTTTGAAAATTTATTAAGTTTTTATTTCCATCGAAAATTTTATTTATAATAGTAATTTGTTAAAAGTTTTATATCTATAGTAAATTTTTAAAAATTTTATTCCCATAGAATATTTGAGGAAAATTTTAATTCTATAGAATATTTGTCAGATTTTTTTCCATAGAAAAAGTTGGCAAATTTTTATTTCTAGAAGTTTTGGAATATTCAGAAATGTCACCAGCATTACTGAGAGGGGATAATCCAAAGCCTTTTTGGGTGTTGTGTCGAAACTGGGATTGAATTCATGCCCGCCTTGCATGCGCGTACTAACCACTGCAAATAAAATATTTTCATCTACGAGTCGCCCTGTAATCGTTACAGTTCCATTACATTTTTTTATGCTGATGCTTTAGTAGAACTAAATCAATGATATGGAGAATCAATTAATGTTTAGAAAGTAAAACTTAGATAAAATACCCCAATAGATTTAAACTTTGCTCATGACAGTCATTTATAGTTTCGAAAAACTTTGGCAACCAATATAAACTTTTTTCGGGAGGGAGAATGTATGGAATTTCTTTACGAAACAAATTGTAATGGCATAGACATTGCAAAGCCATAGAAATCTTCTATGAAATGACATTGGCATTGAACTTGCATATTCCATTGCCCTAGAAGACAATGCGAATGAATCCATTTAAGAAGATTTTCCCAACCCCTAAACCACAAGCTAACCATGACAAAGACATGATGATGACATTCTATGTAATCAAAGAAATTGTCTTAAAAACCGGCATCAAGGAAAAACGTGAATGGCAAGGGGCATGGAAAAGAGCCGGAAATGAGGTTTAAGAGAAAAAAACGCAAAAAAAAAAAAATAAATTGAAAAAAATGATTTTTACATAGTAAATTTAGCCTTAATAATAACCATGAAAAAATGCCAAGTATATTTTCTGCTCATAACAACTATATTTCATTAACATAACTCACAATTTCCTGTTTCCCAAGGAAGGATGCAAGGAAACACAACAACAAACGAAATAGGAAGTTCTTAAGAAACTCATATAAATGTCCCCTAGCCAACCACCACCACTACCACCACCACCACTACCACCATTCCATGTAGGGCTATGGTAACACAACCAATGCTATAAAATACAGTTCTTAGCGACTTAATTAATGACTCAAATGAAGTATGGCGAGACATAAATTATATGTACATTTTTTCTCTGCAATGTTTATAGAAAAAAAGTAGAAAAGAGCTTTACTCCACATTTACATATGGGGCTTTCCATTATAACCAACTTGTGGAAGCCCAGTAGAAAAAGTGTTTCAAACAAAATTGTTTGAATTTCAAATTTGTGATCTGGAAGTAATGAATTTTACATGTGTTCGTCATAGGACGGAAGTATTTCGGTTACATGTAATTTGTATTGTTTTAGAAGTTATGCTATGGATATTAACTTTTAGTGAGGTAATTTAATAAAAAGAAAAAAACTGCACCAAATTAAGAATCAAATACGGATGAGCACGAGTGAATATGGACATCATGTGCCTTCAGGCGGAGTAGAATATACCTAAGTCTTCAGAATGCTCAAGAACTCTCGTGTCGAATTTCAGCCGGATCGGCTACAATAAGCGTCCAAGTAGATGATCGACACTTTGGAATTTTTTCGGTACCAACATTACTCTCCAAAATACCCAGGAGCAAAAAACCAAACCTATTGAGATCACTGTTGCTAATATTACCAAGCAAAAAATCTTATTTGCAAAATTTTGTTTCTATAAAAATTTTTCTTAAAATTTCATTTCTACAGAAAATTTTAATTCTATAGAAAATTTTGTCAAAATTTTATTTATATAGAAGATTTTGTCAAAATTTTATTTCTATAGAATTTTTTTCAAAATTTTATTTCTATGGAAAATTTTGTCAAATTATTATTCCAAATTTTTATCTCTATAGGAAATTTTGTCAAAACGTTATTTCAATAGGAAATTTGGTCAACATTTTATTTCTATAGAAAATTTTACTTCGAAAAAAACTTTGTCAAAATTTTATTTCAATATAACATTTTGCCAAAATTTTATTTTTATAAAAAATTTTGTCAAAATTTTATTTCTATAGAACATTTTTTGATTTTTTTTTTCTATAGAAAATTTTACCAAAATTTTATTTCTATAGAAAATTTTCTGAAAATTTTATTTCTATAGGAAATTTTGAGAACTTTTTTTATAGAAAATTTTCTGAAAATTTTATTTCTATAGACAATTTTCAGAAAATGTTATTTCTATAGAAAATTTTGTCAAAATTTTATTTCTATAAAAAATTTTATCAAAATTTTATTTCTATAGAAAATTGTGTCAAAAATTTATTTCTATAGAAAATTTAGTGAAAATTTTATTTTTATAGAAAATTTTGTCAAAATTTTATTTTTATAGACAATTTTCTGCAAATTTTATTTCTACAGAAAATTTTCTGCAAATTTTATTTCTACAGAAAATTTTCTGAAAATTTTATTTCTATAGGAAATTTTGAGAACTTTTTTTATAGAAAATTTTCTGAAAATTTTATTTCTGTAAACAATTTTCAGAAAATGTTATTTCTATAGAAAATTTTGTCAAAATTTTATTTCTATAAAAAATTTTGTCAAAATTTTATTTCTATAGAAAATTTTCTGAAAATGTTATTTCTATAGAAAATTTATTTTATTTTATTTCTATAGAAAATTTTCAGAAAATTTTATTTCTATAGAAAATTTTCATACATTTTTTTTCTATAGAAAATTTTCAGATTTCTTTTCTATAGAAAATGTTGTCAAATTGTCATTTCTATAGAAAATGTTGTCAAAATTGTATTTTTGTAGAATATTTTATCAAAATTTTATTTCTATAGAAAATTTTGTTTAAATTTTTACTTCTATGGAAAATTTTGTCAAAACTTTATTTCTATAGGAAATTTGGTCAAAATTTTATTTCTATCGAAAATTTTATTTCTAAAAAAAATTTGGTCAAAATTTTATTTCAATATAACATTTTGCCAAAAATTTTATTTCTTTAAAAAATTTTGTCAACATTTTATTTTCTTAAAAATTATTGTCAAAATTTTATTTCTTTAAAAAATTTTGTCAAAATTTTATTTCTATAGAACATTTTCTGAAAATTTTATTTCTATAGAAAATTTTACCAAAATTTTATTTCTATAGAAAATTTTCTGAAAATTTTATTTCTATAGGTAATTTTGAGAACTTTTTTTCTATAGAAAATTTTCTGAAAATTCTATTTCTATAGAAAATTTTACCAAAATTTTATTTCTATAGAAAATTTTGACAAAATTTTATTTCTATAGAAAATTTTGTCAAAATTGTATTTCTATAGAAAATTGTGCCAAAATTTTATTTTTATAGAAAATTTTCTGCAAATTTTATTTCTATAGAAAATTTTCTGAAAATTTTATTTCTATAGGAAATTTTTATTTTATTTCTATAGAAAATTTTTATTTTATTTCTATAGAAAATTTTCAGAAAATTTCATTTCTATAGAAAATTTTCAGAAAATTTTATTTCTATAGAAAATTTTCATAAATTTTTTTTCTATAGAAAATTGCCAGAATTTTTTTTCTGTAGAAAATGTTGTCAAATTTTTATTTCTATAGAAAATGTTGTCAAAATTGTATTTTTATAGAAAATTTTATCAAAATTTTAATTCTATAGAAAATTTTGTCAAATTTTTATTTTTATAGAAAATTTTATTTATAGAAAATTTTATTTTCAAAGAAAATTTTGTAAACATTTTATTTCGTTAGAAAATGTTGTTTCCATAGAAAATTTTCTTAGAATTTTATTTCTATAGAAAATTTTTTAAAAATTTTATTTCTATAGACAATTTTATCAAAATTTTATTTTTATAGAAAATGTTGTCAAAATTTTATTTCTATAGACAATTTATCATAATTTTGTTTCTATAGATTTTTTGTCAAATTTTTATTTCTATAGAAAATTTTATCAAAATTTTATTTTTATAGAAAATTTTGTGAAAATTTTATTTTTATAGAAAATTGTATCAATTTTTTCGTGCTACAGAAAATTTTACCAACTTTTTTTTTTCTATTGTTAAAATTTTATTTTTATAGAAAATTTTGTCAAAATTTTGTTTTTATAGAAAATTTTCTGCAAATTTTATTTCTATAGAAAATTTTCTGAAAATTTTATTTCTATAGGAAATCTTTAGAAATTTTTTTTCTATAGAAAATTTATTTTATTTTATTGCTATAGAAAATTTTCAGAAAAGTTTATTTCTATAGAAAATTTGCAGAATTTTTTTTCTACAGAAAATTTTCAGAATTTTATTTTTTATAAAAAATGTTGTCCAATTTTTATTTCAATAGAAAATGTTGCCAAAATGTATTTTTATAGAAAATTTTATCAAAATTTTAGTTCTATAGAAAATTTTGTTAAATTTTTATTTTTATAGAAAATTTTATTTTTCTAGAAGAAAAATGTTTTTATTTTTCTATAAAAAAAATAAAATTTATCTATAAAATTTATTTATAGAAAATTTTGTCAAAATTTTATTTCTTTGGAAATTTTTGTCAACATTTTATTTCTTTAGAAAATTTTGTTTCTATAGAAAAAGTTATTAAAATTTTATTTCTATAGAAAATGTTCTTAAAATTTTATTTCTATACAAAATTTTTTAAAAATTTTATTTCTATAGATAAATTTTGTGAACATCTTATTTCTATAGAAAATTTTGTGAACATTTTATTTGTATTGAAAATTTTGTCAAAATTTTATTTCTATTGAAAATTTTGTTAAAATTTTATTTCTATAGAAAATTTTTTCAACATTTTATATCAATAGAAAATTTTGTCAAAATTTTATTTCTATGGGCAATTTTATCAACATTTTATTTCTATAGAAATTTTTGTCAAATTTGTATTTCTATAAAAAATTTTATCAAAATTTTATTTTTATAGAAAATTTTTTCAAAATTTTATTATTATAGAAAATTTGATAAAAATTTTGTTTCTATAGAAAATTTTACCAAAATTTTATTTCTATAGAAAATTTGACCAAAAATTTATTTCTATTGATAAAATTTTATTTTTATAGAAAATTTTGTCAAAATTTTATTTCTATAGAAAATTTTCTGCAAATTTTATTTCTATAGAAAATTTTCTGAAAATTTTGTTTCTATAGGATTTTTTTTTCTATAGAAAATTTATTTTATATGATTTCTATTTCTAATTCTGCAAATTTTATTTCTATAGACAATTTTCAGAAATTTCTTTCTTTAGAAAATTTTCAGAATTTTTTTTCTATAGAAAATGTAAAATTTTTATTTCTATATAAAATGTTGTCAAAATTGTATTTCTATAAAAAATGTTATCAAAATTTTATTTCTATAGAAAATGTTGTCAAAATTGTATTTTTATAGAAAATTTTATCAAAGTTTTATTTCTTTAGAAAATTTTGTCAATTTGTTATTTCTGTACAAAATTTTATTTCTATAGAAGATTTTGTCAAAATTTTATTTTCAAAGAAAATTTTGTCAACATTTTATTTCTTTAGAAAATTTTATTTATACAGAAAATTTTCTTAAAAGTTTATTTCTTTACAAAATTTTATTAAAAGTTTATTTCTATACAAAATTTTATTAAAATTTTATTTCTATAGACAATTTTGTCATTTTCAAACAAAAATTTAATTGTTTGTGGAAAAATTTTCAACTAAAAGGTTAATTGATCTAATTATAGTAAGTTTTTAATCAAACCAAATTACAAAATTTCTACATCCATTAAATTTTTATATGAACTAATTATTGTTTAAATTGTTTAGGTGATTGAAATCAAATTGAAGCGAATTGATTCCACAATTATTTTCGCGATTGAAACCAAAAAAATATTTTTCTGTATGCAGCGTTTTATATATAGCATTGTGGTAGTTATCGTCGGAAAGGAGTTAATCAAAAATGTTTATAGGTGATTTTTGTTAAATTTTGCCAAACGTGAGAAGAATTTTCTTATTTTAATTATTTTTGGCTTACTTTAATGACATGAACTAAAAATGAGAAAAAAATGTTTTATATAAATGAAGAACACTTTTTTTACTAAATTTGAAAATAGTTCATATTTTCTTTAAATAAATAAAGTTTACTTAAATTCCGTTCATAGGTTTCTGAAATGAGTAAATTTTCCTTAAATTGTGTCGTGAATTACATATAGCGCTAAAGACATTTTAACAATTTTTAGCTGCAATTTTTTCTTTAAAAATGTGAGTTTATCTTAAATAAGTTATTTTTTGAAGTATTGATTGAAGTAAAAAAAATTTACTTAAATTTGACAAAAATTATAAACTTAAATTTTGTGTTATATTACAATTTGTAAAATATTTTAGTTAACATTTTTCAAAATAAAACTTCATTTTCTTTCATTGTCGCTGCACTTGTTTCTGGATGTAGTGACACATGACATGAAGTCAATGAAATTACATTTCATATGTAACATACCATATTAATTTTCTTTTTTGTCTGTTTTGTTGAAAAAATACATAATTGAGTAATTGCTTTTCCAAAACAAAAAAACATCTCCCCACCACTAACAGTACTATTCAAGGACAAAAAAAAGGCCAACTTCTTGTAGCACATACCTAGAGTGGCAACACAAAAACCTTCTTCATAAAAGTAACCAAACGCCAAACATAACAACAGAGTCCTACATCACACAAACACAACAGACATCGAACCAGGGCTGCCAATAAAATTTCAAGAAAAATCGTCACTTTTTTCGATAAAAATCGTCATAAACGGCACTTGCATTTTAAAAATCGTCAAAAAATCGGCAATATAAATTATATTAAAATAATTAAACGTATTTTTTGGGTAAACTAAAAACAAAGTAAATAAAGAAATCAGTTTTGTATACAAATAACATTACCATAAAAATCATTTTTTGTTAAACAAAAATATTTCGTAATTTTTGTATAAAAAATCTATTTTTCTAAAATATTGTTATTATTTGAGTAACATTTTTAATTATATATTTTGAAACTAAAGAAAAAGTCCCATGTTTTCCAAAATAGGTGATTTTTTATGGTGGTTATTTTTTATACCGTACTAGAATTTTATCATAATAATAATAATAAGTAAAAGTTTCTATTGCACATTCTGTGTAAATCATTATCAATTTTGGTATTAAAACAATTTGAGTTATTTCATTTTAGGTTGTTTTTTAAACAAAATATTCCATCCAATGAATTATTCTCCAGCTATCATCTAATTTTAGTTTTTTGCTTAAAAATGTCTACGTTTGCTGTGGAGTTTGGAAGAATCATGATTACGAATTTTGACAAAACTCGAAAAGCCAAAGTACTCCACGTTCTGTTTCCGAATTTTTTCCCAACATTTTTCAAATTTATTTTAATATTTTCAAAAATTTATTCAAAATGTAAAAAACTTAAACTCCATAAACTATGTGTCTAATATCGTTAAAATCGGAAAAAAATCGGAGTTGTCCACTTTGTGAGTAAAAAATCGTCAAAATGCCGATAAATCGGCAAAATTGGCAGCCCTGCATCGAACACTTGTTCGCCTCTCTCTCTCTCTCTCTCTCTTACACAATTATGAGTGTGTGATATAGAGACAGAGAGAGAGAGCGAGAAATTCCTTTGTTCTTTTGGTTTATTTTGTGCCATTTTTGTGAATGGAGTTTATGCCGGAATGTAGCTGGGATTGTTGGCACAATTCCAAAATCAATACAAGAATACATAACACTCGTAAACGTTCACACAAACATATACATGTATGCTTATTTGTATATAGATAGTATACATATATTATGAATGAGTGAGTATATAGAGAAAGCGTATAGTTGGGTCAATTTTATTTTCGCTCATATTAAATTTAAGTTCATTGTTTGAAATGTGCTGTAACATAGAAATAAAAAAAAAACTAAATTTTCTATAATTTTCTTTTTTTTTACTTTGCAATAATATTCTTTATTATTTGTAATAAATATAGATTGTTCAATATTTTTTTATGTATTATAAATATATTTTCCGTTTAAATTAAAAAATTGATAAGTATCGTAGTTTGCAAGACCTTTTCAAAAGAACTTCCATGCAAGTGAAAAAGTCAAACGGCACAAGTACCAATCACAGTAGCCACATTTGACAGAATTCTGCCACAAATGGTAGATTTTTTACTGTTTGGTAGATTTGGCAAACAATTAAGAGGTTAAATGTTCTATAGAAATAACAAAATTTTCTACACAAAAAATTTTAACAAAATTTTCTATAGAAATAAAATTTTGAGAAAATTTTCTATAGAAATAAAATTTTGTGAAAATTTTCTATAGAAATAAAATATTGACAAAGTTTTCTATAGAAATAAAATTTTGACAAAGTTTTCTATAGAAATAAAATTTCGACAAAATTTTCTATAGAAATAAAATTTTGACAAAATTTTCTATAGAAATAAAATTTTGACAAAATTTTCTATAGAAATAAAAATTTGACAAAAATTTCTTCAGAAATAAAATATTGACAAAATTTTCTATATAACTAAAATTTTGACAAAATTTTGTATAGAAATACACTTGTGATAAAATGTTCTAAAGAAATACAATTTTGAGAAAGTTTTTATAGAAATAAAATGTTGACAAAATTTTCTATAGAAATAAAATTTTGACAAAATTTCTATGGAAATAAAATTTTGACAAAATTTTCTATGGAAATAAAATTTTGACAAAATTTTCTATAGAAATAAAATTTTGAGAAAATTTTCTATAGAAATAAAATAGGAATAAAATTTTTAGAAAATTTTCTATAGAAATAAAAATTTGACAAAAAATTCTATAGAAATAAAACTTTGACAAAACTTTCTGTAGAAATAAAATTTTGACAAAATTTTGTATAGAAATACAATTGTGACAAAATTTTCTATAGAAATAAAATTTTAAGAAAATTTTCTATAGAAATACAATTGTGACAAAATTTTCTATAGAAATAAAATTTTGATAAAATTTTCTATAGAAATAAAAATTTTGAGAAAATGTTCTATCGAAATACAATTGTGACAAAATTTTCTATAGAAATAAAATTTTGACAAAATTTTCTATAGAAATAAAAATTTTGAGAAAATGTTCTATAGAAATACAATTGTGACAAAATTTTCTATAGAAATAAAATTTTAAGAAAATTTTCTATAGGAATAAAATTTGAGGAAGTTTTTACAGAAATAAAATATTGTCAAAGTTTTCTACAGAAATAAAATTTTGACAAGGTTTTTATAGAAATAAAATTTTGACAAAATTTTCTATATAAATAAAATTTTGACAAAATTTTCTATAGGAATAAAATTTTGAGAAAATTTTCTATAGAAATACAATTGTGACAAAATTTTCTATAGGAATAAAATTTTGACAAAATTTTCTATAGAAATAAAATTTTGACAATTTTTTATGGAAATAAAATTTTGACAACATTTTCTATGGAAATAAAATTTTAACAAATTTTTCTATAGAAATAAAATGTTGACAAAATTTTCTATGGAAATAAAATTTTGATAAAATTTTCCATGGAAATAAAATTTTGACAAAATTTTCTATAGAAATAAAATTTTGAGAAGATTTTCGATAAGAATAAAATTTTGACAAAATTTTCTATATAAATAAAATTTTGAGAAAAATTTTAATAGAAATAAAAATTTTGAGAAATTTTTCTATAGAAATAAAAATTTTGAGAAAATTTTCTATAGAAATAAAAATTTGACAAAAATTTCTAGAGAAATAAAATATTGTCAAAGTTTTCTACAGAAATAAAATTTTGACAAAGTTTTTATAGAAATAAAATTTTGACAAAATTTTCTATATAAATAAAATTTTGACAAAATTTTCTATAGGAATAAAATTTTGAGAAAATTTTTATAGAAATAAAATTTTGACAAAATTTTCTATGGAAATAAAATTTTGATAAAACTTTCTATAGAAATAAAATTTTGACAAAATTTTTTATGGAAATAAAATTTTGAGAAAAATTTCCATAGAAATAAAAATTTGACAAAAGTTTCTATAGAAATAAAATGTTGACAAAATTTTCTGTAGAAATAAAATTTTGACAAAATTTTCTATAGAAATAAAATTTTAACAAAATTTTGTATAGAAATACAATTATGACAAAATTTTCTATAGGAATAAAATTTTGACAAAATTTTCTATTGAAATAAAATTTTGACAAATTTTTATGGAAATAAAATTTTGATAAAATTTTGACAAAATTTTCTATAGAAATAAAATTTTGACAAAATTTTCTATAGAAATAAATTTTTGAGAAAATTTTCTATAGGAATAAAATTTTGACAAAATTTTCTATAGGAATAAAATTTTGAGATAATTTTCTATAGAAATAAAATTTTGAGAAAATTTTCTATACAAATAAAATTTTGACAAAATTTTGTATAGAAATACAATTTTGAGAAAATTTTCTATAGTAATAAAATTTGCAGAAAATTTTCTGAAGAATTAAAATTTTGACAAAAATTTCTATAAAGATAAAATTTTAACAATAGAAATAAAATATTGACAAAATTTTGTATAAAAATACAATATTGACAAAATTTTCTATAGAATTACAATTTTGAGAAAATTTTTTAATGAAATTTTGAAAAAATTTTCTATAGAAATAAAATTTTGAGAAAATTTTCTATAGAAGTAAAATTTTGAGAAAATTTTCCATAGAAATAAAATTTTGAGAAAAATTTTATAGAAATAAAATTTTGAGAAAATTTTCTATAGAAGTACAATTGTGACAAAATTTCCTATAGAAAAAAAATGGCAAAATTTTCTATGGAAATAGAATATTGACAAAATTTTCTATGGAAATAAAATTTTGACAAAATTTTCTATAGAAATAAAAATTTGACTAAGTTTTCTATAGAAATAAAATTTTGACAAAATAAGATTTTTTCTGTAGTAGTTTTTTGGTAATTTGTTCTCCAAATATTGGTAGATTATTTATGGCTCGAGTGGCAACCGGGGACATAATAACGTAGATGAACGTTGGTGCAGCGTGTAATAGCTTTGACGGTCATTTGAAGGCCATAATTCGTGCCTAAGTTAACCAATGCGAAAAAATCTAAATGTACCTTTTTTCCGACATGGTTTGCTTTTGAACTATAAAATTGAAAAAAAAAAAAATTAAAAAGCCGATGGAAGAGATATAATTTCCAAGAAAATATCATGGTTGCGGCAAATATGTTACATGTCTCCTGTCTAAATTAACACTACACTCTTGAAATAATTTTGGAGTGATCAAATCCCTTCTCTTGGTTTAATTGGAATGTCTGCGATATACCATCCAGCTCAGGAGATTTAATTGGCTTATTTACTTTTAAACTCTTGTTAAATATATAACAAAATAACAAAAACATTCTTTATTTTATTTGCAGTTCTACAAATCGGATGATTATAACATAGGAGGGCACGCTCCAGAAATTCAGGTAATAAAATTTAAAATAAACCTGTTTCGAAGATAAACTCCCTCCTAAAAAGTGTGGAGTGTGGAATAAGCTATGTGCTTAAGACCTAATGAGCGAATTTGTAAAGATATATTTTTTTTTTTAAATCGGGCGATAACATTTAATCTTACACGCAGAGACAAATTATGATCAACTCCTAAAGCAAAATGTTTGCTGCAAAAATGTTATTTTCCTGCCAAACATGAAATGGTCAGATACATAATGTCCGAGAAAATAACATGTTACAACTTCACCATCCAAAAACAAAATTTTGTTCTAGGATGTAACCGATTTGGGTTGTATTTTACAGATTTTACATGTAATACAAAAAGGGTCATACATTTTCATGCAAGAGTTGAAAAACAAATGTAAATCATATTATTTTTTTTTTAATTTATCGTACTTGTATTATACCTCATTTACATTACACTTCCAAAATCCACTTTCAATAGATTTCAACTGCCTTTAGCCCAATAAAAAAGGGATTAATAAAATCCATCCCAATGTGAATGCGCTATTAGTTCTATTGTCTATCTCGAAAAATATTTCCTCAAAGTTTATAGATATTCCAATTTATTTCAGCTTAATTGTCCAAACGATGAGACACACACACACAAAGACTAAAATTGAAAAATCAAATTCCCTCGGGAATATCAATCATGAAAAAATTGCCTTCATTTAGATATGTCACAATATACAATATTTCTACCACATTTCATATGGACTCTTAAAATGAAGTCACAGCTTGACACTAAGCTGACCTCAAAAGTGGTCCCTTGCAAATAATAAAAAAAAAAATGTTTTTAGATGAAAAATTATTCCAATGTCTGGAATACAAAAAAAAAGTTGACAAAAATATACAATAAATAAAACACAACCCTAGGACACAATATCAAACCACAAAATGTCAAAGAAGACAAACACAGAGGGGAAACAATCTGATTTAAAAAAAAAATCATAATAAAATTTCTACTATTAGTTCTAGTCAAAATAGAAAGAGAATAACCTAAATATGAAAACCAGGCCACGAATATGAACACCAGGCTAGCACAGATTTAGTAGCTACAACTCTTCAAAAGTAATTTCGGAAATTGTGTAAAAATTTTATTTGTTAAAATTTTATTTTTTAGACAATTTTATCAAAATTTTATTTGTATAGAAAATTTTGTGAAAATTTTATTTCTATAGAAAATTTTGTGAAAATTTTATTTCTATAGAAAATTTTGTGAAAATTTTATTTCTATAGAAAATTTTTAAAAATATTATTTCTATAGAAAATTCTGTCAAAATTTTATTTCTATAGAAAATTTTGTCAAAATCTTATTTCTATAGAAAATTTTGTCAAAATTTTATTTCTATAGAAAATTTTGTTAAAATTTTATTTCTATAGAAAATTTTGTCAAAATTTTATTTCTATAGAAAATTTTGTCAATTTTTTTTTTCTATAGAAAATTTGTTAAAATTTTATTTCTATAGAAAAAATTTTCAGAATTTTATTTCTAAAGAGAATTTTGTCAACATTTTATTTCTATAGAAAAAATTTTCAGAATTTATTTCTATACTTAATTTTGTCAAAATTTTATTTCTATAGACAATTTTGTCAAATTGTTATTTCTATAGAGAATTTTGTCAAAATTTTATTTCTATAGAAAATTTTGTCAACATTTTTTTTTCTATAGAAAATTTGTTAAAATTTTATTTCTATAGAAAAAATTTTCAGAATTTATTTCTATAGTAAATTTCTATAATTAATTTTGTCAAAATGTTATTTCTATAGAAAATTTTGTCAACATTTTATTTCTATAGAAAAAATTTTCAGAATTTTATTTCTAAAGAAAATTTTGTCAAAATTTTATTTCTATAGAAAATTTTGCCAAAATTTTATTTTTTAAATTGTTATTTCTATAGAGAACTTTGTTAAAATTTTATTTCTATAGAGAATTCTGCCAAAATCTTATTTGTATAGAAAAGTTTGTCAAAATTTTATTTCTATAGAAAAATTTTTCAGAATTTATTTCTATAGTAAATTTCTATACATAATTTTGTCCAAATTTTTTTCTATAAAAATTTTTTTCAAAATTTTATTTCTATAGAAAATTTTGTCAAAATTTTATTTCTTTAGAAAAAATTTTCAGAATTTTATTTCTAAAGAAAATTTTGTCAACATTTTATTTCTATACTTAATTTTGTCAAAATTTTATTTCTATAGAATATTTTGTCAAATTGTTATTTCTATGGAGAATTTTGGTAAAATTTTGTTTCTATAGCAAATTTTGTCAAAATTTTATTTCTATAGAAAAAATTTTCAAAATTTAAATTGCTATGGGAGCCACCATGGTGCAATGGTTAGCATGCCCGCCTTGCATACACAAGGTCTTGGGTTCGATTCCTGCTTCGGCCGAACACCAAAAAAAGTTTAAATGGTTTCACTGCAATGCGGAACACCGTTCGGACTCGCCTATAAAAAGGAGGTCCCTTGTCATTGAGCTTAACATGATAAGAGAGAAGTTCACCAATGTGGTATCACAATGGACTGAATAGTCTAAGAGAGCCTGATACATTAGGCTGCCACCTAACTTAACCTATAGTAAATTTCTATACTTAATTTTGTCAAAATGTCATTTCTATAGAAAATTTTGTCAAAATTTTATTTCTATAGAAAATTGTGTTAAAATTGTATTTCTATAGAAAATTTGTCAAAATTTTATTTCTATAGAAAAAATTTTCAGAGATTTATTTCTAAAGGAAATTTTGCCAAATTTTTGTATATATTGAGACATTTTTCAGAATTTATTACTACAGTAAATTTCTATACTTAATTTTGTCAAAATGTTATGTCTATAGAAAATTTTGTCAAATTGTTATTTCTATAGAGAATTTTGTTAAAATTTTATTTCTATAGAAAATTTTGTCAAAATTTTATTTCTATAGAAAATTTTGTCAAAATTTTATTTCTATAGAAAATTTTGTCAAAGTATTATTTCTATAGAAAATTTTGTTAAAATTGTATTTCTATAGAAAATTTTGTCAACATTTTATTTCTATAGAAAATTTTGTCAAAATTTTATTTCTATAGAAAGTTTTGGCAAAATTTTATTTCTATAGAAAATTTGCCAAAATTTTATTTCTATAGAAAAAATTTTTAGAGATTTATTTCTAAAGGAAATTTTGCCAAATTTTTGTATCTATTGAAACATTTTTCAGAATTTATTTCTATAGTAAATTTCTATACTTAATTTTGTCAAAATGTTATGTCTGTAGAAAATTTTGTCAAATTGTTATTTCTATAGAGAATTTTGTTAAAATTTTATTTCTATAGAAAATTTTGTCAAAATTTTATTTCTATAGAAAATTTTGTCATTTCTATAGAAAATTTTGTTAAAATTGTATTTTTTTAGAAAATGTTGTCAATGTTTTATTTCTATAGAAAATTTTGTCAAAATTTTATTTCTATAGAGAATTTTGTCAAAATGTTATTTCTATAGAAACTTTTTGTCAAAATTTTTTATTTCAGTTATATTTTCTGCGAACAGTCAACATTCTATTCCTTTTGAAATATATATTATTTTTGCGTTACTTGTAATGTGATATTTATTGAAATAATTAAGCATGGATTATATCATAAACCTTAAAACAGATCCTTGTGGTTTTTATACCCTTCACCACTACTGTGGTACAGGGTATAATAAGTTTGTGCATTTGTATGTAACGCCAAGAAGGAAAAGTCTGAGACCCATCGTTTAGTATACCGATCGTCTTAGAATTAAATTCTGAGTCGATTTAGCGATGTCCGTCTGTCTGTCCGTCTGTCTGTTGGTGTATTTTTGTGTGCAAAGTGCAGCTCGCAGTTTTAGTCCGATTGTCCTAAAATTTGGTATAGGGTCCTGTTTCGGCTCAAAGACGATCCCTATTGATTTGGGAAAAAATCGGTTCAGATTTGGATATAGCTGCCATATATATTTTTCACCGATCTGGTCATAATTGGCGTGTATATCAACCGATCTTCCTCAAAATCCGTACATCCGAATATTTTATGAGTCTCGAAAAACTTGCAAAATATCAGCCAAATCGGTTCAGATTTAGATATAGCTCTCATATATAGCTTTCGCCCGATTTACACTCAAATGACCACAGAGGCCAATTTTTAACTCCGATTTAGTTGCAATTTTGCACAGGGAGTAGAATTAGCATTGTAGCTATGCGTGCCAAATTTGGTTGACATCGGTTCAGATTTAGATATAGCTCCCATATATATGTTTTTCTAATTTCGACAAAAATGGTCAAAATACCAAAATTTTCCTTGTTTTTTTACTAACATTGTGTTCCACCCTAGTGTATTAGCCGACTTAAATTTTTAGTCTATAGATTTGGTAGAAGTCTATCAAATTCTGTCCAAATCGAGTGATATTTAAATGTATGTATTTGGGACAAAGCTTTATATATAGCACCCAACACATTTGACGGATGTGATATGGTATCGAAAATTTAGATCTACAAAGTGGTGCAGGGTATAATATAGTCGGCCCCGCCCGACTTTAGACTTTCCTTACTTGTTTTCATTTAAATTTTTTTCAATTAGATCGAAGTAAAAGAATACTCCGATATACACTTTGCAACTTTCCTAAAAGCGCTTAATGAAGGACAATAACAAAGAAACTGCAGACATGCGTCAAAACTTTTTCTATTGTGAAGAAAAACGAATAACATTCGTTGCGTTTTATGCAATTTGCAAACTAAAAAAGTTAGGAAGAAGGCGAAAAACAATTCAAAATATATCACTTAACATAGCTGTGGCAAAGTTTTTGTCTCTCCCCATCTCACATTAGTACTAATTTTCCCAGAAAAAAAGCATGGCTGGAATAGAAACTTTTTCTTTTACATATAGTAATTTCGCTTGCATACCAGAGGGCATTTTGATGAGAGCATTTCTCGTAAGTGTGAATGAGGTAGTGGTGACCATTTATTATTCTTGGGAGACTGTGTTTCATATCGCCCACACCGTTGGTATAGCATTCTCTATTGACTCTATTGATGGTTTCCAGAACTTTTCCATATCTACGATAGACGGTGTCTGTTGCAGTTTTATAAATTTGTTTTAATGTAGCTACAGTGTTTTTCTTTCTAACACTTTAGGCGTAAAAAACTTGTTTATAATTTTTTTTGCTACACTTTTCTAAAAGTTTATTTATTGTTAGTTGTACATGAGATGTCAAATTATGTCTATGTAAATGTGACAATGATTTTAATCTTTCATTAGGGATTATTCTATTGAAACCGAGCCAAAGATTCGGCTTCTTTAAAATAAAGACATTTTTTGGGAGCTATCTAGTTTTAATTCTAGGCTCCACAAGATTCAAATAAGGACACAGATCTCAATGCGCCCAAATGGTTTCTGTGGTGAAATTTTAAGATCACAAACCTCAATGGCGGAACTGTACAGACGAAGGTCTCTGGGAGTTAAAGGCCCGAAGGTTACCTGGTATTATATCATGTTGGTTGAAAAGAGGATTCTGGTTACCCTGTCTCATGTCCGTATTCCAGTCAAGTATTCGGCTTGTTGTGCACTCAAACTTCTTCTTTCCCGCGTCACCAATACAGGCAACACGGAAGAGTTGGATAAATGGGAACGGGAGACAGATAAAGCGATTTGGACCAATGCGATATTCGGAAAGATCACGAAAATACTACAATGTGATCCAGATACTGAAGACCTACTTCACAAACCTTAACGGCGGAACTGTATAGACGAAGGTCTCTGGGAGTTAAAGGCCCGAAGGTTACCTGGTATTATATTATGTTGGTTGAAAAGACGATTCTGGTTGCCCTGTCTCATGTCCGTATTCCAGTCAAGTATTCGGCTTGTTGTGCACTCAAACTTCTTCTTTCCCGCGTAACCAATACAGGCAACACGGAAGAGTTAGATAAATGGGAACGGGAGACAGATAAAGCGATTTCGACCAATGCAATATTCGGAAGGACCACGAAAATACTACGATGTGATGCAGATATTGAATACCTACTCAAGGAGAATAGAATGAAAGTCAGGAGGACCGCGGGAATAAAGATCGGAAACCTCGAATTGAGAGCACATCTGTGCCGAATAGGAGCAATAGAGGATAGTTGATAGTGAGACAAATGAAGCGATGTGGACTAATGCAACGGTCGGGAAAAAAGACGGGAGAACTACTCAATGAGAGTAGGACAACACTCAGGAGGATCGTGGGAATAATGACCGGGCTCCTAGAATTGAGAACACATCTATGCCGAATAGGAGCAGCAGAGGATGTAGCATGTAGGGCGTGTTTTTAGGATGATGATACGTTGCAACCCTACCTTTGGCACTGCTCTGCATTTAGAAGGCAAATAGTTAACCATATCGTTGAAGAGATGATTCAGGACCTAACCCAGCTGGGAAACAGGGACTGGAAATAAATTAGGGAATTCGATAGAGACTTAGAGTTCCTGGAATAAAAGAAGGGTACAACGAAGGGACGGTAGACCCAAAGGACACACAGGAGGGACTGACGAACAGAGGAATCAGTGAAGAAACTGTAGGTTTTAAAATGCCAGTGGGAGAACTGTACGACGAAAGGTCATGGTGGATATTCACTAGGTCGTAGTGGTGGACATTTTTGGTCTGAAGGTACTACATTGGGCGAACTCTTAAGACCTTAAGATTGGTAGAATCTTAATTTTGCAATGCCAGAGAGAAGTTCTTTATTGGAGAATGGTAGACCCGAGGTTTCACTGGTGGAATTGTTAGACTGAAGGTAATACAGTGGGCGAACAGTAGGCCCGGAGATGGAGATTGTAGGCCCATAGATCTCATTGGTGGAACTGTAAGCTCAAAGGTCTCAATGTGAGAATTGCAGACCCAAGGATCTGCAACTATAGTTACGAGGGCTTAGTGGTGGAACGACCAGAGGCATAAGTGAAGTGAAAGTGTCAGTGGGAGAACTGTACGACGACAGGTGGTGGTGGATAGATAGCCACTAGGTCGTAGTGGTGGACATTTTTGGTCTGAAGGTACTACATTGGTCGAACTCTTAAGACCTTAAGATTGGTAGAATCTTAATTTTGCAAATGTAAGAGAGAAGTTCTTTATTGGAGAATGGTAGACCCGAGGTTTCACTGGTGGAGTAATACAGTGGGGGAACAGTAGGCCCGAAGATGGAGATTGTAGGCCCATAGATCTCAATGGTGGAACTGTAAGCTCAAAGGTCTCAATGTGAGAATTGCTGACCCAAGGATCTGCAACTATAGTTACGAGGGCTTAGTGGTGGAACAGATGTTACTGCTGTGGAGGAACAGTAGATCTTATGGCGGATGACAGTAGACACAGAAACCGCATTGATGAAACGATAAGTCCGAAGGTCTCAATGGGAGGATTGGAAATCCGAGTGTCTCAATGGACTAGTGTCACGAAAGCTTAGTGGTAGAATTGTTAGAAATAATACACTGGAGGAACTGTAGGCCTGAAGGTAATACAGTGGAGGAACTATAGACCTGAAGGTGGTGGACTGTAGATCCATAGACCTCATTAGTGGAACTTTAAGTCTAGAATTGCAGACACAAGGATCTCTATAATGGAATTATAGACACAAGAACTTAGTGGTGAAATTTTTGGACTTAGGAAACTGTAGACACGAAGTTTCATTGAACCTTGGGAGCCACCGTGGTGCAATGGTTAGCATGCCCGCCTTGCACACACAAGGTTGTGGGTTCGATTCCTGCTACGACCGAACACCAAAAAGTTTTTCAGCGGTGGATTATCCCACCTCAGTAATGCTGGTGACATTTCTGAGGGTTTCAAAGCTTCTCTAAGAGGTTTCACTGGAATGTGGAACGGCGTTCGGACTCGGCTATAAGAAGGAGGTCCCTTGTCATTGAGCTTAACATGGAATCGGGCACTCAGTGATAAGAGAGAAGTTCACCACTGTGGTATCACAATGGACTGTATAGTCTAAGTGAGCGATACATTGGGCTGCCACATAACCTAACCTAACCTTCATTGAGCCTTGAGAACTGTAGATCTGAAGGTCTCTGTGGAACTATGTACTTCGCATTCAGACGCAAAAAGAAGTCCTTCGAAAAGACGCAGGGTTCGTGGAATAAAAAAAGGGGATACTGAAAATATTAGAGTATGGGTCTGTAGACGCAAAGGGCACAAGAAACTATAGGTCTGAATAGGTGTCAGTGGGAGAATTGTATGCCCAATGGTGGTGGAAAATTGCAGACAGAAGGTTCTACAGTGAGAGAGCTGTACTCAGAGGGGCAACTCCAGAACTTAAGATTGGGACCGTAAGATCAAAAGTCTTATTGGTGTTACTGTAGAACCGAAGACCTCATCGGTGGAAATACAAGACAAAAGTTCTCTATCATAGAATTGTAGACTCTAGGTTTCACTGGCGGAACTGTAGTTACGAGGGAATTGTTAGACTGAAGTTAATACAGTGGGGGGATACTGTAGGCCTGAAGTAGGCCCATAGATGTCATATATGTCATTGGTGAAACTGTAAGTCCGAAGGTCTTAATGGGAGATCGGCAAGAACGAGAGTCTCACTGGTGGACTTCTTGTCACGAAAGCTTAGGGCCGAAGGTAATACAGTGGGGGAACTGTAGGCCTGAAGTTAAGACAGTGGGGTACTGTAGACCTGAAGGCGGGGCTTTAAGTCCAGAGGTCTCAATGGGAGAATTACAGAACCAAAGGTCTCACTAATGAAACTATGGTCACGAAAATTTATTGGTGGAATTTTTGGACTGAAGTTACTACATTGGGGAAACTGTAGATGCGAAGGCTCAATAACCCGAAGGCTCAATGACCCTTAGGCTCTATGGCCCGAAAGCTCAATCTGAAGGTCCCAGTGAAACTATGTATTTCACATTCATGCGCAAAAAGTAGTCCTTCAAAAAAACATAGAGTTCCTGGAATAAAAGAAGAATATACCGAAGGTAGACCCAAAGGACTCACAGGAGGCACCGTAGGTCTCAGTTAAGAGAGTGTACATCTGAAAATGTTAGTGGGAGAACTGCACGCCCAAATTAGTGCAGCTATGGTCTTAGTGGGAGAACTCCTGAACTTAAGATTGAGGCCTGTAAGCCCAAAAATCTTATTGATGTTACTGTACCATCGAAGACCTCATTGGTGGAAATAAAAGACAAAAGTTCCCTTTCAGAGAATTATAGACCTGAGGATTCACTGGTGGAATTGTAGACACGAAGGCTCGAAGCCCGAAAGAAAGGGGGAACTTTAGGCCTAAAGGTAATACAGCAGGAGAATTACAAACCCGAGGGTCTCATTGGTTGAACTATTGTCACGAAAGCTTAGTGGTGGAATTGTTAGACCGAAGGTAATACAGTGGACAAACTATAGGCTCGTAGTCTCAGTGGGGGAACTGTAGACCTGTAGGTGGGCGACTATAGGTTCAAAGGTCTCATTGGTGTAAATTTATTACCATAGACTTCATTGTGGAACGGCAAATTATGGACCTAAGGGTCTCACTTGTGGAACTATAGTCACGAGGGCTGAGTAGTGAAATTTTTCGACAGAAGGTACTACATTGGGCGAACTGTAGATCTGAAGATGGGGAACCTTAGGTCCAAAGACCTCATTGACCTCATAACTGTAGGCTCGTACACCTCATCGTGTACCTTTAAGTCTGAAGTTCTCAATGAGGGACTTGTAGCCCAAGGGCTATTGGAGCAGAGGTGTCAATGGGAGTTTTGTAGATCTGAAGGTGGAAGACTTTGGGACCAACAACTCATTGGTGTAGCTGTAGACCTATGGATGTCGTTGGTGGAACTGCAACACTGAAATTCTCTAAGAGAGAATTATAGACCTGAGGATCTTACTGGTGAAACTATAGTTCCGGAGAATTAGTGGTGGAATTGTTGAACCGAAGGTATTACAGTGGGGAAACTGTAGACCCGAAGTCTCAATGGGGGTAGAGCTTAGTGAGGTGGGGGTCCGTACTCAGGGGGGGGGGGGGGGGGGGAAACCCTAGACCCTGCGATTGGAAACTGAACTACCAAAGACCTCATTGGTATAACTGTAGGCCCATGGACCTCATTTGTGGAAATGCAAGACTGAAGTTCTCTATGGGAGAGAATTGTAGGTCCGATGTATCACAGGTGGAAACATAGTAACGAGAGCTTAGTGGTGGGATTTTTGAACCAAAGGCTCCACTGTGGAGGATCTGTAGACCTTAAGGAGGGGAAATGTAGGCCCAGGTTCCTCATTGGTATAACTGTAGACTCATAGGCCTCATTGTTGGAACTGTAAACTCAGTGGACCCATGGGATAATTGCCAGACCGAAGGTCTCCCTTGTGAAAATATTCTCTTGAAAACTTAGTGGGGACTGTAAGCACGTAAATCTCATTGGTGGAACTTTAAGTCCGGAGGTATTAATGGGAGAATTGCAGATCCAAGCGTCCCACTGATGGAAGTATAGCTACGAGGGCTTCGTGGTGGAATTTTTGGACTGAAGTTACTACAGTGGGGAAACTGTAGGCCCGAAAGTTCAATGAGGGAACTATAGATCTAAAGATCCCAGTGCAACTATGTACTTCGCATCCGAACGACAAATCGTTTTTCTTCGAAAAGACTTCAAAGTTCATTGTTGGATATTTAAAAGCGGATTGGATCCTGGGCCAATAGGTAATGCTGGTGACATTTCTGAGGGTTTCAAAGCTTCTCTAAGTGGTTTCACTGCAATGTGGAACGCCGTTCGGACTCGGCTATAAAAAGGAGGTCCCTTGTCATTGAGCTTAACATGGAATCGGGCAGCACTCAGCGATAAGAGAGAAGTTCACCAATGTGGTATCACAATGGACTGAATAGTCTCAGTGAGCCTGATACATCGGGCTGCCACCTAACCTAGCCTAACCTACAGTCCACGAAAATATTTCATTTTAATGAAATGTCCTTTTTGTCAAATTTTCCTACCCGGTAGTAGTTATTGCCACCAGCTGTCCTATATTCGTCATTCGTCTGACATCAGCCTTTCCTTTTTTGTCTTTTTTTTGTCTAAATTCCGAACATTTTTTAATTTGTAAAATAATTTTTACAATTCTTTCCCTCACAAAAAAAGAATAACATTCCATTAGTTTTAGTTATGAATTTCCCACTACCATTGAAATATTATAAAATCGCGGTATCGTGGAATTCCATCAAAGTATTTTAAATTCTTTTATATACCAATGGAATATCTCAAGCGATTTTTAGAGTGATTCCTTTGTTGGGAATTTGGATGAAACACCATAATCATCATCATCATCACCACCATCATTTTATACTCCTCAAACACAGGCAGGGTATCTTCGTTAGCTTTGGCGATTGTGTGGCATGGTTTCAGGGTTATAGCAAATGGCTTCCTCCATTCAATCAATTTCCTTCCTTTTGATATGGAAATTCCAAAAGTTTCAACAGCCCTTTCACCTTCAATTTTTAAAGTTTTAACGTTTTCCGGGGGAAAGAAAAACACAATGCCTGCTTGTCTGTATTGGCCTGGTGCTTGGAGCCTTTGAAGTAACATTGCTGCTTATCATAAACGATTGGCAAACACGTGTTACCAGATCGCAAAATTCATGATGATAGTGATGATGGTACCTTCGGCTACACAGAAAAAATCCGTTTGCCAAACTAAAACTGCCAACAAAAAATTAATTTCTTTTCTCGGAGATGAAATTGTGACCCAATAAAAATTTCTTTATTCCAAGTGGATCTCAAAAATTTTATGAACTAATCATGGGTATACATTTCATTGTCCGTACATGATTTTTTATTTTTTACTGTTCAAAAGCAGCAAATAACATCAAATTTTACAACCCGTTTCGATTCATTTGAATTGGCTACACGGTTGGTAGAATTCTAAAAAAATGGTAGATTTTCTATTGTTTGATAGATTGGTAGAATTCTTGGTGTTTTGGTAGATTTCGCAAAATATTCCTCTTCACATACTCCACAAATTTCCAAAAAAAAAAATGTTGACAACATTTTTTTATGGAAGTAAAATTTTGACAAAATTTTCTATAGAAATAAAATCTTGACAACATTTTCTATAGAAATAAAATTTTGACAAAATTTTCTATAGAAATAAAAATTTGACAATATTTTATATAGAAATAAAATTTTGACAAAATTTCCTACGACAATAAAATGATTACAAAGTTTTCTATGGAAATAAAATTTTGACAAAATTTCCTATGGCAATAAAATGTTTACAAAGTTTTCGATGGAAATAAAATTTTGACAAAATTTTCTATATAAATAAAATTTGACAAAATTTTCTAAGAAATAAAATGTTGACAAAATTTTCTATAGATATAAAATTTTGACAATATTTTCTATAGATATAAAATTTTGACAATATTTTCAATAGAAATAAAATTTTGACAATTTTTTTATGGAAATAAAATTTTGTAAAAATTTTCGATGGAAATAAAATTTTGAAAAAATTTTCTATGGAAATAAAATTTTAAAAAAATTTTCTATGGAAATAAAATTTTGACAAAATTTTCTATAGAAATAAAATTTTGACAAAATTTTCTATAGAAATAAAAATTTGACAACATTTTCTATAGAAATAAAATCTTGACAAAATTTCCTATGACAAGAAAATGTTTACAAAGTTTTCTATGAAATAAAATTTTGACAAAATTTTCTATAGAAATAAAATTTGACAAAATTTCCTATAGAAATAAAATAGAAATAAAATGTTGACAAAATTTTCTCTAGATATAAAATGTTAACAATATTTTCAATAGAAATAAAATTTTGACAATTTTTTTATGGAAATAAAATTTTGAAAAAAATTTCTATGGAAATAAAATTTTGACAAAATTTTCCTTGAAAATAAAAGTTTCACAAAATTTTCTTTGGAAATAAAATTTTGACAAAATTTTCTATAATAATACAATATAATAAAAATAAAATTTTGACAAAATTTTTTATAGAAATAAAATTTTGACATTTTTTATGGAAATAAAGTTTTGACAAAATTTTCTTTGGAAATAAAATTTTGACAAAATTTTCTATAGAAATACAATTTTGACAAAATTTTCTATAGAAATACAATTTTATCAAAAATGTTCTATGGAAATAAAATTTTGACAAAATTTTCTATTGCAATAAAATTTTAACAAAAATTTTCTATTTGTCTATCTAAAAAAATGTAAGAAAAATTACTATAGAAATAAAATTTTAACAAAATTTTCTGTGGAAATAAAATTTTAACAAAATTTTCTATAGAAATAAAATTTTGACAAAATTTTCTATAGAAATAAAATTTTAACATTTTTTTATGCAAATACAATTTTGACAAATTTTCCTTGAAAATAAAAGTTTCACAAAATTTTCTTTGGAAATAAAATTTTGACAAAATTTTCTATAATAATACAATATAATAAAAATAAAATTTTGACAAAATTTTCTATAGAAATAAAATGTTGACAATTTTTCCTTGGAAACAAAAATTGGACAAAATTTTCTATGGAAATAAAATTTTGACAAAATTTTCTATAGCAATTAAATTTTAACAAAACTTTCTATAGAAATAAAATTTTGACATATTTGTCTATCTAAACAAAATGTAAGAAAAATTACTATAGAAATAAAATTTTAACAAAATTTTCTGTGGGAATAAAATTTTAACAAAATTTTCTGTGGAAATAAAATTTTAACAAAATTTTCTTTAGAAATAAAATTTTGACATTTTTTATGGAAATAAAATTTTGACAAATTTTCCATGGAAATAAAGTTTTGACAAAATTTTCTTTGGAAATAAAATTTTGACAAAATTTTCTATAGAAATACAATTCTATCAAAAATGTTCTATTGAAATAAAATTTTGACAAAATTTTCTATTGCAACAAAATTTTGACAAAATTTTCTATTGCAATAAAATTTTAACAAAATTTTCTAGGGAAATAAGATTTTCATATATTTGTCTATCTAAAAAAATTTAAGAAAAATTACTATAGAAATAAAATTTTAACAAAATTTTCTATAGAAATAAAATTTTGACAAAATTTTCTATAGAAATAAAATTTTGACATTTTTTATGGAAATAAAATTTTGACAAATTTTCCATGGAAATAAAGTTTTGATAAAATTTTCTTTGGAAATAAAATTTTGACAAAATTTTCTATAGAAATACAATTTTATCAAAAATGTTCTATGGAAATAAAATTTTGACAAAATTTTCTATTGCAATAAAAGTTTAACAAAATTTTCTAGGGAAATAAAATTTTCATATATTTGTCTATCTAAAAAAATGTAAGAAAAATTACTATAGAAATAAAATTTTAACAAAATTTTCTGTGAAAAATAAAATTTTAACAAAATTTTCTATATAAATAAAATTTTAACAAAATTTTCTATACCAATAAAATTAAAAAAAAATAGTAGAAATAAAATTTTGACAAAATTGTGTATAGAAATAAAATTTTGAAAATTTTTTTGCAATAAAATGTTAACAAATTTTCTTTGGAAGTAAAATGTTAACAAATTTTCTTTGGAAATAAAATTTTGACAAAATTTTCTATGAAAATAAAATTTTGACAAAATTTTCTATAGAAATACAATTTTATCAAAAATGTTCTATGGAAATAAAATTTTGACAAAATTCTCTACGGAGATAAAATTTTGACAAAATTTTCCATGGAGATAAAGTTTTGACAAAATTTTCTATAGAAATAAAATTGTGACAAAATTTTCTATGGAAATAAAATTTTGAAAAATTTTCTTTGGAAATAAAATTTTGACAATTTTTTTATGGAAAAAAATTTTGACAAAATTTTCTATGGAAATAAATTTTTGACAACATTTTCTATAGAAATACAATTTTGACAAAATTTTCTATAGATATAAAATTTTGACAATATTTTCGATAGAAATAAAATTTTGACAATTTTTTATGGAAATAAAATTTTGACAAAATTTTCTATGGAAATAAAATTTTGACAACATTTTCTATAGAAATAAAATTTTGAAAAAATTTTCTATTGCAATAAAATTTTAACAAAATTTTCTATAGAAATAAAATTTTGACATATTTGTCTATCAAAAAAAAAAATTAAGAAAAATTACTAAAGAAATAAAATTTTAACAAAATTTTCTGTGGGAATAACATTTTAACAAAATTTTCTATGGAAATAAAATTTTAACAAAATTTTCTTTAGAAATAAAATTTTGACAAAATTTTCTATAGAAATAAAATTTTGACATTTTTTATGGAAATAAAATTTTGACAAATTTTCCTTGAAAATAAAGTTTCGGCAAAATTTTCTATAGAAATACAATTTTGACAAAAATTTTAATAGAAATGAAATTTTAACAAAAATTATCTATGGAAACAAAATTTTGACAAAATTTTCTTAGAAATAAAATTTTGGCAAAATTTTTAGGGAAATAAAATTTTGACAGAATTAGAAATAAAATGTTGACAATTTTTCCTTGAAAATAAAAATTGGACAAAATTTTCTATGGAAATAAAAAAATTAAAAAATTTAAGAAAAATTACTATAGAAATAAAATTTTAACAAGATTTTCTGTGGAAATAAAATTTTAACAAAATTTTCTTTAGAAATAAAATTTTGACATTTTTTATGGATATGAAATTTTGACAAATTTTCCATGGAAATAAAGTTTTGACAAAATTTTCTTTGGAAATAAAATTTAGACAAAATTTTCTATAGAAATACAATTTTGACAAAATTTTCTATAGAAATACAATTTTATCAAAAATGTTCTGTGAAAATAAAATTTTGACAAAATTTTCTATTGCAATAAAATTTTGACAAAATTTTCTATTGCAATAAAATTTTAACGAAATTTTCTATAGAAATAAAATTTTCACAAAATTTTCTATAGAAATAAAATTATAACATTTTTCTATGCAAATACAATTTTGACAAATTTTCCTTGGAAATAAAAGTTTCACAAAATTTTCTATAGATATAAAATTTTGACAATATTTTCAATAGAAATAAAATTTTGACAATTTTTTTATGAAAATAAAATTTTGAAAAAAAATTCTATAGAAATAAAATTTTGACAAAATTTTGAATAGAAATAAAATTTTGATAAAATTTACTATTGCAATAATATTTTAGCAAACTTTTCTATAAAAATAAAATTTTGACATATTTGTCTATCTAAAAATAAATTTAAGAAATATTACTATAGAAATAAAATTTTAACAAAATTTTTTGTGGAAATAAAGTTTTGACAAAATTTTCTTTGGAAATAAAATGTTGACAAAATTTTCTATAGAAATACAATTTTATCAAAAATGTTCTATGGAAATAAGATTTTGACAAAATTTTCTATTGCAATAACATTTTGACAAAATTTTCTATTGCAATAAAATGTTAACAAAATTTTCTATAGAATAAAATTTTAACAAAATTTTCTTTAGAAGTAAAATTTTGACATTTTTTTATGGAAATACAATTTTGACAAATTTTCTTTGGAAATAAAGTTTTGACAAAATTTTCTTTGGAAATAAAATTTTGACAAAAATTTCTATAGAAACACAATTTTGACAAAAATTTTTATAGAAATAAAAATCTAAATAAAATTTTAATAAAAATTATTATAGAAATAAAATTTTGACAAAATTTTCTATAGAAATAACATTTTACAAATTTTCTTTGGAAATAAAATATTGACAACATTTTCTATAGAAATAAAATTTTGACAAAATTTTCTATGGAAATAAAATTTTGACAAAATTTTCTATAGAAATACAATTTTGACAAAAAGTTTTATAGTAGTACAATTTTAACAAAAATGTCCTATGGAAATAAAATTTTGAAAAAAATTTGCTTTGGAAATAAAATTTTCAAAAAATTCTCTATGGAGATAAAATTTTGACGAAATATTTTATTGAAATAAAATTTTGAAAACTTTTCTATGGAAACAAAATTTTGACAACATTTTCTACAGAAATAAAATTTTGTATGCAAATAAAATTTTGATAAAATTTGCTATTGGAATAAAATTTTGAAAACTTTTTCTATAGAAATAAAATATTGTTAAATAACATGTTTTTGTGTGGTAGTTTTTTTTTTGGTGCAATTTTCTTCAAGTTTTAGTAGAGTACTTATGCCTCGAGTGGTAAACGTGATGGGCTACCTTTGGCTAGTTACCTACAAATAGCCGACAAAACCATAATACCCTTTCGTAAATGAAAAATCCAGAAATGTCAATACCTTTTTCCTTGTTTTTACCATTCAATACTATACCATTCAATTCAATCAGGAGCTAGTTCAGGTAAGACAATTTTCTTCTTTTTTTCTGTGTATTTGAAATTCCAAGTATAGCAATTTCTTATAAATTTCCATATAAATACGCCAATAAACACATTTTGTTTATGTTGCTGACTTTAATTTGCATATTTTTACTCATATCTATGGGTGTGTGTGTGTGCGCGCATGTGGTTGGATGGGAGCAGAAACAACGAATGGCCATATCCATATCCATATCCGTATCCACATATCCTTATTAAAATACACGTGTAGTAGTGTCACTAATTTTTTTAACACATATTGCACAGTGTTTGGAATTCATAAAATTCTGTTGATATAATCCTACCGATTTATTTCTTTTTAATCAGGGAGATTTTGAAAAAGGGCGAAAGTTAGATGCGCAGCCTATTACGAGGGTGGTCCGATAAGCAGTATGCTGTATAAACAAAAATATATGTACATATCTACATAGAAAGCTGGCGTTTTTTATTTTCAATAAAGTCTACTTCTATCTCGTTACCCAGCTTTATTTCAACCAGTGTTACCATTGTATCACTTATGTTCCAAATGTACTACACCACTCTCGTGCGATGATATTTTTGTTCCACTAATTTCCATATATTTTCATTTATGTGCAACCTTTTTGTTGCTGCTATTGTAATAGTTTTAAGTTTCATCCATTTTGTTCTATTTTTGGTACTTTAGCTAGTATCCAGATCACGGAATTCTGCGACAAGGATGAAATGTGTTCATAGTGATCTGGTGGTGAGACGGGTAGGTTTAGCTGGGCAAGCGAAAAGGTGACGAGTGTCATGTGGCCCTTGGCTACAGATTAGACACACGTCAGCTACGCTGCTATCAATCTCTGGTAGGTAGGAATTCCTGGGTGGTGGTTGCCTATCCACAAGATGGTGAATTGGATGGCAACTTCGATAGCAACGAAAGACGTACTGCTTTGACAACATGTAATTGTGTCGAGGCACTGGGATGATCTTGTTCTCCGCATAAAGGTGATCAATGTGTACATCCTGTTGCAGTTCTTAGGGCAGCGTTCTGACAGGTCTGTTAGTCCACTGCGTGTCGCTCGTTTGAGGTGTCCACACTGGACCTGCATAGTTTACCACTGACCGGCCAATTGCCTTTTATGCAGTCAACAAGGTTTCTTTGTCCGCAACTCAAGTGCTGCCGGCAAGCGATTTGAGGATCTTGTTTCTACCGCGGATCTTTTACAGTGACATGGGCAGACGACTTAAACAGAGAATCTTTGAGGTCGGAATTATTTCGCCATCGACTCCGACATTCAACTACCTGCGTACTTCCGCCGTCCATGTAATGAAAAGTGTGGCTGAGAATTTGGTGGGAGGTATCCTCAAATTTCTAGCAGTGAAATAACTGGTAAGATCAGCAATGTAAACGTTTAGGATTGTGCATATGATACAATCACGACGCCGTAGGAGAGGGGGTGGAATTGAGGACAGGTAGAGATTAAACAGTGCCGGAGATATCACCCCATCCTGGGGAACTCCCTGTTTAACTCTACGGGGTTTTGACTTCTTGTCCCTGAATTCCACGTACGACTGGCGTCCGCACAGACAATTCAGAACCCAACGCTTGGTTCCTGCCGATAGGGACGTATTCTCGATGTCCTCGAATAGTGTGGCATGGTTGACCGTATCGAATGCCTTGGGTTGCTGTAACACTTACCGATGGCAAGGTATCTTAAACTGGTAATATCAGCGAGGTAGACGTGGAGCCCATCAACAACGGGCCCGGATACCATGATTGTACAATCGTCCGCAAATGATAAAATCTCGTCGCCGTCAAGAGGGGGGTGGGATGGAGGACAAGTAGAGGTTAAACAGTGCCGGAGTTAGCATCCCACATCGGGGAACTCCTTACGGGGTCTTGACTTCCATATACGACCGAACCCAACGTTTAGGATGTATTCTCGATGTTCTCGAAGAGTCTCGCATGGTTGACCGTATCGAATGCCTTCGATAGGTCAAGCACCACGAGGACCGTCCTATGACACGGCTTGGACTGCTTGAGTTCTCTATTAATGTATGCTGAAATGACCTGCAAAGCAGTTGTCGTGCTATTTACGGAATCCATGTTGATGGTGAGCAGCTGGAAAATTCTCCACAAGGCTGGGGAGGAGTAGTGCCTCAAGTGTCTTGGCTATTGGCGAGAGAAGGCATATCGGTCTGTACTATTCACCTTTACTCGAGTCTTTGTCTGGCTTCAGTAGTCGAATCACCATACCCATTTACCAGACATCGGGTAACTAATTTAGAACTACCTGTGCCAATACTTTTGTTCCTCAAAATATATGCATTGTTTTAATTTTTTATAATTGAAATATTGAAAGAACAAAAATTTTTTCACAAATAAAAAAAAATGATCTAGATTCTTAATGCAGTTGCAAACCAGACTAAATTATTTTTATACCCTCCACCATAGGATGGGGTGAATATTAATTTTGTCATTCCGTTTGTAACACATCCAAATATTGGTCTAAGACCCCATAAAGTATATATATTCTGGGTCGTGGTGAAATTCTAAGTCGATCTAGTGATGTCCGTCCCTCCGTCTGTCGGACGGACAGCCGACTTGAAATTTGGCGCAAGTAGTTGTTGTTGATGTAGGTCGGTTGGTATTGCAAATGCGACCTATCGGACGAATTTTACGTATAGCCCCCATAAAAAAAAAGTCCCAGATTTGGTTTGCGGAGGCTCTAGGAGAAGCAAATTTCATCCTATCCGGTTGAAATTTGGTACGTGGTGTTAGTATATGGTCTATACAATTTACGCTAAAATTGGTCCATATAGGTCCATAATTATATATAGCCCCCATATAAACCAATCCCTAGATTTTGCTTGCGGATCCTCTTGAAGGAGCAAACTTCATCCGATCCGGTTGAAATTTGGTACGTGGTGTAAGTATATGGTTTCTAACAACCGCGCAAAAATTGCTTCATATCGGTCCATAAATATATATAGCCCCCATATAAACCGATCCCCAGATTCAATCTGCAGAGCCCCTTGGAGGAACAAATTTCATCCGATCCGGTTGAAATTCGATACGTGGTGTTTATATATGGCCTTTAACATCCATGCAAAAATTCGTCCCAATCGGTCCATAATTATGTATAGGCATCATATACACCGATTCCCAGATTTGACCTTCGGAGCATCTTGGAGGAGCAAAATTTACCCGATCCGGTTGAAATTTGGTCCGTGCTGTTAATATATGGTCTCTCTAGGAGCCACCGTGGTGCAATGGTTAGCATGTCCGCCTTGCATACACGGGGTCGTGGGTTCAAACCCAGTTTCGACCAAACACCAAAAAGTTTTTCAGCGGTGGATATCCCACCTCAGTAATGCTGGTGACATTTCTGAGGGTTTCAAAGCTTCTCTAAGTGGTTTCACTGCAATGTAGAACGCCGTTCGGACTAGGCTATAAAAAGGAGGTCCCTAGTCATTGAGCTTAACATAGAATCGGGCAGCACTCAGTGATAAGAGAGAAGTTCACCACTGTGGTATCACAATGGACTAAATAGTCTAAGTGAGCCTGAAATATCGGGCTGCCACTATACCTAACCTAACCTTAATATATGGTCTTCAACAACCATTCAAAAATTGGTCCATATCGGTCCATAATTATATATAGCCCCCATATAAACCGATCCCCAGATTTGACCTCAGGAGCCCCTTGGAGGAACAAATTCCATCCGATCCGGTTTATACGTGGTGTTTATATATGGCCTCTAACATCCATGCAAAAATTGGTTCATATCGGTTCATAATTATATATAGCCCCCATATAAATCGATCCTCAAATTTGACCTCCGGAACCTCTTGGAGGAGCAAAATTCTTCCGATTCGATTGAAATTTGGTACATTGCGATAGTATATGGCCGCTAACAAAAATGCCGAAATTGGTCCATATCGGTCTATAGTTATATATAGCCGATCCCCAATCACACAAACATTGGTTCAGATCGCCAAAAATAATCTAACAAAATTTTATTTCTATAGAAAATTTTGTCAAAATTTCATTTCTATAGAAAATGTTATCAAACTTCTTCTTGTATAGAAAATTTTTCAAAATTTTATTTCTATAGAAAATTTTTCAAAATTTTATTTCTATTGGAAATTTTGCAAAATGTTATTTCTATAGAAAATTTTGTCAAAATTTTATTATTATTTTCTTAGATTTTCTATGACCTTTTTATGTTATAATAATAAATTAATGATTTTTCAAGCTCGAGGTCTTTCTATAGAAAATTTTGTCATAATTTTATTAGTATAGAAAATTTTATCAAAATTTTATTTCTATAAAAATTGTTGTCAAAATTTTATTTCTTTAGAAAATTTTGTCAAAATTTTATTTCTATAGAAAATTCTGTCAAAATTTTATTTCTATAGAAAATTTTTCAAAATTTTATTTCTATAGAAAATTTTTCAAAATTTTATTTCTTTAGAAAATTTTGTCAAAATTTTATTTCTATAGAAAATTTTGTCAAACTGAATTATATACGTATTTAATCGGCCTTTTTTTGTTTAATATATACCCCGTATGGACTAACGTACAATTTAGAAGACGGTGTTAAGAAGATTTAAGATACCTTGCCATCGGCAAGTGTTACCGCAACCCCAGGATACGGTCACACTATTCGAGGACATAGAGAATACGTCCCTACCGGACGGAACCAAGCGTTGGGTTCTGAATTATCTGTGCGGACGCCAGTCGCACGTGGAATTCAGGGACAAGAAGTCAAAACCCCGTAGAGTTAAACAGGGTGTTCCCCAGGGTGGGGTGATATATCCGGCACTGTTTAATCTCTACCTGTCCTCAATTCCACCCCCTCCTGACGGCGTCGAGATTGTATCATATGCGGATGACTGTACAATCCTGGCATCCGGGCCCATTGTTGATGACATATGCGATCGTTTAAACGTCTACATTGCTGATCTTACCAGTTGTTTCACTGCTAGAAATTTGAGGATATCGGCCACCAAATCATCAGCCTCACTGTTCACAACATGGACGGCGGAAGTACGTAGGCAGTTGAATGTTAGAGTCGATGGCGAAATAATTCCGACAGTGAACTAACCCAAGATACTCGGGGTCACATTCGACAGCCTTTTTAAGTCGCCACTGCAATTTGTAACAAGCTCCGCGTTAGGAAAAAGGTCCTCAAGACACTTGCCGGCAGTACTTGGGGTGCGGACAAAGAAACCTTGTTGACTACCTATAAGACAATTATCCGGTCAGTGGTTAACTATGCAGCGCCAGTGTGGACACCTCAGACAAGCGACACGCAGTGGATTAACATCCAGATCTGTCAGAATGCTGTCCTTACAACTGCGGCAGGATGTTTCCGCAGTACACCCCTGGATCACCTTTATACGGAGACCAAGATCATCACGGTGCGTCGACACAATTACATGTTGTCAAAGCAGTGCCTCCTGGGTTGCTATCGAAGTTGTCATCCAAATCACAATCTTGTGGATAGGCAACCCCCACCCAGGAATGTAAGGATTGATCTTCTCCTTCTAGACTCCGAGATCCAGCGTTACACAAGTGAGCCTCTAAAGGGTGATACGGTCACAATTTGGTCAAGGGAAAACGCGAGTAAATCGGTGAAATCGTTTATTTAAAAAATCAAATTAAATTTCCTTTTCAAGTTCAATAAGTATAAAATTCCGGAAAAATATTCAGTTAGGCTTTCGCTTTTCCAAATCCGAATTGCCGGGCCTCACGCTTGACACCTGCCATCAGATTTTGTACAGCCACCTTGTCCACCTTCTTCGCCGCAGAAAGCCAGTTTGCCTTGAACTGCTGCTCGTCCTTAGCAGTCTCTTCTTTAGGTTCCGCTTGACAATAGCCCAGTATTTCTCAATTGGGCGGAGCTCTGGCGTGTTGGGAGGGTTCTTGTCATTGCGAACCACCTGTACGTTGTTGGCGGCGTACCACACCATGGCCTTTTTACCGTAATGGCAAGATGCCAAATCCGGCCAAAACAGTACGGAACAACCGTGTTTCTTCAGGAAAGGCAGCAGACGTTTATTCAAACACTCTTTCACGTAATTTTCTTGGTTGACAGTCCCGGAAGCTATGAAAATGCTGCTTTTCAAGCCATAGGTACAGATGACTTGCCAAACCAGATATTTCTTTGCGAACTTTGACAGTTGTATGTGCTTGAAAATATCTGCTAGCTTTCCCCTTCCTTTTGCCGTGTAAAACTCCTGTCCGGGAAGCTGCTTGTAGTCGGCTTTGACGTAGGTTTCGTCGTCCATTACCACGCAGTCAAACTTCGTCAGCATCGTCGTGTACAGCCTCCGGGATCGCGCTTTGGCCGTCGTATTTTGTTTATCATCGCGATTTGGAGTCACTACCTTCTTGTAAGTCGATAGTCCGGCTCGTTTTTTGGCTCGATGCACGGTTGTAGACGATATACCCAGCTTATTTGCGGCATCTCGGAGAGAGAGGTTAGGGTTTCGCTTGAAACTACCGGCAACTCTCTTTGTCGTCTCAGCGGCTTCCGGCTTTCGATTTCCCCCCGATCCAGACTTCCTGGCTGTCGACAAACGTTCCACAAACACTTTAATTACATTTGTAACGGTTGATTTGGTAACTTTTAGCGATTTTGCCAGCTTAGCGTGCTAGTAGCTCGGATTTTCGCGATGCGAGAGCAAAATTTTGATACGCTGTTCTTCTTGCTTGGACGGCATTTTGATAGCTGAAGAGTGAATTCCAAAATCAAAATAGGAGCAACATTCTACACACACACACACCTTCAAAATGAGGGGTGTTCAGGTTTTTTAAATGCAAAATTGAAAGAAATACGTCAAGTTTATATTGACCAAATTTTGACCGTATAACCCTGTCTAAACATGACTGTTTAGACTTATTATTAAATTTTAATATTATATTATGAATTTTTATAATATTTGAAATCTATTGAATTTTAACTGAAATTAGTTTGAAAATCACTTGAATTTTAGTATAAACCTTGTTATAAAATAAGCTTAAAAAGAAACGTCAAATCATAATCAAACTTCAAATTGTTCTAAAATAAAAATATTAGGTTTCCTATCTCGTAGGAAACAATCAATTTGCCACTTTTCCGGCAGCTGGTGAGTATTAACATCGTTAATAAATCCATCCACTTGAATTCTAACCCACGTGTGTTACTCCTTTTTTCTTCTGGGTTTGACTTATTGTGCTGGGTTATGATATCTCCTTGCTTGAGACATCATTTCCAACCATCATAATAAAGCGGTTTCGTTTATCATCTGTATCCACCAGTTCGTTCTGCTGACGTTACACTTGTGGGACATAGTCTTCTCTGTGATACCTACATACAGTCCACAACAATAAAGAGAGTCTTTGGAGTCTTGTCCAGTCGTCCCTCTTGGTGCTCCCCAATCCTCTCCTCATCCCAATTTTATTCACACCCTTTAGATCAGGCAGCATATCAGACAAGTCTGAACAGGATTCATGAGGATACTGTAGCTGAAGCGGTGATAAGCTACAAGGTTAATCCTGTTCACGGAGTCCGACCACCGCCCATAGCACCGGAGGAAGCAGACCTCCCAAGGCAGACTAGGGTGGTTTTATCCCAATTAAGATCAGGCAAGTGCAGCCGCCACAATTCCTACCTATCAGTGATTGATAGCAGCGTAGCTGACGTGTGTCCCATCTGTAACCAAGGGCCACATGACACTCGTCACCTCTTTGCTTGCCCAGCTAAAGCTACACGACTCACCACCAGATCATTCTGGACGCACCCTACCCTTGTCGCAGAGTTCCTAGATCTGAACCAAAGCATTGAACAAATTGGATCAAATTACATTAAAAGACAACAACAACCGCAACCCAAGTAAAGGGTGGTTAACATTTCAAGGGCCGATGTTGATTTTGAATTAAACACAAACTATTTAGGAAATCATTGTAATTATTTTATTTATTATGATATATTGGTATTACTCAATAATGTATGGAACAAAATATCGGCCAAATTGGCGCCGCGACCTCGGTGGCACAACTTCATCCGATGGTCCAAATTTTCGATGACGCAGAGGCATAATGGAGGTTCTATGCCGTTAATGTGCCGAATTATCTCATCCTTTAGCTCTTGAATTGTTGCTGGCTTATCGACGTACACTTTTTCTTTCTTCCAATTCGGGCCACAAAAAGTTCGTTATCATCTCACGATAGCGAACACCATTCACAGTAACTGCCTGACCGGCCTCATTTTGAAAAATACGGCCCGATGATGCCGCCAGCCCATAAACCGCACCAAAGAGTCACTCTTTGTGGGTGCATTGGTTTTTCGACAATCACTCTTGGATTCTCATTCACCCAAATGCGACAATTCTGTTTATTGACGAATCCACTGAGGTGAAAATGTGCCTCATCACTGAAGATGATTTTCTTCGAAAATTGATCATCCACTGTTGCCATTTCTTGGAACCATTTAGCACGTTGTTGGATTGTGTATCTCTCCATGGTTCAAATTGAGTAAGTCTCAAATAGAGAAATGTCAAATAAAATTCGGAAAAAACTTGGCGTTTAGATGTGGTTCACATTCAACATCGGCCCTTACAATTTAACCAACCTTTAAGTCGATTGTGGATGACAGTCTGTAGTAGAAGTTTCTACGCAATCCATGGTGGAGTTTACATTAGATTCGACCTGGCCGAACTTACGGCCGTATATACTTGTTTAATTTAAAATATAGTTTTTAAATAAAATTGTTTGGTATGCCAATACTTATGTGCGTCACTGTATGTAACCGGTTGATATGTGCTTACTACCATCATAAATATCTTTAACATCTCCTCTTGGTGGTCTGTCTTTTACATCTGAAAAAAAAAAACTTCCTTCTCCACCATCACGTCTATGTCTACAAGCAAATAATACTTGTTGCAAGCATATCCATGGCCAATGGCCATCAATGGTTGCCCCAGGAATTTCTTCTTATATTGCTTGGAAAGATCAAGAAGAGAAAGCAAAATAAATTGACAAACTAAAAGGCATTGATAGTGGCTGGAGCAAATGTTTCATGGAATAGCATTGAAGAGGTTTCATATGACCACCCAAGTGCATTCCATACAAGCAACTCTTGAAATTGTTTTCAGTATCATTGTATTCCTATTTCCCATAGAAGCTAGCACACACTCACACCCATGTACCAACACATATACATATCCTTAAGTATTGACTATGAATTTATTCAGTAGAATTGTCCTAGCCCAGAAGGCATGAACATTAAAACATGAAATGCAATTGCAGACATCATCGTTGTCATCGTAATCATAAATTGCATGTGCTTGGGTAGGAGAAGACCTCGTCTTAGATTATTGGTTTCCAGTTTTCTTTTTTGCTTGTAAGAACTCTTTAGGGATTCGTCCTTAATGGTTTCAGTAACAAGGCAAATACGCATTAGAAAGTAGAAAAAAGAAACTGAACAGAATAGAACAGAACAGAAAATGCTATATTGCTTTTACAGTGTTTGAGAAGAAATATATTTATAGATGTCTTAATTTGGGAACCATTCGAGTGTACCATTCCATTACCATGACATTGCTATAGTCCCTATTATCCCTAGATTCTTAATATATTTGTCAAGGATTGAGAAAGAAAGAACTTTTAACTGTCAAAGAAATAATGTGTTCTTATTGATACTATAGAAGCCAAAGGATTTGATGTTATTTTCCAAATTCACAGGAATACATAATCAATTTATTGGTGGAATTGATCACGATTCTTCTTCAGATTAAGGAAGAAGATAAAATCCTCGTTCTGGGGTAGCATAACATGTTGCTTGCAGCTGTGGTTTTTTTCTCTTTAAGTGGCTCTTCACCCATTAGTCCTTCAGCTGAATTAAACAGCATTTATTTTAAAGAGAGAATTCACTCGTGGAAGAGTTTCTGAGGAACAATTTATAAACATTTTAATAAAATTTCATAAATTGTGGATTCTAAATTCGGAGTGATGACAATGCGTTACGCAGTTTTTTTTTTATCGCTAAATCACTGTCAATGAAAATTTCAAATTTCTTAACTCTAACAGAAAAAGATATGCAGAAAAATGTCATGCCTTTCCGAACGTATACCAGAGAATGTCTGTCAATAAATGTTAATATAAGTTTTTTTACTTAAAAAAAGTCTGGCGAGAAGAAACTTGATGTGCTCAGTTTTAATACAGGAATAACAAGTATATACGGCCGTAAGTTCGGCCAGGCCGAAGCTTATGTACCCTCCACAATGGATTGCGTAGAAACCTCTACTGAAGCCGATGGCAAGGTATCTTAAAACTTCCTAACACCGTAATATATACCACATAGTCCATACGTGGTATATATTAAACTAAAAAAGGGCGATTGAATACGTATATAATTAAGTTTAAAGTTTCTATAGAAATAAAATTTTGACAAAATTTTCTATAGAAATAAAATTTTGTCAAAAGTTTCTATAGAAATAAAATTTTGTCAAAAGTTTCTATAGAAGTAAAATTTTGACAAAATTTTCTATAGAAAGAAAATTTTAATTCGAGTGGCAACCATGATTATGAACCGATATGGACTAATTTTTGTGTGATTGGGGATCGGCTATATATAACTATAGACCGATATGGACCAATTTTAACATGGTTATTAACGGTCTTATACTAACACCACGCTGCAAATTTCAACCGGATCGGATGAATTTTGCTCCTCCAAGAGGCTCCGGAGATCAAATCTGGTGAACGGTTTATATGGGGGCTATATAATTATGGACCGATATGGACCAATTCTTGCGCGTTTGTTAGAGACCACATTCTAACACCATGTCCCAAATTTCAGCCGGATCGGATGAATTTTGCTCCTCCAAGAGGCTCCCGAGAACAAATCTGGGGATCGGTTTATATGGGGGCTATATATAATTATGGACCAATGTTGACCAATTTTTGCATGGTTGTTAGAGACCATATACTAACACCATGTACCAAATTTCAGCCGGATCGGATGAAATTTGCTTCTCTTAGAGCAATCGAAAGCCAAATTTGGGGGTCCGTTTATATGGGGGCTATACGTAAAAGTGGACCGATATGGACCAATTTTTGCATGGTTGTTAGAGACCATATACTTACACCATGTACCAAATTTCAGTCTGATCGAATTGAAATTTGCTTCTTTTAGAGCAATCGCAAGCCAAATTTTGGGGGTCCGTTTATATGGGGGCTATACGTAAAAGTGGATCGATATGGCCCATTTGCAATACCATCCGACCTACATCAATAACAAGTACTTGTGCCAAGTTTCAAGTCGATAGCTTGTTTCGTTCGGAAGTTAGCATGATTTCAACAGACGGACGGACGGACGGACATGCTCAGATCGACTCAGAATTTCACCACGACCCAGAATATATATACTTTATGGGGTCTTAGAGCAATATTTCGATGTGTTACAAACCGAATGACAAAGTTAATATACCCCCATCCTATGGTGGAGGGTATAAAAAGGAGGTCCCTTGTCATTGAGGTTAACATGGAATCGGGCAGCACCCTGGGTATGCAGGTATGCTAATTTGCAGTGGCATGGGCAGACGACTTGAAAAGGCTGTCAAATAAAGCTCCTAGTATCTTGGGTTAGATTTTAGTCGAAATTATCTCGCCGTCGACTCTGACCTTCAACTACTTGCTTACTACTGTCCTCCATATAGTGAATAGTGTGAAAAACTTTTGGTGTTCGGTCGAAGCAGGAATCGAACCCACGACCTTGTGTATGCAAGGCGGGCATGCTAACCATTGCACCACGGTGGCTCCCACCCCACCTGTAAGTATATAAATATGGAGGGGGAAAAACGTCCGTGACGATGTTATCCATCCCACGTGCACCATCCTTAGCCAGCACAGCTGCCTCCTCAATACCCTTTATTCCATAATGTACAGATACCCAGCACATCGTTCCTTCCACAAAACATTGTATTTGACGTTGACCCTGTAAGTATATAAAGATGGCGGGGGAAAACGTCCGTGTCGATGTTATCCATACCACATGTACCTTTCTGAGCCAGCACATCTGCCTCCTCCCCTTATTCCCTAATGTCCAGATACCCAGCACTGAGTTATATTATGCTGTTCAGCGAGAACTCTGAGTTCTCTACGATAGTGGCTGATTACCTTTGACGTTATGTTTGTATTATCCAAGGCCTTCATTGCTGCCTGACTGTTGATGAAGAAGCCGATATCGCTTCTGGATATCGGTCGCTGCTTTAGCAATAGCAAATACCTCCTTACCAGTTATTTTACTGCGAGAATAGCAAATATCTCAGCCTGAAAAATACTGCATTTATCGTCCAACTTAAAGGACACCTTAAGTTCCAACACCGCTGCCTGCACCCTCGGCCATTTTCGAGCCGTCCTTTTGTATTATCCAAGGCCTTCATTGCTGCCTGACTGTTGATGAAGAAGCCGATATCGCTTCTGAATATCGGCCGCTGCTTTAGCAATAGCAAATACCTCCTTACCAGTTATTTTACTGCGAGAAATTTGAGGATATCCCAAATCCTCAGCCACACTATTCACTACATGGACGGCAGAAGTACGCAGGCAGTTGAATATTAGTGTCGATGGCGAATTTATTCCGACCACAAATTACCCCAAGAATCTTGGGGTCACATTTGACAGCCTTTTCAGGTAGTCTACCCTTGCCACTGCAATCTATAATAAGCTCCGTGTTAGAAACAAGGTCCTCCAGTCACTTGCCGGCAGTATTTGTGGTGCGGACAAAGAAACCTTGTTAACTACCTATAAGGCAATTTGCCGGTCAGTGGTAAACTATGCAGCTCTAGTTTGGACACCGCAGACTAGTGATACGCCAAGGAATAACATACTGACCTGCCAGAACGCTACCCTTAGAACTGCGACTGGGTGTCTCCGCAGCACACCCCTGGATCACCTTTATGCGGAGACAAAGATCATCCTTGTGCGAAGACACAACTACATGTTGTCAAAGCAGTATCTCCTGGGTAGTTATCGCAGTAATCATCCAAACCACTATCTCATGGATACACAACCACCACCTTGGAATCTAAGGGTTGATATATATCGTCTAGAGCGCGAGATCCAGCGCTACAAAAGAGAGCCTCTAGATCAAGCAGCGTACCAGGCAGGTTTGAACAGGATTCATGAAGAGGTGAGAAGCTACAAGGTTAATCCTGTTCTCGCAGTCCGACCACGGTCCATAGCACCGGAGGAAAGAGACTTCCCACGGCAGACTAGGGTAGTTATAGCCCAATTAAGATCAGGCAGCCGCCTCAATTCCTACTTATCGGTGATTAATAGCAGCGTAGCTGACGGATGTTCAATTTGCAACCAAGGGCCACACGACACGCGTCATATTTTCTCTTGCCCAGCTAAACCAACCCGATTCACCATCAGATCACTCTGGACACACCCCACATTACTACCAGAGTTCCTCGATCTGGCTATAAGCTCAAGTACCAAAGCGTATAACATAAAAATGGATGAAATCACAATAAACTGTTACAACAACAACAACAACCTCCGCCTAAAAGATACTGCATACGCCGTCAATCCCAACTTGCCGTCATATATATGCCGAGTCTCCATATAGTCCGTCCCTAAGCATTGCTGAAACAACAAATTCAAAATTTTATTTCTATAGAAAATTTTGTCAAAATTTCATTTCTATAGAAAATTTTGTCAAAATTTTATTACTATAGAAAATTTTGTTTAAATGTTATTACTATACAAAATTTTGTCAAAATTTTATTATTATAGAAAATTGTGTAAAAAATTTATTTTTAAAAAAAAATTCTCAAAATTGTATTTCTACAAAAAATTTTGTCAAAACTTTATTTCTATAGAAAATTTGTTCAAATTTTATTTTTATAGAAAATTTTGTCAAAATATTATTACTATACTGAATTTCGTCAAAATTTTATTACTATACTAAATTTTGTCAAGATTTTATTTCTATAGAAAATTTTGTCAAAATTTTATTTCTATAGAAAATTTTGTCAAAATTTTATTACTATAGAAAATTTTGTTTAAATGTTAGTACTATACAAAATTTTGTCAAAATTTTATTATTATAGAAAATTTTGTCAAAATTTTATTGTTATAAAAAATGTTGTCAAAATTTTATTTATGTAAACAATTTTGTCAAAATTTTATTTCTGTAAAAATGTTTGTCAAAATTTTATTTCTATAGAAAATTGTGTAAAAAATTTATTTCTAAAAAAAATTCTCAAAATTGTATTTCTACAAAAAATTTTGTCAAAATTTTATTTCTATAGAAAATTTTTTCAAATTTTATTTCTATAGAAAATTTTTTCAAATTTCATTTCTATAGAAAATTTTGTCAAAATATTATTACTATACTAAATTTTGTCAAAATTTTATTACTATACTAAATTTTGTCAAGATTTTATTTCTATAGAACATTTTTTATTTCTATAGAACATTTTGTCAAAATTTTATTACTATACTAAATTTTGTCAAAATTTTATTTCTATAGAAAATTTTGTCAAAATTTTATTTCTATAGAAAAATTTGTCAAACTGAATTATATTCGTATTTAATCGGACTTTTTTGTTTAATATATACCCCGTATGGACTAACTTACAATTAAGAATACGCTGTTAAGAAGTTTTGAGATACCTTGCCATCGGCAAGTGTTACCGCAACCCAAGTAATTCGATTGTGGATGACAGTCTTTAGTACAAGTTTCTATGTAATCCATGGTGGAGGGTACATAAGATTCGGCCTGGCCAAACTTTCGACCGTATATAATTGTTTTTATTTTATTTTTTTTTGCTTTTTATTGATTTTCTATTTCTTTTACTTTCTAAGAAAGACTTGTCCAAAAGGACTGCATCGGAAGAAATCGATAGGGGATCCCGGGAGGGGCTTTAAAAGAAATGTTTGTGGACTGGATCAAAAGGACTGCATTGGAAGTGGAAAAAAAATTGATGGGGAATTCCGGGATGCGAAAAACTTCCAATTTTTTTTTGCTGGTATTGCAGACAATTGTTAGAATTATAACAAGTATATACGGCCGTGAGTTCGGCCAGGCCGAAGCTTATGTACCCTCCATCATGGATTGCGTAAAAACGTCATCTAAACACTGCCATCCACAATCGAATTACTTAATTTGCGATAACGCTTGCCGATGGCAAGGTATCTTAAAACTTCCTAACACCATCTTCTAAATTGTATGTAAGTCCATACGTGGTATATATTAAATCAAAAAAGATCGATCCAATACGTATATAATTCAGTTTGACAAATTAGACATAAAATTTTGACAAAATTTTCTATAGAAATAAAATTTTCACAAAATTTTCTATAGAAATAAAAATTTTGACAAAATTTTCTATAGAAAGAAAATTTTGACAAAAATTTCTACAGAAATAAAATTTTGACAAAATTTTCTACAGAAATAAAATTTTGACAAGATTTTCTATAGAAATAAAATTTTGGTAGATTATTTTTGGCTCTAGTGGCAACCATGATTTTATATGGGGGCTATATATAATTATGGACCGATATGGACCAATTCTGGCACGGTTGTTAAAGATCATATACTAACACCATGTTCCAAATTACAACCGGATTGGATGAAAATTGCTTCTCTTGGAGACTTCGCAAGCCAAATCTGGGGATCGGTTTATATGGGGGCTATATATAATTATGAACCGATGTGGACCAATTTTTGCATGGTTGTTAGAGACCATATACCAATATCACGTACCAAATTTCAGCCGGATCGGATGAAATTTGCTTCCCTTTGAGGCTCCGCAACCCAAATCTGGGGATCGGTTTATATGGGCGCCATATATAATTATGGACCGATGTGGACCAATTTTTGCATGATTGTTAGAGACCATATACTAACACTATGTACCAAATTTCAGCCGGATCGGATGAAATTTTCTTCTCTTAGAGGCTTCGCAAGCCAAATCTGGGGATCGGTTTATATGGGGGCTATATATAACTATGGACCGATGTGAACCAATTTTTGCATGGTTGTTAGAGACCATATACTAACACCATGTACCAAATTTCAGCCGGATCGGATGAAATTTGCTTCTCTTTTAGGCTCCGCAAGCCAAATCTGGAGATCGGTTTATATGGGGGCTATATATAATTATGGACCGATGTGGACCAATTTTTGCGTGGTTGTTAGAGACCATATACCAACACCATATACCAAATTTCAGCCGGATCGGATGAAATATGCTTCTGTTAGAGGCTCCACAAGCCAAATCTGAGGGTCCCTTTATATGGGGGCTATACGTAAAAGTGGACCTATATGGCCCATTTTCAATACCATCCGACCTACATCGATAACAACTACTTGTGCCAAGTTTCAAGTCGATAGCTTGTTTCGTTCGGAAGTTAGCGTGATTTCAACAGACGGACGGACGGACATGCTTAGATCGACTCAGAATTTCACCACGACCCAGAATATATATACTTTATGGGGTCTTAGAGCAATATTTCGATGTGTTACAAACGGAATGACAAAGTTAATATACCCCCATCCTATGATGGAGGGTATAATAAAATTTTAAAAATCATTTATTTGGTTGTTCTAAAGTCACAACTTTAAAATCACTTCCAATAATGTCCTCCCAAAGATGTTCTTTATTATAACTACACAGAAAGTTCCTTTAATTCAATTTTTTTATGACGTGCTTTTTTGCAATATATTAATGGGTAATTTTAAATTTTTGTATTTCAAATGAGTAAGAATTAATAAAATGGTACAAATTATTTAAATTTTGTCCAAAAACAATTCTAGAAAAATTGTGAATTTTTGAAAATATTTGAGGTCAAACGTTTCAGACAAGCATTACAATGCATTAAAAATCATAAAAATTATTTATTTATATCACAAAATTTCTTAATTCACACAAGCATTACAATGCATTAAAAATCATAAAAATTATTTATTTATATCACAAAATTTCTTAATCACACCTTAAGAAGTGATGCAAATTCCGTGCAACGGCTGTTGAAATGCGTCAATTTTGCACCACTTCCGGATCCAAAAAAGAACATTTTCATTAATTTTTTGGCCACGTTTTTTTTTGGTGGGATGTTAAATCCATCGCGTTTGCGCCAATATTGCACCACTTCCGGATCCAAAAAAAAAAACATTTTTCACTACTTTTTGGGAGTGTAAGTTAACTTTTCTAAAAGATACAATTCGATTTTTGTTTTACATAGAACTAAAAACTTTTTATGCTTTGTTAAAGTTCCTATGTAAAAATTTTCTCAAAAACTTTACTTTAACTTTAACATCATATCGATTTTGTAACAGATTTGTAAACAGGTAGAAAACGGCATACTGCACATACTACACTCCCATATTCTTGTATTTGCTGCAAACTTCAATATTACAAAAATGGTCTAACAGAGTTGTCTCTTACCTAGAGCCTAATAGTCGTATGTGTGCAAAAGGAAAGCTATTTACATGGACCTTCTCCCTCCGCCTAGCCACCTACCACAAAACCACAAAAATATACAAATCCACAATGTTTCATTGCGGCACAATATCCACATGATGTGCTAGTGCTACTGGGTCTTTCGAGGACACATAGGTGGTGCAAGGGATATTGTCATAATGCCAAAAGTTGTTGCAGTTACAATAACTAGTGATTCTCGAAAAAAAAACAAGCTATACTACACTCACCCATACACATGCAAAAGCCCACAAAGACTAGGTGCAATTTTGTAGCTGCTTGTGTTAAGTTCTCGCATGATGATTTTTTTTTGTGAGATTTGTTACACAAACACAACTGTTAGTGGTGGGTATGACATCAAGAGCAAATGTGAATGAATGAAAGGATGTTAGTGTAAAGTGTGTGTGCGTGTGTGTGTGTACATAGCTAAGGACCCAGCGGCGTACTTCATGTGCTTGGAAGGCCTTTTTCCAGGCCTGTCTAGGCATTACAGAGGCCTGCTTAGGACATTAACCTTCCTTTCCATTTAACATAGGGTGAGATTGGAGGGCAAGGCCTTCTTTGTAGCTTACATAAAAGGGCGTTCACCAGCCCTCTAAACAGAAGGAATTCTACAGGGGTGTATATAAGAATTCCTACATAATTACTGAAAATAAAACCACACCTTCGCTCCTTCTTATTACAGGCATGTTGCAGCGCAACGTCAAGAAGGTGTTCTGTAGTCCAGGGCGGTCTTCCCTATACGTTCTCAAAAGAATGACTTTCTCATTACTACACGCTCACAAAAAATCGCTTCTGTAACATATACTCCCAAACATATTTTGCTTCAAGCATATACATTTTTGGCTATTGCCCAAACATTTATATGTTTGATCTCTTCCAATATATAATATGTTTGAAAGCGTATTGGTCTAAACAATATATGTTTGGGTAGTCAATTTCCAAACATTTAGTATTTTTTCATCCACATTCAATAATGTTGTCTTCCAAAAAAACAATATGTTATTATGTGAACATATAATATGTTTGGAAGCATTTTGCACCCAAAAATATTATATGCTTAAAAAAATTCTCCCAAACAATATTGTGCTCAAAATTTTATTTATTTATTTATGTATTTACAATCATAATGAATTATGAAAATAAACAGGTAATATAGGTGATAACAACATAGGTTTTCGACCTGAATGCTCAAAATTTTGTTTCTGCCCAATTGTATATTCCCCCACATCTTTCTCACTTCCACGAGATTTTTTAGTTCTTAGCACCTTTTTCTGTAATACAAACATTGTAGAAGAAATTATTCAATTGTATGATTTTTTTTTATTTTAATTTTACCTTTTGCCGGACGGGGATTCGAACAGCGGACCACACAGTTTGTAAGGATCAAAGAAGTAGCTGATCAGTTGCCCAAGGATAAATAAAATGTTAATTTTGTAATAACAAGCAACAACCACCAACTTAATTCAATATCGCCCCCTGTTAAATAGCGCTCCAAGCTACTAAACACATATATGTTTATAGGCTATTTCTAAATTAATATATGTTTGCATCCAAGCATATTATATTTAAAAACATTTTATGTCCCAAACATAATATGTTCTAACATATTAACATATATGTCCCAAACATGTTATGCTAGTTTATGTACAGTATATGCTTGCACTCAAAAATATTGTGTTTAAAAATTTGTGTTCCAAACATATAATGTTTATAGCCAAACATATGAAAAACAGTCTTTTTCATCCGTGTAGACATAGTTATTGTTTCAATTCAGATTTATTGTTACAATAAGAAGTTTCGAGTTCAAAGACAGATAAATAAATAGATAATTAATATAAAATTAAAGAAAAAAAATATACAAATTTTTAATTCAGGACTTCTTTCGCCACATTTGTTGTTGAGATCTGGAAGAATTTAAATTCAAGAAATTATAGAAAAATAATGGCCCTTTTTGGGAAATTGAAGGCAATCCAATTATGTTAGATGCTTGTCTGCTTATATTTGTAAGTGGGATTTTATAAAACGAGCGATTGACTTAGAAAGGCATTGAAAATGCATTGTAATTATAATTAAATAGCTCCTTCTGCATAACTTTAACACCCATGCTGTAAGTTTAACTTTTCACAATTTCACAAATTTAAAAACACAAAACAAGGAACGCGTCTGTACTTCACAAAATCAAAACTGAACGAACGAATGACGTGAATTGGCGTCCGCAAAATTATTATGCTCTTTTATTATCGTTTATTAACATATGCAAAGACAATTAATGAAAATATTTTCTGACATAAATATTTTCTGTCATAATATGAAATAACCACTTGACTTCCAAAGGCATTACAAATGCATTCTAATTATAAATGAATAGGGATGTAAACAATTTTAAAGCTCTCTTTTAAACGAGAGCACAAGACAACTCTCTTGCTACATCATTTTAACACCCACTATTCTCTTTAAAAAAATGTGTCAGTTCCAAAAATTAATTTTCTGACATTTCGTTTTGATTTTTTCGTAAAGAGTCAGTCCCAAACATTAATTTTCGTGCATTTGCTTTTGTGTTGTTCGTAAAGAGCAATGCTGCTCAAAATTAAATTTCGTATTTTCGCGATTTTGGTCACAATTTTTTGTTCAAATATGAACTTTTAATATATTAATTTATTTATAAATCCTCTGTTGCATCATACACGTTCTAATTTTGTGTAAAATTGGCAAACTACAAAAAGGAAAACGAAAGAGATCGTAGGCGTGCTCTTATTTTTCTCGTTTATTCTTAATCTTCGGAACTGTCAAAAATAGTTTGACACTCATGGCTCATCTATCTAAAGTCTATAGTCTATGCCCATGCTATACAACTTCTATAAAGAAGGCAAAGAGAATGTCCGGGTGTATAAAATGAAAAAGTAAATGAAACGCAATGCTTAATTACAGGTCTGATTTTAGAATGCCTACGATGAATGTAAAATCAGTACACTTGCATGTCTTATAAACACAACTCCTTCCAATTTAAGGCATTTAACATGCCTGAATTTGTAAGGTCCTTCTCGATTCCGCCGCTGGGGATGCACGTGCTGTCACTGCACTAACACAATAAACTTCTGAGTTCAAGAACGTTTCACTATGTATGCGGTAAACAGATATGTGAGTGTAAATTCACTTACACATACATTTGCCGTTGCTTAGCTTCATTCATTTTCGATTTCATTCTGTATCCTGAGAACCACCCCCCCCCCCCCTAATAGCAGACAACTGCAAAACATCGATAATAGCAAATGGGGCAAGTGTTACATCTCTCTCTTCTTTATTATTGGAATTTTCATTAATGGTGTATAAAAGGAGGAAAAATGATTCTGTTGCGATGAGTATTGAAAATTTGTTAATAACATGTTTGAAATACGAGGGCAGTTCGGAAACTTCTTAGCCTAGCACAAAAAGCGCGGTATAAACAGAAAAAAGTTAAGTGTTTTGGAAACTTCCATTTCTGTTATGAACACATGTTAAATTTTGTTTCGATCTGGCAACTCCTTCGTACAGAAACAGGTGTTAAAAAAAGACGCATCCGCAATTTTTTTACAATGGAATGTGTGCTGTCATTAACTATTTACATAAAAAAGGTTTATCGGGAGAAGAAATTCATAATAATACGGTGAATGTGTTAGGTGAAAGTGCTCCTTCATATGCAACACTAAAAAATTGAGTTGCTGAATTTAAACATGGTCGTACAAGCATTGAAGATGAAGCACGTAGTGGACGTCCAAAAACAGCAACAACAACAGAATTTGTAGCCAAAGTGCATGATATGGTATTAAATGATCGACGAATAAAAGTGCGTGAAATTGCTAATATCATGGGCATCTCAAATGATCGAGTCCATTTAATTTTGCATGAAGAACTACAGATGAAAAAGCTTTCTGCAAGTCAACAGTCGATCAAAAACGCATAAGAATGAACATTTCTCAAGCTTGTTTGGATCGTTTTAAGCGAAATAAAATGGATTTTAAGCGTCGTTTCATAACTACTGATGAGACATGGACCCACCCCTATACTCCAGAGACAAAAGAACAATCCAAACAATGGACTGAAGCTGGAGGAAGTGCCCCAAAGAAGGCAAAAACAATGGACTGAAGCTGGAGGAAGTGCCCCAAAGAAGGCAAAAACAGTTCAATCGGCTGGTAAGGTTATGGCAACGGTTTTTTTGGGACTTCAAAGGTATTTTATTGATTGACTATAAGCAAAAGGGTAAAACAATAAATTCAGAGTACTATTGCAAACTTTTGGATGAATTAAATGTACAAATTCCAGAAAAAAGTCCTGGCTTACAACACAAAAAAATAATTTTTCATCAAGACAACGCACCAGCGCACAAGAGTGTTTTAACAATGGCCAAAATCAAAGAATTAAAGTAGGAGTTGCTTGACCACCCACCTTATCCTCCTGATTTAGTTCCCATTGACTTTTACTTGTTCCCAAATCTAAAACAAGTAAGGAAAGTCTAAAGTCGGGCGGAGCCGACTATATTATACCCTGCACCACTTTGTAGATCTAAATTTTCGATACCATATCACATCCGTCAATTGTGTTGGGGGCTATATATAAAGGTTTGTCCCAGATACATACATTTAAATATCACTCGATCTGGAAGAATTTGATAGACTTCTACAAAATCTATAAACTCAAAATTTAAGTCGTCTAATGCACTAGGGTGGAACACAATGTTAGTAAACAAATATGGGAAACGTTTAAATCTGAAGCAATTTTAAGGAAACTTCGAAAAAGTTTATTTATGATTTATCGCTCGATATATATGTATTAGAAGTTTAGGAAATGTAGAGTCATTTTTACAACTTTTCGACTAAGCAGTGGCTATTTTACAAGGGGAATTTTGTTATTTTGACCATTTTTGTCGAAATCAGAAAAACATATATATGGGAGCTATATTTAAATCTGAACCGATTTCAACCAAATTTGGCACGCATAGCAACAATGCTTATTCTATTCCCTGTGCAAAATTTCAACTAAATCGGAGTTAAAAATTGGCCTCTGTGGTCATGTGAGTGTAAATCGGGCGAAAGATATATATGGGAGCTACATCTAAATCTGAACCGATTTCAACCAAATTTGGCACGCATAGCTACAATGCTAATTCTACTCCCTGTGCAAAATTTGCCTCTGTGGTCATATGAGTGTAAATCGGGCGAAAGATATATATGGGAGATATATCTAAATCTGAACCGATTTCAACCAAATTTGACACGCATAGCTACAATGCTAATTCTACTCCCTGTGCAAAATTTCAAGTAAATCGGAGTTAAAAATTGGCCTCTGTGGTCATGTGAGTGTAAATCGGGCGAAAGATATATACGGGAGCTACATCTAAATCTGAACCGATTTCAACCAAATTTGGCACGCATAGCTACAATGCTAATTCTACTCCCTGTGCAAAATTTCAAGTAAATCGGAGTTAAAAATTGGCCTCTGTGGTCATATGAGTGTAAATGGGGCGAAAGATATATATGGGAGATATATCTAAATCTGAACCGATTTAAAACAAATTTGGCACGCATAGCTACAATGCTAATTCTACTCCCTGTGCAAAATTTCAACTAAATCGGACCAAAAAATTGGCCTCTGTGGTGTAAATCGGGCGAAAGCTATATATGGGAGCTATATCTAAATCTGAACCGATTTCAGCAAAATTTGACACGCATAGCTACAATGCTAATTCTACTCCCTGTGCAAAATTTCAACCACATTGGGGTAAAACTCTGGCTTCTGGGACCGTATTAGTCCATATCGGGCGAAAGATATATATGGCAGCTATATCTAAATCTGAACCGATTTCAATAAAATTTGGCACACTTGACTATAGTACTAATTGTTCTTCTTGTGCAAAATTTTAAGTAAATTAGGGTAAAACTCTGGCTTCTGGGGCCATATAAGTCCATATCGGGCGAAATATATATATGGGAGCTATATCTAAATCTGAACCGATTTCTTCCAAAATCAATAGGGATCTATTCTGAGCCAAAACACATACTTGTGCTAAATTTGAAGTCGATTGATCTAAAACTGCGACCTAGACTTTGATTACAAAAATGTGTTCACGGACAGACGGACATCGCTATATCGACTCAAGAACCCACCCTGAGCATTTTTGCCGAAGACACCATGTGTCTATTTCGTCTCCTTCTGTGTGTTGCAAACATATGCACTAACTTATAATACCCTGTTCCCCAGTGTGGAGCAGGGTATAAAAATTCCTTGCTGGCAAGCGTTTTACCTCAAATGAAGATACACTTACAGTTGTAAACCACTATTTTGAAGACCTTGAGGAAAACTATTTTAATCAAGGGATAGAATTGCTAGAAAAGCGTTGGACTAAGTGTATTGAAGTTTCAGGAGATTATATTGAAAAATAAAAATATTTTTGAAAAACTAACTATTCTCTTTCATTGATACGCTAAGAAGTTTCCGAACCGCCCTCGTACCATACGACCAGAAAAATTTTGTTATTTCTTCTAAGTGGATTTTAAGTTTGTTGTTTAGCTTCACTTGTTTGTGCAATGAATAAAACTAAGATGACTTAGACTGGCCCTATTTTTTTACATTTACTAAGAAATCTTAGCCTATAGATACAGATGTCCTTATACCGAAACAATATCACAATTGTATATGTTATCTATAGAAAATATAGAAAATTTTGTGAAATTTATTTTAGCATAATTTCCTGTAGAAATCACATTTTGACAAAATTGTCTATGGAAATAAAATTTTGACAGTTTTCTATAGAAATAACATTTTAACAAAATTTTCTATAGAAACAAAATTTTGATAAAATTTTCCATTGAAATAAAATGTTGACAAAATTTTCTATGGAAATAAAATGTTAACAAAATTTTCTATACAAATAACATTTTAGCAACATTTTCTATAGAAATAAAATGTTGACAAAATTTTCTATAGAAATAAAGTTTTGACAAAATTTTCTACAGCAATACAATTTTGACAAAATTTTCTATAGAAATAAAATGTTGAAAAAATTTTGTATAGAAATAAAATTTTGACAACATTTTCTATAGAAATAAAATGTTGACAAAGTTTTCTATAGAAAAAGAATTTTCTATAGAAATAACATTTTAGCAAAAATTTCTATAAAAATAAAATTTTGACAAAATTTTCTATAGAAATAAAATTTTGACAAAATTTTCTATAGAATTAAAATTTTGACAAAATTTTCTATAGAAATGTAATTTTGACAAAATTTTAACAAAATTTTCTATGGAAAGAACATTTTAGCAAAATTTTCTATAAAAATAAAATTTTGGCCAAATTTTGTATAGAAAAAAATGTTGACAAAATTTTCTATAGAAATAAAATCTTGACAAAATTTCCTATAGAAATAAAATTTTGACAAAATTTTTTATAGAAATAAAATTTTGAAAAAAATTTCTATACAAATAAAATTTTAACAAAAATTTCTATACAAAGAACATTTTAGCACAATTTTCTATAGAAAAAAAATGTTGATAAAATTTTCTGAAGATATAAAGTTTTGACAAAATTTTATATAGAAATAAAATGTTGACAAAATTTTTTATAGAAATAAAATTTTGAAAAAATTTTCTATAGAAACGAAATTTTGACAAAATTTTCTTTGAAATAAAATTTAGACAAAATTTTCTATAGTAAAAAAATTTTGACAAAATTTTCTATATTAATAAAATTTTAACAAAATTTTCTATAGAAATAACATTTTAACAAAATTTTGTATAGAAATAAAATTTTGACAAAATTTTTTATAGTAATACAATTTTGACTAAATTTTCTATATAAATAAAATTAAAAAAAAAATTATAATTCTAAAAAAAATTCTTTTCTATAGAAAAATTTCTATAGAAATAAAATTTTGACAAAATTTTCTATAGAAATAGAAATGTTGAATTTTGACAAAGTTTTCTATAGAAATAAAATTTTAACAAAATTTTCTATAGAAAGAACATTTTAGCAAAATTTTCTATAGAAATAAAATTTTGACCAAATTTTCTATAGAAATAAAATTTTGACAAAATTTTCTATAGAAATAAAATTTTGACAAAGTTTTCTATAAAAATAAACTTTTAACAAAATTTTCTATAGAAAGAACATTTCTTGCAAAATTTTCTATAGAAATAAAATTTTGACAACATTTTCTATAGAAATAAAATTTTGACAAAGTTTTCTATAGAAATAAAATTTTGACAAAATTTTCTATAGAAATAATATGTTGACAAAATTTTCTATAGAAATAAAATTTTGACAAAATTTTCTATAGAAATAAAATTAAAAAAAAAAAATCTATGGAAATAAAATTTTGACAAAATTTTCTATAGAAATAAAATTTTGACAAGGTTTTTGATAGAAATAAAATTTTGACAAAATTTTATATAGAAAAGAAATATTGACAAAATTTTCTATAGAAATAAAATCGTGACAAACTTTCCTATAGAAAGGAAATGTTGACAAAAATTTTTATAGAAATAAAATTTTGTCAAAATTTTCTGTAGAAACGAAATTTTTACAAAATTTTTTATAGAATTAAATTTTGACAAAATTTTCTATAGAAATGAAATTTTGACAAAATTTTCTATAGAAATAAAATTTTGACCAAATTTTCTATAGAAATAAAATTTTGACAATGTTTTCTATAGAAATAAAATTTTGACAATATTTGCTATAGAAATAAAATTTAGACAAAATTTTCTATAGAAATAAAATTTTGACAATATTTTCTATAGAAATAAAATTTAGACAAAATTTTCTATAGAAATAAATTTTAAAAACAAATTCTATAGAAATAAAATGTTGACAAAATTTTCTATAGAAATAAAATTTTGACAAGGTTTTTTATAGAAATAAAATTTTGACAAAATGTTATATAGAAAAGAAATATTCCATTTGTTTTGTTTTGTTATTGTTGGTTTTGTTCTTTAAGCATTGTTGTCGTTTTTTTTTTTATTTCAGCTTAAAACCATACATTGACTAAACTACAAGAGTAGCTTAACCAACAGAGGAAAAGAATGTTTGTCAAATTTATTTGGGCAAAGCCCTATAGACTGCAAGATGGTTGGATGGACGCACGTTTCGGAATTACCACATTCCTCATCAGCATCCAAAAATTTCAAAATTTTCTATAGAAATAAAATCTTGACAAAATTTCCTATAGAAATAAAATGTTGACAAAAATGTTTATAGAAATAAAATTTTGTCAAAATTTTCTATAGAAATAAATTTTATTTCTATAGAAATAAAATTTAAAAAAAAATTCTTAGAAATAACATTTTAGCAAAATTTTCTATAAAAATAAAATTTTGACAAAATTTCCTATAGAAATAAATTTTTAACAAAATTTTCTATAGAAATAAAATTGTGACAAAATTTTCTGTAGATACGAAACTTTTCATAGAACTAAAATTTTGACAACATTTTCTATAGAAATAAAATTTCGTCAAAATTTTCTATAGAAATAAAATTTTGACAAAATTTACTATAGAAATAACATTTTAGCAAGATTTTCTATAGAAATACAATTTTGACAAAATTTTCTATAGAAACGAAATTTTGACAAAATTTTCTATAGAAATAAAATTTTGACAAATGTTTCTGTAGAAATAAAATCTTGACAAAATTTCCTATAGAAGTAAAATGTTGACAAAAAAATTTTTATAGTAATCAAATTTATATTAAAAAAATTTAACAAAATTTTCACAGAAATAACATTGTGACAAAATTTTCTATAGAAAAAACATTTAACAAAATTTTCTATAGAAATAAAATTTTGACAAAACTGTCTATAGAAATAAAATGTTGAAACAATTTTGGATAGAAATAAAATGTTGACAAAATTTTGTATAGAAATAAATTTTTGGTAAAAATTTCTATAGATATAAAGTTTTGAAAAAATTTTAGTTGTCGTTAGCAATTCTCAAATTTTATCAAAACTCAAATTTAAAAGAAAATTGTGTGTTAAATTTGCTCTTACGTCAATTCTCTTCTTTGCTTCTTTTGGCTCGGAATCAATACCAAAATCATTTGTTTAAAGACAAAATCTTTGGAACCGGGCATGTTATTTTTTTCAGTGTATGCACCGAAAGTAAACTGATTTATAGGAAGAGTAAACGAACTCGTATTCCTTCTGTGGGTCTGGATATTCTGATTTTTTATTAGCAAATACTAATAAACAAATCTTTCTCGCCTTCAAAGTGGAAAATTATTGCAACGAGAAAAAAGTTCATACCAGCGACTAAATTATTTTTTTTTGTAAAATTCTAAAAATAAAATAAAAAAGATAATGTAAAAAAATATCTGTGTCAATATTAGCTTCAAAATAAATCCCCTTAAACTCCAGGAATACTCAATGTCAGCAACATTTTTAATTTCGATGAATATATTTCATATATTTATATAGCTTTTTATATAAGTCAGTGAAAGGAAAAGGAAACAAAACAAGAATTATCTAATCTCTGATTTAGAAAGAATTATTTAAAATTTTCTCTCTTTACCGTATAAAGTTTTTATCGTAGTATAATAATCGCTTCACAAAGTATCTTAAACAAATAAATACGAACATTTAAGTACCTTAATATTATGCCATTAAAGTTTTCAAGATTATTTTGCAAAGAACACAAAAAAATACGAATAAATTAAATGTTCATTGATGCATTGAATGGAACTGAATATTTTTAGAGAATCTTTAGAGAAAGCCAATTTTCAATTTGAATAAACAAATGTTGTAAGGAAAAACTAATGAAAAGATGTTGAAGATTATGGTGATTACATGAATCCTTTTGAAAGGAATTAATGATTATAATGGGAACATTCAAATACAATGACCTTGAGAGTGAAAGATGAATTTTATCAATGAGTTCAAGTTAATTATTTTAGATTAAAATGATTTTCGCATTGTCTCTTAAATAAATAACAATATTAATTATGTCCGTGGGCTAAACATTAACAATACACTAAAAACAAAAGCTAAGTTTAATTGGTTCCAAAGATTGCGACCTTCCCTTAAAGATATTGGCCGAGCCAAATTTTGCGGCAGATATATCAAAATAAAAAATTTTTGCTAAATTAAAAAAATTTGGAATGTAAAAATTTTTGCAATATCCAATTTCTATAGAAAATTTTGTCAATTTTTTTTTCATAAAAACTTTTGTCAAAATTTTATTTCTATACACATGTTTTGCAAAATTGTATTTCTATACACATTTTTTACAAAATTTAATTTCTATACACATTTTTTGCAAAATTTTTTTTCTATAGAAAATTTTGTCAAAACTTTCTGTAGAAATAAAATTTTGACAAAATTTCCTATAGAAATAACATTTTGATAAAATTTCCTATAGAAATAACATTTTGATAAAATTTCCTATAGAAATACCATTTTGACAAAATTTTATATTGAAATAAAATTTTGACAAAATTTTCTATAGAAATTATTTTTCTTTAGTTGTTGATAAAATATGCAACTCAATATTATGTTTCATACAATTTTTAAACATTTTCTATAGAAATAAAATTTTGACAAAATATTCTATAGAAATAAAATTTTGACAAAATATTCCATAGAAATAAAATGTTTACATAAATTTCTATAGAAATAAAATTTTGAGAAAATTTTCTACAGAAATAAAATTTGAGAAAAATTTCTATAGAAACTAAATTTTGAGAAATTTTCTACAGAAATAAAATTTTGACACAATTTTCTATAGAAATAACATTTTGACAAAATTTACTTTAGAAATAAAATTTTGCAAAAGATAAAAAATTAAAAATTAAAATTTTGTCAAATTTTTTTTCTATAGAAATATTTGTCAAAATTTTATTTCTATAGGAAATTTTGTCAAAAATTCATTTCTATAGAAAATTTTGTCAAAATTTAATTTCTATATAAACCCTACCGGAAATTAGTGCAAATTGCCACTGATGGACCTATCGCAGAACTGGTACCGGAGCTCCAGTTAGTTGCTATTTTGATATAGTCGTAATTTATTGATTCCCGTACTCGCTTGGTATTAAAATCTTATTGGATCTACACATTTAGTGAAATAAAATGATCAGAATAACCTATTGTTCGACATATTTCAAAAGTTTTTTCTCATTTCGAATGCGATTCGGATGCCCAAAAAGAAACAGACTTCTAAGTGTTTGAGCGGTTCCTGAGGACATGTCTATTTATGGGGTGCTCCTGCTAAATTGCCCCAGGACATGTCCCTTGGAATGAGTCTAACACGTGTTCTAAAGTGTAAATTTACCCCGTCAATGACAAACCCATGTTAAAGTGACCGGACCCTTTCATACGTTTTTACCAGAACTGGGACTGGTCCATACACACCAGGGAGTAGCCCTGTATAGGTCCTGTGGTTGTTCCATTTCCCGTAGGGAATTTTTTATCTTTTGCAAAATTTTATTTCTAAAGTAAATTTTGTCAAAATGTTATTTCTATAGAAAATTTTGTCAAAATTTTATTTCTGTAGAAAATTTTTCAAAATTTAGTTTCTATAGAAATGTTTCTCAAATTTTATTTCTGTAGAAAATTTTCTCAAAATTTTATTTCTATAGAAATTTATGTAAACATTTTATTTCTATGGAATATTTTGTCAAAATTTTATTTCTATAGAATATTTTGTCAAAATTTTATTTCTATAGAAAATGTTTAAAAATTGTATGAAACATAATATTGAGTTGCATATTTTATCAACAACTAAAGAAAAATAATTTGTTTCTATAGAAAGTAAAAATTTTTCAAAATTTTATTTCTATAGAAATTTTGTGCAAAATTTTATTTCTGTGGAAATTTTGTGCAAAATTTTATTTCTATAGAGAAATTTGTCAAAATTTTTTTTCTATAGAAAATTTTTAAAAATTTTATTTGTATAGAAAATTTTGTCAAAATTTTATTTCTGTAGAAAAATTTCTCAAAATTTAATTTCTATAGAAAATTTTCTTAAATTTTATTTCTATAAAAAAATGTTCAACAATTTATTTCCATAGAAAATTTTTAAAAATTTTATTTCCATAGAAAATTTTTCAAAATTTTATGAAACATAATATTGAGTTGCATATTTTATCAACAATTAAACAAAAATTATTTATTTCTATAGAAAGTAAAATTTTTTCAAAATTTTATTTCTATAGAAAATTTTGTCAAAGTTTTATTTCTATAGAAAATTTTGTCAAAATGTTATTTCTATAGAAAATTTTGTAAAAATTTTATTTCTATAGAAAGTTTTGTCAATATTTTATTTATATAGAAAATTTTGTCAAAATTTTATTTCTACAGAAAATTGTGTCAACATTTTTTTTCTATAGAAAATTTTGTCAAAATTTTGTTTCTATAGAAATTTTTGTCAAAGTTTTATTGCTATAGAAAATTTTGTCAAATTTTTATTTCTATGGAAAATTTTGTCAAAATTTTATTTCTATAGAAAATTGTGTCGAAATTTTATTTCTATAGAAAATTATGTAAAAATTTTATTTCTATGGAAAATTTTGTCAAAATGTTATTTCTATAGAAATATTTTACAAAATTTTATTTCTATAGAAAATATTTTCAACATTTTATTTCGATGGAATTTATTTCTATAGAAAATTTTGTCAAAATTTTATTTCTATACATTTTTTTATATCTATAGAAAATTTTTATTTTTATAGAAAATTTTGTCACAATATAATTTCTATAGAAAATTTTGTCAAAATTTTTTTCTATAGAAAGCTTTGTCAAAATTTTATTTCTATAGACATTTTTGTCAAAGTTTTATTTCTATAGAAAATTTTGTCAAAATTTTATTTGTATAGATTTTCTTTATATCTATAGAAATTTTTTATTTTTATAGAAAATTTTGTCACATTTTAATTTCTATGGAAGATTTTGTCAACATTTTATTTCTACAGAAAATTGTGTCAAAATTTGTTCAATAGAAAATTTTGTCAAAATTTTGTTTCTATAGAAATTTTTGTCAAAGTTTTATTGCTATAGAAAATTTTGCCAAATTTTTATTTCTATGGAAAATTTTGTCAAAAATTTTTTTTAAGAAAATTTTGTCAAAATTTTATTTCTATAGAAAATTGTGTCGAAATTTTATTTCTATAGAAAATTATGTAAAAATTTTATTTCTATGGAATATTTTGTCAAATTTTATTTCTATAGGAGATTTTCTTAAAATTGTATTTCTATAGAAAATATTTTCAACATTTTATTTCGATGGAATTTATTTCTATAGAAAATTTTGTCAAAATTTTATTTCTATACATTTTTTTATATGTATAGAAAATATTTATTTTTATAGAAAATTTTGTCACAATTTAATTTCTATAGAAAATTTTGTCAAAATTTTTTTCTATAGAAAGCTTTGTCAAAATTTTATTTCTATAGACATTTTTGTCACAGTTTTATTTCTATAGAAAATTTTGCCAAATTTTGATTGCTATGGAAAATTTTGTCAAAATTTTATTTCTATAGAAAATTTTGTCAAAGTTTTATTTCTATAGAAAATTTTGTCAAAATTTTATTTCTATAGAAAATTATGTAAAAATTTTATTTCTATGGAATATTTTGTCAAAATATTATTTCTATATATTATTTCTATTTGCAAAATTTTATTTCTATAGAAATTATTTTCAACATTTTATTTCAATGGAAAATTGTGTCAAAATGTCGCAAATATTGTTTTCTTGTCAGGTATGCTTTCCGAAATCAGATACAGTGAAACGCCTATATTTCGTCCACATTTGGGAAGTGTCCAGTTATGAGTAATGTGTTAATATAGCAAATATCCCACCATAATTGTCAATTTTTGAGAGGTATCCGGTTTTCAGATTGTCCAAGTTGGAGATGTTTCACTGTACATAATTTCCGAGAAAATAATATGAGTTGGAATGATAAGGGTGGTATACCCCCTCCTGTGGGATGAATGGTATAAACTAAAAGCCTTGAAATTTTTAAAAATGCCTTTTGTTAATTGTCTTTCATTACTCTTCCATCACTCGTAATCAGTAAATACACAATAGTGTAGCAAAAAAAAAAAATAAGATCTAGATTCTTTTTCATATTTTTTGCTCTGCATAAATCTCAGAATTCAACTTCATTATTTTCTTTCATTTCAATTAAATAAATTGCTTCTCTATTTATCTTCCATTAACAATTGTTTGTAAATCTATTCAATGGCCATACAGCCATTCAGATTTATTTGGGCCATTTTAATTGCTACCATAAAATCCAGAAAGAGTCACATTCATAGGACTCCAGAGACATGGCAAAGCAAAATGCTTACATTCATGTCTCTATAAAAAGCATTTAATTAAATAGCTCATAAAGAGAGAGCTTAACCCAAATGACCATAGGAGAAAAACAAAAGCAACGAAAAAATCTCTAATTGTATTACTTGGAATTAGTAAATGATTTTACACTGGTCATTTTGTAGGGATTATCTTTAGTCAGCAACTATAAATAAACAATGTTACATTCATATCATGGGTCATAGATATTTTTATTATGTCCAGAACATGATGACAGTTGAGCTTAAATTTTGAGCCTAATTAAACGTATGACCCATATAGCCAATCAATTGCACACAACAAGTTATCTCTACCATTTGCTATGTTTCAAAGTATACAGAGGGAGAGAGAGAGAGAAGAGAAATCATCAGAGATATATATCACATATATTTAAACACACAGTCTCACACGCATCACTACTGTTTTGGGCTGACCAACAAGTATGAATTAATAATCAACTACCGGTTGCTGCTGCACGAAGTACTCCACACACACACATACGCACACAGACAAGTACCACTATACAAGTAAACTGGATTTGGATGGCTCCATGTACAGGGTCCCCCCCCCCCCCCCTGTACATACACTCCATTACTCACAGTAATTTTGTAGATGATTTTTGCCATGATATACTGGCTATTCTCTCTCTGTCTAACAGACACACATACGCACCATCAACTACTAAGCACGCATTGCGAAAATTTTGTATTCAGTTTTACTTGGGGAATAACGTCATAAATCAAGCCATTCGGAAATAACGCTCTTTTGGTCAGTAAAAGTCATAAACACATACTAAAACGAAGAAATTTACTACAGTACAAATCCTTACATCAAGTAAGGATTTGTAATAGGTGCCCGGTTGGAAGGATAAATGATTGTCACAATAGAACTTTTGGGAGGATAAAACGGCTAAGTGTGAGATGATACGTACATATATCTGAAATAAGAAAAGAAAACAGAAAATTTATTTCGATTTAATAATAATAAACTTGAAAAGTTGTTAATTGTAACATAAGTGCTATTTTTGGACCAACTGAAAAATCTTAAATATAATAAAAGAAAAAAATGATTAAAAATCGAAAGTTGATGAAAGAACAATACACAGAAAAAAATTTCACGAAAATTTTTCCAATTAAAATCTTAATTGAGTTTTAAAAAACATTCAATTAAAAATTTAATTGATTCAACAAATTGTTTAATTGAAATAAAAATCAATCACACAAATTAATAGTATCAATTAAATATTTAATTGGATCAATTAATTTTTTAATTGACTGTCAATTAATTTTTTAATTGATACTATCATTTCTGTGATTGAAGACATTTCAATTAAAAAATTAATTGGATCAATTAATTTCGTGATTGAATCAGAAATTTTTTTTTTGTGTGTACAAATGTATTCTTTTATAAAGAGAACGATAGAGTGAGAGAGAAGTTCACCACTGTGGTATGTGTGTCTAAGTTAGCCTGAAATATCGGGCTGCCACTATATCTACACTAAAAAAAAAACATACCCGGTTCCAAAGATTTTATCTTCATACTAAAGATTTTGGTATTGATTCCGACCCAAAGAAGCGGAGTTTTGAATACTTGATTCTAGGAAATACATTTTAATTTATTAATTTCTTCTGCTTTTTCTCTGAATGTGCTATCAAAGTGTTATCTTCAACGTAAATTTACAAATTCAGACTCGACCACAATTAAAAATTAAGCTATGGGTCAAGTAAAAAGCGACTTTAAAATAAAGTGTTAACAATTTTTGTTTCTATTCACATTGTTGGCAAAATTTTAGTTCTATAGACAATTTTCTCAAAATATTATTTCTGTAGACAATTTTGTAAAAATATTATATCTGTAGACAATTTTGTAAAAATTTTATTTGTATAGAAAATTTTTTCAAAATGTTATTTCTATAGAAAATATTCTCGAAATTTCATTTCTGTGGACAATATTCTCAACATTTTATTTCTATAGATAATTTTCTTAGAATGTTATATCTATAAAAATTTTTGCCAACACGTTATTTTAATTGAAATTTTGTCAAAATTTTATATCTATCGAAATTTTTTCAAAATTGTATGTCGATGGATTTTTTTCCAAATTTTATTTCTATAGGAGATTTTCTTAAAATTTTATTTCTATAATCAATTATCTCAAAATTTTATTTCTACAGACAATTATCTCAACATTTTATTTCTATTTTCTAAAAATTTTATATACATAGAAAATTTTCTCAAAATGTTATTTCTATAGACAATTTTGTTAAAATTTTATTTCTATAGAATATTTTGTCAAAATTTTATAGAAAATTTTGTTAAATTGTTAGTGTTATAGAAAATTTTGTGAAAATTTTCTTTTAAAGAAAATTTTCTCAAAATTTTATTTCTATTGGAAATTTTTACAAAATTGTATTTGTATGGGCTACAAAATTTTATTTCTGTAGAAAGTTTTGTCAAAATTTTATTTCTGTAGAAAATTTTGTCAAAATATTATTTCTATAGAAAGTGTTCTCAAAATTTTTTTCTATAGAAAAATTTATCAAAATTTATTTCTCTAGAAAATTTTCTCAAAATTTTATTTTTATAAAAAATTTTCTCAAAATTTTATTTTTATAAAAAATTTTCTCAAAATTTTATTTTTATAAAAAATTTTCTCAAAATTTTATTTCAATAGAAAATCTGCTCAAAATTTTATTTCTATAGAAAATCTGCTCAATTTTCTATAGGAGATATTTCTATAGGAGATTTTCTTAAAATTTTATTTCTAATATTCTATAGAAATAAAATATTAACAAAATTGTCAAAATTTTATGGAAAATTTTTAAATTTGTAGTTTTATAGAAAATTTTGTTTGTAAAGCAAAATTTCTCAAAATTTTATTTCTATGGGCAAATTTTACAAAATTTAATTTGTATGGGCAATTTTTACAAAATTTTATTTCTGTAGAAAGTTTTGTCAAAATTTTATTTCTGTAGAAAATTTTGTCAAAATATTATTTCTATAGAAAGTGTTCTCAAATTTTTTTTCTATAGAAAAATTTCTCAAAATTTATTTCACTAGAAATTTTTCTCAAAATTTTATTTTTATAGACAATTTTCTCAAAATTTTATTTCTATAGAAAATCTGCTCAAAATTTTTATTTTTTCAAAATTTTATGTCTATAGAAACGTTTTGCAAAATTTTATTTCTGTAGCAAATTTTTGCAAAATTTTAGTTCTATCGAAATTTTTCTCAAAAAATTTTGTTTAAAGAAATTTCTCTCAAAAATTAATTTCTATTAACAATTTTTTCAAAATTTTATTTGTATAGAAAATTTTCTCAAAATTTTATTTCTATAGAAAATATTCTCGAAATTTAATTTCTGTGGACAATATTCTCCAAGTTGTATTTCTATCGATAATTTTCTCAAAATGTTATTTCTATAGAAATTGTTGTCAAAATTTTATATCTATCAAAATTTTATTTCTATGGAAATTTTTTTTCAAATTTTATTTCTATAGGAGATTTTCTTAAAATTTTATTTCTACAGACAATTATCTCAACATTTTATTTATTTCTATAGATAAATTTTTCAAAATTTATTTCTATAGAAATTTTTTTCTAAATTGTATGTCTATAAAAAATTTTTGCAAAATTTTATTTCTATAGAAATTTTTTGCAAAATTTTAGTTCTATAGATTTTTCCATAGCAATTTTTCTGTATTTTTTTGTTTTTTTGTAAAGAAATGTTTCTCAAAATTTAATTTCTATGGACAATTTTTTTCAAAATTTTATTTCTATAGAAAATTTTCTCAAAATTTTATGATATTTCTATAGAAATTTTTCTAAGAATTTTATTTCTATAAAAAATTCTCAAACTTGTATCTATAGAAAAATCAAAATTTTATTTATATTAAAAATTTCTCAAAATTTTATTTATATTAAAAATTTCTCAAAATTTTATTTATATTAAAAATTTACTCAAAATTTTATTTCTATAGAAAAATTTCTCAAAATTTTATTTATATTAAAAATTTACTCAAAATGTTATTTCTATAGAAATTTTTTCAAAATTTTATTTCTATAGAAAATTTTCTCAAAATTTTATTTCTATAGAAATATTATCAAAATTTTAGTTCTATAGACGATATTTTCAAAGTGTTATTTCTATAGATAATTTTCCCCAAATGTTTTTTCTATTGACAAGCATACTTTTCCTCTGTTGGTTAAGCTACACTTGTAGTTTAGTCAATGCATGGCTTTAAGCTGAGATCAAAAACAAAAAAACAACAATATGGACAAATTTCGCAAAATTTTATTTTATAAAAAAAAATTCTTTTTATAGAAAAATTTCTCAAAATTTTATTTATAAAGAAAATTGAAGTACCTTTTAGTTGGAGAGGAATGTTTTGCAAAATCTACCAGCACATTCAAGAATTGAATTGGAATTTCGCATGTACTACAAAGTTGTTCATAATTTTATAGGCCACATTTCTACCACCGACTGTTTGGTAAAATTTTCAACAGTTCAGGAGCTGTAGTCGAAAACCCGAAAAAATCGTTGATAAAAGTAGTAATTTTATCGACATTTTTGCAATTTTGATCATGAAGATGAAAATTTTCCGACTTAATATATTCAGCATTTTTGTTGGCCGAGTCAAGAGCTACAACTTTACTGAATACCTTAAAAATGAATTCACAGCATTTTTTGAACTATGGCCGTACGAAAAGTGCAAAAAAAAGTGCTCAAAATCGAATTTGGCGACAAAATTTTAGAGGCTCAACCAATCTAGCAAAATCCAGACATTACTTTTCTTCTCTGATTGAGTACTTTCGGCGGGGATAAGTGATTTTTTGTTTGGATTTTTTGTGTTGCACTTACAAGTTCTTCTTACAAGTTTCTATCTAAAGCTGAGTACTATGTTCGGTTTTCAAGCTGAAAACCAGCTTGTTTTCACGGTTACTTTTTTAAATTAATTAAATTATAAATATAAAATGGTTCCCAATCAATTCCTTAGATGTTTTCCATTCATTATTTCACAAGACTTTATAAAAATATAATCGTCTTCATACAGGTTTTTGTACTTTTAAAACTTAAGTGGGCGTAACTCAGACGCTCGTGTTCAATTTTTTCTTACATAGAACATTCAATTTTATTTTACCTTGTATTATCATCGAAGACTTTACCTTAGACAAACTTCATGAATTTTTAACGACAAGGACTTGATGATGAGTTTGATATCGCTTACACGTTGATAACTCAGAAATCACCCCTTTTTCGCATTTTGTAGTCAAAAAGCAAAAAAGGCAAATTTACTTAAATCATTCATGAGTGTAATTGTTGACACATGTTCCAACCATAGATGGCTTGTCGAATGCATGTCTGAGTTAATTCAATGTAAATCAAACAAATAACCACAGCCATTGACATGCATTCACACACACACACACGCATCCGCTCACATTGGAGAAAGGCCAAATAAAAATCCATACTCACTTCACATAAGCTAACATTACAAGTTTTGATTGTCATTGTCGTTATTGCAATCCAAACTATAATGTAGGATAATATCAAGGCCTTTGCTTGCTATAATTCCTTGACTAAATCCATGTGAGTGCCTGAGAGAGAGAGAGAGAGAGAGAGGAGGAGATGGAGAGAATGGTTCAAGAGAAAGAGTGCTCTTGAACATTACGATTTATGTGAAATGTATGTTTTGTCTATGTAAGTGGTCTTTAGTTCGATTGAGCGAGAGAATTTTGTTGTTGTTGTTGTGATTAGTCTGTTGTTGTTTTTACCTTGAGTTGGTAGAATTTGGTTGGTTGAAGTACGATGAAGTAGACGCTCTTTTCTATGTGGGATTAACCTTGAGCCTGAAAAGTTTTTTTGTTAGCAATGAGCTTGCATTTTACACATTGCTCTTCTAATTTCGATTGTCATTGTCATCGATTTCTTTTCATGGTTTATCGATATCTTGTTTGTGTGAGGTCATATTTTTTAAAGTACACTTTTAAGAAAAATTCTTTTGGAACAAATCCTTGTTAAGAGGTAAATACATATTACACTGAAAAATATTTTTGTTTTCTCTTGCAACAGTGTATCTATTTTATTGCAATTTGCCATATATTCTTTTTAAACTTAAGATAATTCATCGCGCGCGAATTGTGTTCAGCGATGATGTGTACGTTAATAAGCAGAATTGTCGATGAAATTAAGATCAACCAGAAGCATTGCAAAAGCTACAATTGCATCCATAAAAGTCGCAGTTTGGTGCGATTTATTGGCTGGGGCATTATTCGACCGCGCTTATTCAAAGATGATGCCAATCGTAACGTAGCTGTCAATGGTGAGCGCTACCGAGAGACTATAGACTTAGACCATTCAGTACATTGTTGTATCACATGGTGGTAACCTTCTCTCTTATCTATGAGTGCTGCCCGATTCTACACTGAAAAAAATATTTACGCGATATTAAAGATTACGCAACCTAAATTTTAGGATTCGAAATTTGCAAAATATTAAGAACAAATTTCTTTAAAATAATGAAATTTTAAATTAAAAAAAGTTTATAATCTTTGATTCAAACAATTTTTTCATTAAATTTAGAACACAAATTTTGTAAATTTACGTCTCTCCGTTAGAGTCGCGTGTTTTTGAAATAAGGCTAATTTTCCTTAAAGTAAAGAAACACATTTTTGATTTAAAGAATTTGTCATTTAATTAACTGAAATATTGAAACTTCAGATTTAAGATAAAAACGCCTCAAATATAGGCTAAGACTTATTTTGAGGATATAGCCTCTTTGGTTTAAAGTTTTTTTTTTTTTTGAATTAAGAAAACATTTTTTACTTTGAAGTATCCGTTATAATTTGTATTTTTAAACTGGCATTTGTATGTACGTGAATAGCTTTATTAATAAACCGTGAAAAAAGAATGAAAATTTGATAAATGAGATCTGTATCCTAATTTTAATTTTATTGGTCCTAGATTTAAAGCCAGATGGATCGCTAAAAATTTCTTTATTTTAAAGAAGCCGCATCTTTGGCTCGGAATCAATACCAAAATCCTTAAGGGAAGGTCAAAATCTTTGAATCAAAGTAAACTTTTTTTTGAGTGTATGTTTAGCTCAATGATAAGCAAACTCTTTTTTATTGCTATATCCGAACGGCATTTCACAGTACGGCGAAACCACTTAAAGAAGCTTTGAAATGGGATTGAACCCATGACCCTTAGTATGCAAGCCGGTCATGCTAACCATTGCATCACGCATGTGAATTCTTGTATCTCATATTTAGATGTTCTTTGAATCTGCCGTGCTTGAATATGGTCTTTAAGACATTTTCCCGGTATATTTTGATGCCATGGTCGATGAATACGAGAGGGGGCAATAATCGGCCGTTAGATTCAACTCACCTATTTTGCAAGTAACACTGTTGGAATGGCTCCTCATCGGAGAAACCATTGAACTTCAATGACTTTAGTCCAAACCAATGTGGACCCAGACTTCGAGGTCCTATTCTGATTACTGGATAATAGCACAACCCTGTAGGCAGAAATTCGTGCCATAAAGAAATGTACTAAATGGATCTGAAATTCACGTGACCACCAAAAATAAACACAGATCGCCAGAAGGTAAGATATTGCAGTTCCATCGCGAACCTTATTGGAATGCAAAAGCATGGCTGCTGAGACGTGCCGGAATAAGAGGAAACGTCCAACGAACTGGCGATAAGAGCTTGGGAATTGAGCAGTAGAGAATGGTGAATGTAGGGCGGGCTTTGATGGAACACTACCTTTGTTATTGCCCTGCCTTTACTAGACAAATAGTTAATCAGAACGGCGAGAAACAGTTACTTCAAAAAACTTTGGGAATTCTTTAGACATACAGAGTTCCTGGAATAAAAGGAGGGTACAATGGCTTAGGTTTATATCAGCCGACATGAGACAGGCCAACATGAATATTCTCTCTCTCATCCAACCAAAATAATATAACACCCAAATTAACTTGTATTAGCCCTACCAATTCGCAATCCGATATTGCACCCATATATACGCAGATGAACCTTTGACGTTGTTGGGGGTTTTGGTGATGTTCACATTCACGTGTAGAATTTATTGTTTCCCTGCAAACATTTTCTATTGAAAGTGTATCGAAGTACCCTGGAAGATAAAACTTTCATAGGCGATATCATTCTCTTATCGAGTAAGTGTCCCCGTTCGGGAACAAATGTCCCACTAAGCGATAGTGTTCTCGGGGAATTGAACCAGTGACCAAAAGAAGTCAAAAAAACGATAGTTATTTAAAAAAAAATAAAAATGATGATCGGCCGCACCGAGCTTTGAACTGGAACCTTTCGTTTTCAAGTCAGAGGCTCTCCCTCTGTGCCACCCACGCTCGTGAAAAATTAGCTATGTCGATGTATGGAGTCTATATTTAGATTTTTGATCGCTGTTAGAGTCGAATTTGTTTCGAAACGGAAACACCCCACGCGATAGTTGTTTTTATTGTTGCTGTGCTTGAGATTTTACTACCAAAAAACTTCCTGGCGATCCGAAATAGTGACATCTTAGCGAAAGACGATAAAACTATCACTCAAATGTTGGCAGGGTTGTTTCAAATGCCATCTTCAAGCCCCACACACACATCTAAGAACCCGGTAAAAAGATGTGTGACTTTGACAATGATATTGTTTATGGTTGTGGTTGTTGTCGTGGTCGTGGTCGTGGTCGTGGTCGTGGTCGTCGTGGTGGAACAAGACCACCATCATTACATGCTGAGACAAACACAAATAAGAAAGCATTCAATTGATTATAACTTAAATATTGTGTCTCTTTTATCCTTGGCCCTGATTGTTTTCCTCCTTCTCTCCCTCTCTGTATGTGTGCGTGTTTGTTTATTTGTTTCTTCTTACCATTTGGCTTTGTTGCTGTAGGAAAAAAAAAAACTTCTAAGATTTCACATTGAACTTAAAAGACAAACATATGGGATTGGGTTGGCATGTTGTTGCCATTTTCTATTTGGATGTGAAGTAAAAACATGATTTAGCTCATCTTGTGACTGTGACATTGCCAAGGAATTCATGTGAGTCATAGAAATAAATTTTGCCATTATCCTTGACATTTGCCTCATGAGGATGAGAGTAAAATGAAAGTAAACGCGTGCTACAATAACATTACAAATTAGTTTTCTATCTGTGTGTGTTTTCTTTTATTGTTGCTTTCATGGAGATTCGTTAACTTGAATAAATAAAATAGCGAAGATGGAAAGTTTTTGTTTTCAAGATAAACCAATTTTGCTAAGAAACTTTGCGATAACAATTAAAATTAGTAAAGGAATAGAAATGAAAGCGATAGAGAGTGAAAAAATGTAATTAATTCTAAGGTAAATGGTAAAGATAAATATATTTTGATAAGTGTTTTGAAGAACTTAACTTATAACCCACATGAACCCATTTACAACCACCAACAGTTGCCACAAGTGATAGAATTTTACCAAAAAAGCTTGGTAGATGGTAAAATACATGATGTTTTTCTTTGAAAATTTTCTATAAAAATAAAATTTGTCCAAAATTTTCTTTTTTCTATAGAACTAAAATTTGGAAATTTTCTATAGAAATAAAATTTTGGAAAATTTTCTTTAAAAATAAAATTTTAAAAAATTTTCTATAGAAAAAACATTTTAACAAAATTTTCTATAAAAATAAAATTTTAACAAAATTTGCTATAAAAAAATTTTAACAAAATTTGCTATAGAAATAAAATTAAAAAAAAAATTATCGAAATAACATTTTGGCAACATTTTCCATAAAAAGTAAACATTGACAAATTTTTCTATAGAAATAGAATTTTGACAAAATTTTATATGTAAATAAAATTTTGACAAAATTTTATATGTAAATAAAATTTTGACAAAATTTTATATGTAAATAAAATTTTGGCAAAATTTTCCATAGAAATGAAATTTTGGCAACATTTTCTATAGAAATAAAATATTGGCAAATTTTTCCATAGAAATAAAATTTTGGCAACATTTTTTATAGAAATAAAACTTTGGTAATATTTTCTATAGAAATAAAATATTGGCAAAAATTTCTATAGAAGTAAATTTTTGGCAATTTTTTCTATAGAAGTAAAATTTTGCAACGTCTTTTATAGAAATAAAATTTTGATAATATTTTCTATAGAAATAAAATTTAATGATGCGCGCATTCGAGACTGTTGTTGTACGAAGTACATTATTGTACTCTAGTACATGTAATGATATTATGGCTCATATATATGAGCCTATCATTACTCATTTTTTTATGATGTTATGGAAGAGCAATGATAGGCTCATATATATGAGCCATAATATCATTACATGTACTAGAGTACAATAATGTACTTCGTACAACAACAGTCTCGAATGCGCGCATCATAGCTGATCAATGTATTTTGAAACAAACAGACTGAATAAAAACAAAACAAAAACAGTGAAATAAAATTTTAGTAAAATTTTATTTTCTATCGAAATAAAATTTTAGCAAAATTTTCTATAGAAATAACATTTGGGCAAAAATTTCTATAGAAATGAAATTTTGGCAACATTTTGATAGAAATAAAGTCGTGGTTAGCTGATGGTCTCTGTAGCCAATGCTACTATTGTAATATTATTCTTATATTATACTATAAGTCTAATTTTGTAAATAAATAAATAAATAAAATAAAGTCGTGGCAAAATTTTATAAGAAAAAATTTTCTATAGAAGTAAAATTTTGGCAAAATTTTCCATAACAATAAAATCTTGGCAAAATTTTCTGTGCAAACAAAATTTTTGCAAAATTTTCTATAGAAATAATATTTTAACAAAAATTTTAATAGAAAAAAATTGGCACAATTTTCTATAGAAATAAAATTTCTGCAAATTTTTCTATAGCAATAAAATTTTGCCAAAATTTTCCATAGAACTAAAATTTGGCAACATTTTCTATAGAAATAAAATTTTTACAAATATTTCTATAGACATAAAATATTGGCAAAAATTTCAATAGAAGTAAAATGTTGGCAAATTTTTCTATTGAAATAAAATTTTAGCTAAAATCTCTATAGAAATAACATTTTAGCAAAAATTTCTAAAGAAATAAAATTTTGGAAAAATTTTCTATTGAAATAAAATGTTGGCAACATTTGCTATAGAAATAATTTTTTTTTACTAAATTTTCTGTAGAAATAACATTTTGATAAAATGTTCTATAGAAATAATATTTTGATAAAATTTTCTATTGAAATAAAATTTTGACAAAATTTTATATGTAAATAAAATGATGGCAAAATTTTCTATAGAAATGAAATTTTGGCAAAATTTGCTATAGGAAAAAATATTGGCATATTTTCTATAGATATAAAATTTTCTATAGAAGTAAAATTTTGGCAAATTTTTCTATAGAAATAAAATTTTGGCAACTTTTTTTATAGAAATAAAATGTTGGTAACATTTCCTATAGAAATTAAATGTTGACAAAATTTGCTGTAGGTTAGGTTAGGTTAGGTTAGGTTATGTGGCAGCCCGATGTATCAGGCTCACTTAGACTATTCAGTCCATTGTAATACCACAGTGGTGAACTTCTCTCTTATCACTGAGTGCTGCCCGATTCCATGTTAAGCTCAATGACAAGGGACCTCCTTTTTATAGCCGAGTCTGAACGGCGTTCCACATTCCAGTGAAACCACTTAGAGAAGCTTTGAAACCCTCAGAAATGTCACCAGCATTACTGAGGTGAGATAATCCACCGCTGAAAAACTTTTTGGTGTTCGGTCGTAGCAGGAATCGAACCCACGACCTTGTATATGGAAGGCGGGCATGCTAACCATTGCACCACGGTGGCTGTAGGTTTGCTGTAGAAATAACATTTTGGCAAAATTTTGTATATAAAGAAAATTTTGGCAAAAATTTTTATAAAAACAAAATTTTGGCAAAATTTTCTATAGAAATAAAATTTTGTCAAAATTTTCTATAGAAATAATATTTAACAACAATTTTCATAGAAATAAAATTTTGACAAAATTTTCTATTTTCTATAAAACTAAAATGTTGGCCTAAATTTCTATTGAAATAAAATGTTGGCAAAATTTTCTATAGAAATGAAATTTTGGCAGAATTTTCTATTGAAATCATATATTGGCAAATATTTCGATAGAAATAAAATTTTGTCAAAATTTTCTATAAAAATAACATTTTAACAACAATTTTTATAGAAATAAAAATTTGACAAAATTTTCTATTTTCTATAGAACTAAAATGTTGGCATAAATTTCTATTGAAATAAAATGTTGGCAAAATTTTCTATAGAAATCAAATATTGGCAAAAATTTCTATAGAAATAAACTTTTGGTAAAATTTTCTATACAAACAAAATTTGTTGTTGTTTTTTATTGCAGCTTAAAACCATACATTGACTAAACTACAAGTGTAGCTTAACCAACAGAGGAAAAGAATGTTTGTCAAATTTATTTGGGCAAAGCCCTATAGACTGCAAGATGGTTGGATGGACGCACGTTTCGGAATTACCACTTTTCTAATCAGCATCCTCCACTTGCAGCAAAATTTTGGCAAAATTTTCTATATAAATAAAATTTTGTCAAAATTTTCTACAGAAGTAAAATTTTGTCAAAATTTTCTATAAAAATAATATTTTAACAAAAATTTTTGTAGACGTAAAATTTTGGCAACATTTTTTATAGAAATACAATTTTGGTTATATTTTCTATAGAAATAAAATTGTGGTAAAATTTTCTATCGAAATAGAATTTTAGCAAAATTTTCTATAGAATTGACATTTGGGCAAAATTTTCAATAGAATTAAAATTTTTGGCAAGATTTTCAATAGAATTAAAATTTTTTTGCAAAATTTTCTATAGAAATAAAATTTTGGCAACATTTTATATAGAAATAAAATTTTTACACCATTTTTTTACTACATTTTTTATAGAAATAGAATTTTGGTAATATTTTCTATAGAAATAAAATTTTGGTAAAATTTTCTATCGAAATAAAATTTTTGAAAAATTTTCTATAGAAGTAACATTTGGGCAACAATTTCTATAGAAATAAAATTGTGGCAAAATTTAATAAGAAAAAATTTTCTATAGAAGTAAAATTTTGGCTAAATTTGCAATAGAATTAAAATTTTGGCAAAATTTTCAATAGAATTAAAATTTTTGGCAAGATTTTCTATAGAATTAAAATTTTTTTGCAAAATTTTCTATAGAAATAAAATTTTGGCAACATTTTGTATAGAAATAAAATTTTTACAAAATTTTCTATAGGAATAAAATATTGGCAAAAATTTCAATAGAAGTAAAATTTTGGCAAATTTTTATATAGAAGTAAAATTTTGGCAACATTTTTTATAGAAATAGAATTTTGGTAATATTTTCTATAGAAATAAAATTTTGGTAAAATTTTCTATCGAAATAAAATTTTTGAAAAATTTTCTATAGAATTTACATTTGGGCAACAATTTCTATAGAAATAAAATTGTGGCAAAATTTTATAAGAAAAAATTTTCTATAGAAATAAAATTTTGACTAAATTTGCAATAGAATTAAAATTTTAGCAAAATTTTCAATAGAATTAAAATTTTGGCAAGATTTTCTATAGAATTAAAATTTTTTGCAAAATTTTCTATAGAAATAAAATTTTGGCAACATTTTGTATAGAAATAAAATTTTTACAAAATTTTCTATAGGAATAAAATATTGGCAAAAATTTCAATAGAAGTAAAATTTTGGCAAATTTTTATATAGAAGTAAAATTTTGGCAACATTTTTTATAGAAATAGAATTTTGGTAATATTTTCTATAGAAATAAAATTTTGGTAAAATTTTCTATAGAAATAAAATTTTTGAAAAATTTTCTATAGAAGTAACATTTGGACAACAATTTCTATAGAAATAAAATTTTGATAATATTTTTATAGAAATAAAATTGTGGCAAAATTTTATAAGAAAAAATTTTCTATAGAAATAAAATTTTGACTAAATTTGCAATAGAATTAAAATTTTGGCAAAATTTTCAATAGAATTAAAATTTTTGGCAAGATTTTCTATAGAATTAAATTTTTTTGCAAAATTTTGCATAGAAATAAAATTTTGGTAAAATTTTCTATCGAAATAAAATTTTTGAAAAATTTTCTATAGAAGTAACATTTGGGCAACAATGGGCAATTTCTATAGAAATAAAATTTTGATAACATTTTTATAGAAATAAAATTGTGGAAAAATTTTATAAGAAAAAAATTTCTGTACACTGAAAAAAAGCATACTCGGTTCCAAAGATTTTGTCTTAACTTTAAAAAATTTGGTATTGATTCCGAGCCAAAGAAGCGGAGAATACAAGTAAGGATACTTTTAAGACACAATTCTCTTTTAAATTTAGGTTTTGTGTACTTGCTTCTAGGAAGGAAATTTTAATTTTTCGCTTTCTCAGCTTTTTTTCTTCATATGCTATCAAAGTCCTTTAAAAACGAGTTAACGGCAACTTTATTTTCCAAATTAGGACTCGACTTCCAGTAGAAATTATGCTATGTTTGAAGTAAAAAAATTCTTTAAAATAAAGTTTTGAAAAACATGTCCTATATTTGAACGATTTTTTGCTTTGTATTCAAGATGCAAAAAGACAACAAATTTAAAGACAATTTCATTAAATTTAAAGAATTTTTTGGAATTATTAAAGTCAAGTTGACCTTAGCCTATAAATTTTTTCTTTCATGTTAAGATACCCATTTTTAAGTCAAATCACTTAATTATAAGGACAATACGACTTCATTGAAAACTTTATCGACTTTTGGACAAGGAAAATAACTTTATTTTAGAGAAATGCGTCTTCTATGCTAAGCAAAATTTGTATTCGTATTTTAAAGACATGAAATCTTTGACCTCACGACAATATTTTTTTCAGTGTAGAAATAAGATTTTGACCAATTTTTTTTTATAGAATTAAAATTTTGACAAAATTTTCTGTAGAAATAAAATTTTTCTATAGAAATCAAATGTTGGCCAAATTTTCTATAGACATAAAATTTTGTCAAATTTTTCAATAGAAATAACATTTTAGCAAAAATTTCTAAAGAAATACAATTTTGGAAAAATTTTCTATTGAAGTAAAATTTTGGCAAAATTCTTATAGAAATAAAATTTTGGCAAAATTTTCTACAGAAATAAAATTTTGGCAACAATTTCTATTGAAGTAAAATTTTGGCAAAATTTTCTATAGAAATAAAATTTTGCGATAAATGACTCTCCTTTTCGCTCTATCACTTTTAGGATGCTCAATAAACTGTCGATTGAAAAAATTCGCGCATCTTTTTGGATTAGTCACCACCACTTCTCCAAAAGTAACTGAGATCCCATCGGATGAATACTTTCGTATTCATTCAGTTACTTCGTATTCATCTACCGTGGGGTCAAAGTAAATTCCTAATATTTTCGAGAAAATTTCGAAAAGACGGCATTGAATTCCTGGTCAATGCTGCTGCAGACCATGGACATTCCAAAAGGACTCGGAACTATCGAACTCAGCATGTGTCAATCGAGAATGGCTCACAATTTAGACTTCTCGTTTTATTTCTATCGCATAAGGGTTACCAACTTCTTCGAATTTTTGCGCCTGGACATTTTGGAGAGCAAATTTGGCACTAAAAATTTCTAAAGTGGCGATTTGGGACCACCGTGGTGCAATGGTTAGCATGCCCGCCCTGCATACACAAGGTCGTGGGTTCGATTCCTGCTTCGACCCAACTCCAAAAAGTTTTTCAGCGGTGGATATCCCACCTCAGTAATGCGGGTGACATTTCTGAGGGTTTCAAAGCTTCTCTAAGTGGTTCCACTGCAATGTGGAACGCAGTTCGGACTCGGCTATAAAAAGGAGGTCACTTGTCATTGAGCTTAACATGGAATCGGACAGCACTCAGCGATAAGAGCGAAGTTCACCAACGCGGTATCACAATGGACCTAACCTAACCTAAAGTGGCGCTAATATGAAGACGGCGCTTCGCTGGGAATCTCTCATAACTGAACATCTCCCAAATGTGGACAAAATGTAGGCGACCGTGGGTATCCACTTCTGAAAGGTTCTAATGTACTCCGATTATATTTCTTCAATCGATGATGTTCCATATGGGATTGGGGGGTCTTCTCTCCGAGCCGTTGTTACATAGTTTGAAAGATTGATAGATTAGGTTAGGTTTACTAGTCCATAAGTTCGGTAAATATTGTTAGAAAATTTATATACCTCCATATCTGCAAATCATAGTATTGAATGGAATTTTTTCTTGAATTCTATTCCTTAATCACTTTCATTTGCGTAGATTTTCAATTTGCCCCCATATCTTTTTAATGCTGATGAAGGCCACTATAAAAAAGTCATGATGACCAGCAGTAAGACCAACTAAGAAAGCAAAACAAAAACAAATTGAAACCAAAAAATATTTTAAGGAGTCCTATTAAACGATGATGCTTGAGTTTAACTCAACGACTCGTCTCGACCAGTCAACAAGCAACACAAAAAAAACTGGTGATGGTGATGGCGATGATGATGATGAGGTCAAAGTTTGTATAACAACATTTGTGGTAATTTCCCAGGGAGAGACAGTAGTTAGTAGTCGGTGTGGAGAAAAATGTTCATTTTGTTGATTATTAATTTTGGCTTTTGTTCTTGACATTTTAAAGTTTTTCTCAACAAAGGAAATTTCCATTTCATTCTTCATAATGCAGCATTGATGATAACAGCATCCAAAATAATGAACTTTAAGATTACTCTGTCAGGGACAGAACCACATTAAGGCATACCACAAAATTGTATTTTGGTGCATTGCTATATTTTTGTTGTTATTTTTTGGAGATGATAAGAATGCAAAAGTGGAAATTTTTTTCTCAAATTACATGCAAATGCTGAAGTTAATGTGGTCATCACTTAAGGACTAATGAAAGACGAGACAACTGATGATGAACATTTTGGTCATTCATAATGGCCAATTTTACTGCAGATGATTTTCAGATGAGACCTCTGGGAATATTTGGTAAATGACCATAAATTTTCGTTTCTTATATAGACTTTGTGGTCAATGTTAATAGGATGAATGATAAGACCACGAACACAATAAGTCAAGTCACATTTAAAATAAATTGTATACTCTTAGATATTTCAAAGGACATCAACAATAATGGATGAATTGAAACTATGTGTCTAAATCCCAGATCAGTTAGTGCAAAGTTTTGATGCCCTACACCATGGATTTAAATGATTTGGATGTGCTGTTGGAAAACTGTAATAATCCCAAAGCACAACAAGTATATAGGGCCGTAAGTTCGGCAGACCGAATCTTATGTACCCTCCACCATGGATTGCGTAGAAACTTCTACGAAAGACTGTCATACACAATCGAATTACTTGCGTTGTGGTAATATTTACCGATGGCAGGTATCTTAAAACTTCTTAACATCGTTTTCTAAATTGTGAGTTAGTCCATACATGGTATATAGTAGACAAAGAAAGGTATGTATAGGTAAGTCTACAAATAATTACGAATCGATATGGACTTTTGCACTGTACGTAGAGAGCCAGAATTGGGGGGTCGCTTATATGGAGGCTATATACAATTATAAATTTGGTATGGACCAATTTTCGATTTATCTGAGGGCTATATATAACTATAGAGCGATATGGACCTAGACATGGTTGTTAACGGCAATATACTAGCACAATATAACAAATTTCAACTGACTCGGATGAAATTTGCTCCTCCAAGAGGCTCCAAAACCAAATCTCGGCATCGGTTTATATGGGGGCTATATATGATTATGGACCGATATGGACCACTTTTGGCATGGTTGTTAAATATCATATACTAACACCACGTACCAAATTTCAACCAGATCGGATGAATTTTGCTTCTCCAAGAGGTTCGGTTTATATTGGGGCTATATATAATTATGGACTGATATGAACCAATTTCTGCATGGTTGTTGGATACCATATACTAACATCACGTACCAAATTTCAACCGTATCGGATGAATTTTGCTCTTCCAAAGGGCTACGGAGGTCAAATCTGGGGATCGGTTTATATGGGGGCTATATATAATTATAGACCGATATGGACCAATTTTTGCATGGTTGTTAGAGATCATATACTAACACAATGTACCAAATTTCAGCCGTATCGGATGAAATTTGCTTCTCTTAGAGGATCCGCAAGCCAAATCTGGGGATCGGTTTATATGGGGGCTATATATAATTATAGACCGATGTGGACCAATTTTTGCATGGTTATTAGAACTATTAACAACTATTTTCAACCGGATCGGATGAAATTGGCTTCTCTTAGAGGATCCGCAAGCCAAATCTAGGGATCGGTTTATTAGGGGGCTATATATAAAGAGTGATACGGTCAAAATTAGGTCAATATAAACTTGACGTATTTCTTTCAATTTTGCATTTAAAAAACCTGAACACCCCTCATTTTGAAGGGGTGTGTGTAGAATGTTGCTCCTATTTTGATTTTGGAATTCACTCTTCAAATGCCGTCCAAGCAAGAAGAGCAGCGTATCAAAATTTTGCTCGCGCATCGCGAAAATCCGAGCTACTCGCACGCAAAGCTGGCAAAATCGCTAAAAGTTGCCAAATCAACCGTTACAAATGTAATTAAAGTGTTTGGGGAACGTTTGTCGACAGCCAGGAAGTCTGGATCGGGGGGAAATCGAAAACCGGAAGCCGCTGAGACGACAAAGAGAGTTGCCGGTAGTTTCAAGCGAAACCCTAACCTCTCTCTCCGAGATGCCGCAAACAAGCTGGGTGTATCGTCTACAACCGTGCATCGAGCCAAAAAACGAGCCGGACTATCGACTTACAAGAAGGTAGTGACTCCAAATCGCGATGATAAAATACGACGGCCAAAGCACGATCCCAGAGGCTGTAAACGACGATTCTGACGAAGTTTGACTGCGTGGTAATGGACGACGAAACCTACGTCAAAGCCGACTACAAGCAGCTTCCGGGACAGGAGTTTTATAAGGCAAAATGAAGGGGAAAGGTAGCAGATATTTTCAAGCACATAAAACTGTCAAAGTTCGCAAAGAAATATCTGGTTTAGCAAGCCATCTGTACCTGTGGCTTGAAAAGCAGCATTTTCATAGCTTCCGGGACTGTCAACCAAGAAATTTACGTGAAAGAATGTTTGAAAAAAAGTCTTCTGCCTTTCCTGAAGAAACACGGTTGTTCCGTACTGTTTTGGCCGGATTTGGCATCTTGCAATTACGGTAAAAAGGCCATGGAGTGGTACGCCGCCAACAACGTGCATGTGGTTCCCAAGGACAAGAACCCTCCCAACACGCCAGAGCTCCGCCCAATTGAGAAATACTGGGCTATTGTCAAGCGGAACCTAAAGAAAACCAAAAAAAACTGCTAAGGACGAGCAGCAGTTCAAGGCAAACTGGCTTTCTGCGGCGAAGAAGGTGGACAAGGTGGCTGTACAAAATCTGATGGCAGGTGTCAAGCGTGAGGCCCGGCAATTCGGATTTGGAAAAGCGAAAGCCTAACTGAATATTTTTCCTGAATTTTATACTAATTGAACTTGAAAAAGAAATTTAATTTGAAATATTTTAATTTTAAATAAACGATTTCACCGATTTACACGCGTTTTCTCTTGACCAAATTTTGACCGTATCACCCTTTATTGTGCAATTTTTTTTGCATAATCGTACAATATTCATAAAATATATTTTTTTTAAGTATACGCCAGTTTCCTCTTTCAGTTGTTTCGAAATTAAGCAATTCAGAAAAATGAACAATTTTGGAAATTTTCAAATGGCAACAACAATTTTACTTCTTTTTGTTGGCACAATTTTGGATATACGCTTAAAAAATATTGTCGTGAGGCAGAAGATTCCTTCTCCTTTAAATATGAATATGAATTTTGCTTGGCATAGAAGAAATATTTGTCTGATATAACCCAACAAACACAAGGATGAGCATTTTTCATAGGTAACGCCCTATCAATTTGATAGTGAATCCCATCTTCAACATTAATTCAAATGACCTTGCAAATTGCTTGCTTTCAACAAATTTTCCAATAGGTTTGAATCATTAAAATGAAATTTAGTTTGAAAAGTTGTTGCTAATATGTTGAGAAATTGTTGCTAACGTGTTGTATTCTACTGTTGAGGGTAATGTGTGTTTTTTGTTGAGAACGCGATTTTCTCAACAATCTCTCAAATTCTAATCTAATTCTTTGAAAAAATGTTTGAAAGCGTATTGAATATAAGCATTTCTCCAATGTTTGTGTTTATTGGGAAAGTAGTTTTCCTTGTCCAAAAGTCGATTTCGATTTCGACTTAAAACTGGATAACTTAACATGAAAATTTTGTTGGATTAAGTCAACTTGGCTTTATAAATTCTGAAAAAATTCATCAAACTTATGGTTAGGCTAGGTATAGTAGCAAGCCCGCTTTTCCAGGCTCACTTAGACAATTTAGTCCATTGTGATACCACAGTGGTGAACTTCTCTCTCTCTCTTCTCCATACTAATCTCAATGGCTCCCATTTTATGAACTGAATTAGATTTCAAAATTAGTTGAGTCCTCTCTTTAAATTATTATTAAAGATTTTTCTGCAACAAATCTTAAAGCTTTATATCCAAGGTGGAGGAGGGTATATGATCTGTCTGAATTTAACACCAATCTTCTTTATTATTATTCACTTTTCTATGGTCTCATTCATATTCTATGAGAGCTTCAGTATATGCGTGTGTGTATGCTTGTGAGTTATGATTTTGTGTGTGAAACTACGATGATAACAGACTCTTATCATATGGAGGCTATGAATGGTAGCTCGTGTTTTTTGTTTTCTTCGTTTTTTGTTATATTCCCATTTGTGTAATTATGCTTATGCCAATCACTTGGACGTAGACTTCATGGATAATTAAATAACATTCATATAACACCATGTCCAAACAAAAGACTAATGCATCTTCTTCTTTGGTGTTGTTTCTCTTTCTTACAGCTCCACTATATACAGGCTCATACACTCATAGTAATGTGCTGTGATGTTTTTCTGGGACTCTCAAAGGTATTTGACCATACACATTGCTCTTTATATTGTTATCATTATAACGGCCATTACTGGTCATACTCATACTTATACTATAACCTAATCACCCTGGCACTCTTACATGCACTCATTTATGTCTATTACATTGACATGGATACTACTATGGTTACGCAAGTAGAGCATTTAAAACTTTTATTCTATTCAACTATAATGTCAGGTGACTAAAAGAGCGTGGGCGAGTGAGAGAGCACGAGTGTAGGAGTTCACTGATATGTTTTGAGTGTCAGCAAAGATTACAGGGTACAGAGAATTATAATCAAAAACACTTTTAATTAATGTCAATCAACAAAACAATGGCGCACTGTAGTATGACTACAGCAACAACAAAAAACAACAATTACGCGTTGCTATGAATATCATTGAGGTAAAAAGTAGCTTTTAATTATATAATATTTAAGCAATTATGAGTACCATAAAGCCATTTAACTTTTCTAATTCCAACCAAGCATTAAAGCTAACGAGCCTAAGGCGACAAGTTTGAAAAATATACTAAAAAAATTATCCTCACACACTTGTACAAAAACAGCAAATAAGCTTCGTTGGTATAAGGAGGTTTGGGGTGAAGTGAAACGACTTTATCTCTGCGGATTAGGGTTAATAAGAGGTGAAACTTAATAGCAAAATTCCTCAAAAAAATATGGTCTTAGATAAATTACTTGAATTTTTATATAAATATTTAATAAATAATTTTCAATGTTTAGTTTTTGAAAATTATAATTTTGGGAAATAATCTTTGTTTTTGTGATATGGCAAAAGATAATATGAATAACGAACTGTAGGCTAAGTACACATTTTAAAGTGGCTTCCTTAATAGTGAGAATTCTGCCCCAGGGAACGGTTGGCAACATTGCCAACTCAGCAAAAACTGGGTAATCACTAGTGATACTTCCAGCATTACCGGTAATCAAACACTTACTACGGCAGTATTACTGGGTATAATAACTTAGCTGTGTAGACGAAAAGTAATGTTTTTTTGTGGTAACAACCCAAAATCGTATCTTGAGGTCAGGGTTCGAACATATGATCGTCAAAAAACTGTGTGCGCTGGCCCTTCAAAAAAGTCTCGTGGCGATTGGTCAAAAGAAATGCTCCACAAATACGAACACGCTCCTTCGAAATACGTCTATGACATCGTGACAGGTGATAAGTCGTGAATTTATGGATATGAGTACGAAAGTAGTGAAGCAGTGAAGAAACGGTAGATTCGTTCAGAATGCATGTTTTGGAGATACTGGAATCAGAGTGGCATAAGTTGGCGATTCTAAGGGCTTTAGTGAGCTGCGACGAACATTTTTGAATTATGATTGCCACAGTTGCCATAACCTAATAACTCGTTCAAGTTCATCTACTTCTATAGATAAAATTTTTAGCAATGCATATGATTTGATCACTGTAGATTCTATCGAGTGTAGTTTTTCTGATCATAATATGTTGTGTTGTAGAATTAAATCAGTTCGTGAGCCTCTGCGATTTGTTGAGAACTTCAAATTTGTGTGTGATATACCTAAGGTCAAACGGTGTTTAAAGAGGACTAACTACATGCAGAGTTTCCTTGACATAGCCACCGTGGTGCAATGGTTAGCATGCCCGCCTTGCATATACAAGGTCGTGGGTTCGATTCCTGCTTCGACCGAACACCAAAAAGTTTTTCAGCGGTGGATTATCCCACCTCAGTAATGCTGGTGACATTTCTGAGAGTTTCAAAGCTTCTCTAAGTGGTTTCACTGCAATGTGGAACGCCGTTCGGACTCGGCTATAAAAAGGAGGTCATTGTCATTGAGCTTAACATGGAATCGGGCAGCACTCAGTGATAAGAGAGAAGTTCACCAATTTGGTATCACAATGGACTGAATAGTCTAAGTGAGCCTGATACATCGGGATGCCACCTAATCTAACCTAACCTTCCTTGACATATTGAACAGTGCGACATCTGAAAGCAAGTATAAGAAATTATTAAAATTTGAAAATGTTTCCGTGGAATCTGCAAAATTTAATATTATTTAAGGAGAGCTTGCTGGCAAGGAGAAGGAAATATAGGTCAGATAAGAATGATAAGCAACTGAAGCTAGTGAGCAGGATTATAAGAAAAGCGATGCGAATTTGTAGAGAGAATTATTTATGACGATTCTAAGAGGAGCAATAGAAACTATTCCTGTTGATGATTGTAATAATCTCAGGACGTTATACCGCACTGTGAGAAGATTTGTACTAGATGGTGTCGAGGTTAAGGAAATTGATGAAATTGTGAGGAATTTCAAGCGGAACACTTCTCCAGGATATGATGGAATTTCGGCAGATATTTTGGTTGAGTACCGAGGGGTTGTTGACCCCATCGTTAATATCACTCTTTAACAATATTGTAGATAGCAGCAGCTACCCCGATTATTTAAAGATAAGCAAAGTTATGCCGATTCCAGAAGTATCAAATTCTACACAATTTCATCATGACTTCAATGACAGTATTGAAGTCTTGGGCCGGTGTTGCCAGTATTGGGGATTTTCCCCCAAATTGGGGATATTTTTTCGTGAATGGGGATGAAATTTCTGAGTTGTGAACTAAGGGATTTGGTGGGGAATTTCCATAAATTTGGGAATTTTTGTGGGGATTTTTTTTTGGGAGAAATCGGTTTAATCTTATTTAACAAAATTTTATTTCTATAAAAAATTTTGTCAAAATTTTATTTCTATAGAAAATGTTGTCAAAATTTTATTCCTATACAGAAAATTTTGTCAAAATTTTATTTTTTGTTATATAGAAAATTTTCTCAAAATTTTATTTTTTGTTATATAGAAAATTTTCTCAAAATTTTATTTCTATACAGAAAATTTTCTCAACATTTTTTTCTTGTGGTAAAATTCTACCAACTAACATAATTTAGTATTTGAAGTAAGAAGAAGTAAATTTTCGTTCATAAATACAATGTGGCCATTTTCATACCTTTGGAAGACGATCATCACTTTCTTGGTGTTGTGGTTCAAAATCTTGATTTTATTGCAGCTTGCTGGATTTGAAATTTTTTTAATTATTACTGATTTTCTACAGCAGAGCCTTTTGCTTTATTTTTTGTCAAAAAAAAACTGGTCAAAAATGTATTGGGGATTTTTGTGAGGATTTTAAATTTAAACTGGGGACGAAACATCATAATTTGGGGACAAGAGCCAGAAAAAAAACTGGCAACACTGCCTAGGGCAGACAAAAATTTTGGTCGCAGACCATGAACATTCCAATAGGACTCAGCACTTGAAAATATATAGAATTTCAGGTGGATTTGACTTTTGGACTTATAATAATCATTTTTTATAACCTGCGCTACACTGGGGAATAGGGTATTATAAGTTAGTTCATATGTTTGCAACACACAGAAGGAGACGAGATAGACATATGGTGTCTTTGGCAATATTGTTCAGGGCCGGCCCCTGAGACGACCTAGCCATGCCCGTCGCAATTTTAGTCCAATCAACTTCAAATTTGGCACAAGTATGTATTTTGGGTGAGAATAGAACCCTATTGGTTCAGTTTTCGATATAGCTTCCATATATATTTCGCCCCATATCTGCTAATATGGCTCTAGAAGCCAGAGTTTCAGCGTGATTTACTTTAAATTTTGCACAAGGAGTGCAATTGATAGCGTCGTCAAGTGTGGTTGAAATCGATTCAGGTTTAGATATAGCTCCCATATATATCTTTCGCTCGATATGCAATTATGCACATATGGCCCTAGAAGCCAGAGTTTTGCCTTAATTTGCTTTAAATTTTGCACAGGGAGTAAGATTAATATTGTAGCTATGTATGCCAAATTTGGTTGGTATCAGTTCAGATTTAGATAGACTTCATTACTGGCTTAGAGTTTGACTTATAGGATATCGGGGGCTATGGCAGAACATGGACCGATACACATCATATTTACTTACCTAAGATGCCTCCTAGGAGGCAAATCGGGAGAACGTTTTATATGGGGGTTACATCAAAATAGTCACATAGTACCCTTCACCATGGATTATGTAGAAACTTCTACGAAAGACCGTCATCCACAATCGAATTACTTAGGTTGGGGTAATACTTACCGTTGATAAGGTATCTTAAAACTTCTTAACATCGTCTTCTAAATTGTAAGATAGTCCATACGTGGTATATATTAGACAAAAAGGTATGTATTGGTAAGTATACAAATAATTACGAATCGATATGGACATTTGCACGGTACTTAGAGAGCCAGAATTGAAATATGGGGTCGCTTTTATGGGGACTGATAAGTCCCCGGTCTAACAAAGAAAAACACGTTTTTTGTCAAAATTCGTTTTTATTATTTAACATAGTTCCCTTCAAGAGCGATACAACGATTATTTGGTAGTACTCCTTCGGTTTTGCCTCAAAATAGGCATCAGTTTCGGCGATCACCTCTTCATTGCAGCCAAATTTTTTCCCTGCGAGCGCCGTTTTGCCGCGATTTCGACCTTCAAACGCTCCAATAACGCCATATAATAGTCACTGTTTATGGTTTTTCCCTTCTCAAGATAATCGATAAAAATTATTCCATGCGCATACCAAAAAACAGAGTTCATTACTTTGCCAGCGGACTTTTGAGTCTTTCCATGCTTCGGAGACGGTTCACTGGTCGCTGTCCACAATTATGAACTTGATATGGACCAATTTTTGTGTTAATGGGGATCGATTCATCTGAGGGCTATATATAACTATAGACCGATATGGACCTAGTTAGGCATGGTTGTAAAAGACCATATACTAACACCATGTACCAAATTTCAGCTGGATCGAATGAAATTTGCTCCTGCAAGAGGCTCCAAAACCAAATCTCGGGATCGGTTTATATGGGGGCTATATATAATTATGGGGTTCAACTTAAAAAAAAAAAATATTCATATAATCTCATGTGTAGAAAATTTTATTTATGTATAGGTATGTATACAATATCTTTATAATATTAAATTATGCCGACGGGCTTTTTGGGCAGCAAATAAATCAATGACTTCTTTAGTCGGCACATTTATTCGGCGATGAACCGAAATTAATGTCAATCCATTGAGTCTACTCTCGCTAGTCGAATTTCTAAGATACGTCTTTAATCTCTTCATTGTTGAAAATGAACGTTCGGATGAGCAGGGATGGAAAATGCAGTACTATAGTACTTTTTTCAATACTTTTTCACCCCGGTCAGTACCGTAGTACCCCCGCGAAGGATTTAGTACCTTTTGTGTAGACATTTTTGAGTCGATATTTATGGTACAATGGCTTTGACAATGTTGGAAGAAAATCTCGATTTTGTAACTTCTGTGAACTTCAAGAATGTTTTAGTCGAAAAACGAATGCGATTCTATATTATCGATTTTTTATTTCGGTAGAAAATGTTGTCAAAATTTTATTTCTATATAGAATTTTTGCAAAATTTTATTTTTATAGAAAATTTTGTCAAAATTTTATTTCAATTGAAAAATTTGTAAAAATTTTATTTCTATAGGAAATTTTTGCAAAATTTTATTTCTATAGAAAAAATTTTGCAAAATTTTATTTCTATAGAAAATTTTTGCAAAATTTTATTTATATAGAAAATTTTGTCAAAATTTTATTTTCTTTAAAATTCAGTCTCTTGACAATAATCTTCCAGTGAAATTTTTGTTGAAATTTAGTAAAAAGTACCTTTCCGCTCAAAAACTACCTTTTTTGTACTTTCTTAAAAATTGTATTTTCCATCCCTGAGTAACTGGCAAAGTGACCAAGATTTTTAAAAGAATATGCACGTTTGGAAATATCTCTTTATTGCACTCTCCAAGTGCTTCCATCGCTGAATTAGGCAGGTTCTTTTCGCAGTTTTGTGCCATTTCACACACAAAAAAAAATTTCTGATTCAATCACGAAATTAATTGATCCAATTAATTTTTTAATTGAAATGTCTTCAATCACAGAAATGATAGTATCAATTAACAGTCAATTAACAGTCAACAGTCAATTAAAAAATTAATTGATCCAATTAAATATTTAATTGATACTATTAATTTGTGTGATCGATTTTTATTTCAATTAAAAAATTTGTTGAATCAATTAAATTTTTAATTGAATATTTTTTAAAACTCAATTAAGATTTTAATTGGAAACATTTTCGTGAAATTTTTTTGTTGTTGCTATGGCCAAACAAAGCGAGTCATATTCACAAAAAGAACAACAAACACACAAATAGCAGAAAGACATTTTCCAAAAATTAAATTTGTGGTGCAAAACAATTTGTTTTTTTTCGACCGTCGTTTGACGGGCTTTTCAACTAGTATTCTATGATTTGTGCAAGTTTTAGACGTAAGCGTTTTTCAAAATAAAACCTCCAGCTTTTCTTCAACATCTTCGATAAGATTTTTCTATGCAGCTAAAAATATATATTTATTTATATAAAAATATTCATTCATTTCGGGGGGGGGGGGTTTGACCCCCCTCATCCCCCCCTGAATACGGCCTTGCTTAGGGGATCCGCAAGCCAAATCTGGGGGCTTTATATGGGGGCTATACGTAAAAGTGAACCGACATGGCCCATTGCAAGTTTCAAGTCGATGGCTTGTTTCCTTCGGAAGTTAGCGTGATTTCAACAGACGGACGGACAGACGTGTTTAGATTGACTCAGAATTTCACCACGACCTAGAATATATATACAGGCAATAAAATAATTCTTTCCTCACAAACGAAATTTTAGACAAACAATCTTCGTCTCTCATTTGCTTTTTGTTTTAAGGAAGTTTATTTGGAAGAAAAGTATATACTTTTTGTGATAAACGTTTATACTATTCCAGGATGTAAAAGCAATTTCATAAAGATTAACTCAAAAAAAAAAAAATCTTATCTGGCTAATTGCATTTTCCCTAACATCATTCTCACTTCCACGAGTTTTTTTTTCTTCTTAGCACCTTTTTCTGTAATACAAACAATGTGGAAGAAATTATTCGGTTTTTTAAATTTTTAAAATTTTACCTTTCGCCTGGACGGAGAATCGAACAGCGGACCATGCAATTTATAAGCCAACACACTATCCACTGAGCTATGTGGCTGTTATTGCCATCAATAGACAATTATAAAATTATGAACAATTATGAAAAAATAAAAATTTTGTAACAAATGAATTTTTTTGGTGATAAAAGTTTAAAATTTTCGAAGCAATTCAAATAACTCTTACAAAAGAAAAACGTGTACCAAGTTTTCCAAACGTTTTTTTTTCTTTGCGTGTACTTTATGGGGTCTTAGAGCAATATTTCGATGTGGTATAAACGATGTGTTACCCTCATCCATCCTATGGTGGAGGGTATAAAAACGAATCAGTGCGAAATTTCAGAACAATAACAACGTTATTGAAGGCTGCAGCGAGAATACAACGGACAGTCATGGTTATATCGTCTTAGAATTTCTCTCTGTTCAAGAATATTTATATATTTTATATAGTCAGAAATGTATATTTCCTACTATACGATCATTACCATTTTATGGTGGTAATTATAAAAATTTAAGCATCTTTTCTGCTACGTAAAAATGACATTTGTATTTTAAGTAAATCTGAGTGCTTGCAACTTTTATTTTCGGCGAATGTGATGGAACTACAGTAACGCCTCACCACCATTTTCAAAAATTAAATTTTTAAATTTAGTTGACTTAGCTGACACCGCAAAATGTCCCGCTAACCTAAGTAAATAGGTTCACAGTTTCCCTTTGTCAAAAGGAAATGTGTTTTTTTTAGGAAATTACAGATATTCATTCGGGTGGGTTTGTGATCATTAGCAACCTCCTAACCGTAGCTCCCTTGTTTATATTACAACTTGTTAAAATACCAGAAAAGTACATGTTTTTCAGCATTTTCAAATCAACTCGTGCAAGACTGCCCATTTCACCTGGTAAACTTAAATTTAACTTTCAATTAAATCATTCCGCCTCCCTTAAATTTACACACACACGCAAACACTGACAATATAACACTCAGCGTCAATTTTTCTTCTCCTCATGGTGTTGTTGTTGTTTTTTTTTTTATTGTCTCCCATGAGGAAAAAATTCCATCACATAACTAAAACAAAACTATAGCAAGAAAAATGTCATATAAAATTAAGTTGATGAAATCTAGATCAACCATTGTACTCCAAGGAATTTACTCAAGTATTCTAGACTGTTTCCAGTAGGGTGGCAAGTTGGTTGACATTCCAATAAAACGACAAAAAAAAATCAAATAGAAAAAGAAATCCCAACTAGATTCCCTAGTTACTACTGAATTCCACAATTTAATTTAACTTTGTTGAGAATTTACAATGAGTGAGAGAATAAAAAATATCGAGCAATATGAGACATACGTAAGAGGGAGAGTATATATGTGTATGTGAGTGAGTGCTGTATTAAGCCTGAGAAGAGAAAAAAAAACGAAAATAGCAAAATCTATAAACAACACTCAACGCATATATTATACGGCATTACTCATTTCCTTCCATAAAAAAAAAACATTGCATAAAATTAAATTGTAGCAGAAAGAAAATTGCATGTACAGGAATTTTTGTTTTCTTTTTTCATTTTCTTTGAGAATTAGGGAATTTTGTTATTTTGGGTCGCTGATGGATGAGTGTCACTTAAAATTCTTCGCCATACTCAAAAACAAGAGCGAAAATATTCAAGTGGGTCTGCATGGAATGGAGCCATGTAGTTTATTTACATGGAAGATGAATAGTTATTGCAAACTTCATGGAGAATAAATAAGAACGTTATTGGGATAGGAAAGGTACTCATATATACAGGGTGGTTGATTTTAACAATTGTGCCATTAAAACAACGCACAACAGTCAATTTTGAGAGATGCATCTAGAGGTACTTTCTATAGAAAAATACAAAATTTTGACAAGATTTCCTATAATAAGATTTCCTATGAATAACATTTTCTATAGAAATACAATTTTAACAAAATTTTCTATAGAAATAAAATTTTGACAAAGTTTCCTACCGAAATAACATTTTGAGCAAATATTCTATAGAAATAAAATTTTGAAAATTTTCTCTACAGAAATAAAAATTTGAGAAAACGTTCTATAGGAATAAAAATCTGACAAAATCTGAAAAAAAAAAAAAAATTCTATAGAAATAAAATTGTTATTGTTGTTTTGATTTCAGCTTAAAACCATGCATTGACTAAACACATGTGTAGCTTAGCCAACAGAGGAAAAAACCTTGAGACAATTTTCAATAGAAATACAATTTTTTAGAAAATTTTCTATAGAAATAAAATTGTGAGAAAATTTTCTATAGAAATAAAATTTTGAGGAATTTTTCTATAGATATAAAATTTTGAGAAAATTTTCTATAGAAATAAAATTTTGCGAAAATTATCTATAGAAATAAAATTTTGAAAAAATTTTCTATAGAAATAAAATTTTGGCAAAGTTTTTTATAGAAATAAAATTTTAAGAAAATTTTCTCTATAAATAAAAATTTGAGAAAATTTTATATAGAAATAACATTTTCAGAAAATTTTCTACAGAAATGAAAATTTAACAAAATTATCTATAGAAATAAAATTAAAAAAAAAATCTATACAAATAAAATTTTTATTGTTGTTTTGATTTCAGCTTAAAACCATGCATTGACTAAACACATTTTCAAAAGAAATAAAATTTTGAGAAATTTTTTATAAAAATAAAATTTTGAGAAAATTATCTATAGAAATAAAATTTTGAAAAAATTTTGTATAGAAATAAAATTTTGGCAAAGTTTTTTATAAAAATAAAATTTTCTCTAGAAATAAAATTTTGAGAAAATTTTCTATAGAAATAAAATTTTGAGAAAATTTTCTATAGAAATAAAATTTTGAGAAAATTTTCTATAGAAATAAAATTTTGAGAAAATTTTCTACAGAAATAAAAATTTGACAAAATTTTCTATAGAAATAAAAATTTAAAAGAATTTTCTATAGAAATAAATTTTTCCTGTTGTTTTGAATTCAGCTTAAAACCATGCATTGACTTAACAGATGTGTAGCTTAACCAACAGAGGCAAAAAAATTGAGAAAATTTTCAATAGAAATACAATTTTTTAGAAAATTTTCTATAGAAATACAATTTTTTAGAAAATTTTCTATAGAAATAAAATTTTGAGAAAATTTTCTATAGAAATAAAATTTTGAGAAAATTTTCTATAGAAATAAAATTTTGAGAAAATTTTCTATAGAAATAAAATTTTGAGAAAATTTTCTACAGAAAAAAAAATTGAAAAAATTTTCTATAGAAATAAAAAATTTGATAAAAATTTCTATAGAAATAAAAATTTGAGAAATTTTTCTATAGAAATAAAATTTTGAAAAAATTTTCAATAGAAATAAAATTTTGAAAAAAAAAATTCTGTAGAAATAAAATTTTGAGAATTTTTTCTATAACAATAAAATGTTGAGAAAATTTTTAATGTTGATCTGATTTCAGCGTAAAACCATGCATTGACTAAACTTGTAGTAGCTTGTGTAGCTTAACCAACAGAGGAAAAAGAAAATTGAAATAATTTTTTATAGAAATAAAATTTTGAGAAAAATTTCTATAGAAATAAAATTTTGAGAAAATTTTGTTTAGAATTAAATTTTGAGAAAATGTATTGGAAATACCTCACAGTGTCAAAAGATCTCCGACAATTAGTTCAAATGCATGCAATCGATCGGTTCATAATTCTATATAAACCGATGAAGAGCTAAAGTAGCTTATATGGGTATTTAAGTTGCCTTTTTTATCTAGCATAGACTTAGTATGGATTAATTCACAATTTAAAAGATAATGTTAACAAGTTTTAAGAAACATTGCCACCGGCAACCCAATTAAGATTTCGCCTGGTCCAACTTTCGGCCTTATATACTTGCTTTCTCTGAACTTTCATAAATGTGGCAATAAATTTTAAAGAACAAAAAAAAAAAACACTCAAAATTATCAAACATAAATTGAACAAAGTGATGCTAAACAACCATCCTCCTATGAAAATGCAACAAATGCCTGTAGGGACATTTAATACTCAAGCCACATTACCATGGTCGGTGTTGGTGATGATGATGACATTAATGAAGATGGTGATTACCATCCTGAGGATGCCACTGACGCCAAGATTCCCTACACACACGCAATATTGGGGAATAAATACAACGAACAATTTAAACAAGAAAAAAATTTAAAGTGAAATAAAACGAAACTCAAACAAAAAAGCAAATGTTTTTTTCATGCGAGGTGGGATAAAAGTCAAAATTAATATGTATATATGAAACATAATTTATATATGAGTCATATGACATCGCTGTACGGTTGCCAGAGTTGGTAGAATTCTACCAAAATTGCTAGATTTTTTACTGTTGGGCAGATTGGCCGAATTCTTGATGTTTTGGTCGATTTTGCACAATATACCTCTCCAACTAAGAGGTACTTCAGAAATTTCCTAATGAAATGGAATAGAAATAAAATTTTGACAAAACTTTCTATAGAAATAAAAAATTAGCAAAATTTTCTACATAAATAAAATTTTAAGAAAATGTTCTATTGAAATAAAATGTTAAGAAAATTGTTTATAGAAATAAAATTTTAAGAAAAGTTTCTATATAAATAAAATTTTGATAAAAATTTTGATAGACATAAAATTTTGACTAAATTTTCCATAGAAATAAAACTTTTACAAAATTTTCTATAGAAGAAAATCCTGAAACAATTTTCCATAAAATAAAATTTTGTTTAGAAATACAATTTTGAGAAAATTTTTTATAGAAATAAAACTTTGACAAAATTTTCTAGAGAAATACAGTTTTGACAAAATTTTCTATATTCGTTTTGTTTGTTATTGTTGGTTTCTCTTCAATCATTATTGTTGTCTTTGATTTCAGCTTAAAACCTACACTTGTAGTTTAGTCAATGCATGGTTTTAAGCTAAAATCAAAGACAACAATAATGACTGCAGAGAGACCAACACTAACAAACAAAACGAATGAAGATAGAGGAAGCACGCTCAAAAACAAACGCAGCCAACTACATTCAAATCGATGATTTGCGTTTGGTAAAAGAGAGAGATATGCTTCCAAATTTGTTTAGGCAGTAACTGACTATCAAACCTTTTTTCGGAAGGTTCAAGTCTAGTTCACTTTTGGGTTGAGTGAATTACCCGAATTTATTCTGATAATTGGTTGATAGTTTTGCTGCAAGTAGAATATGCTGATGAGGAATGTGATAATTCCGAAACAGCTGTATATCAAACCATCTTGCAGTCTATAGGGCTTTGCCCAAACAAATTTGACAAACATTCTTTTCCTCTGTTGGTTAAGCTATACTTGTAGTTTAGTCAATGCATGGTTTTACGCTGAAATCAAAGACAACAATAACATTTTCTACAGAAATAAAATTTTGACAAAATTTTCTATAGAAATAAAATTTTGAAAAAAATTGTTTATAGAAATAAAATTTTTACATACTTTTCTAAAAAAAACAAAAAAATTGACAAACTTTTCTATAGAAATAAAATTTTGACAAAATTTTCTGTTAAAATAAAATTGTGACAAAAATTTCAATAGAAATAACAGCTTGAGAAAATTTTCTATAAAAATATAATTTTGAGAAAATTTTCTTTAGAAATAGAATTTCGCAAAAATTTCCTATATAATAATAACATTTCGAAAAAAAAAAATATAGAAATTAAATTTTAGCAAAATTGTAGATAGAACTAAAATTGTGATCAAATTTTGTATAGAAATAGAATTTTGACAAAATTTTTTACAGGCATGAAATTTTGACCAAATTTTGTATAGAAATAAAATTTTGATAAAATTTTCTATAGAAACAAAATTTTTACAAAATTTTGAATAGAAATAAAATTTTTACAATATAGAAATAAAATTTGGCAATTTTTTTAGAAATAAATTTTGACTAAATTTTCTACTGGAAATAAAATTTTGACAAAATTTTCTACTGGAAATAAAATTTTGACAAAATTTTCTGTAGAACTAAAATTTGACAATATTTTCTATAGGAACAAAATTTTGACACAATTTTATATAAAATCATAATTTTGACACAATTTTCTATAGAAATAAAATTTTGTCAAAAAATCAAAACAAAAAAAATAGAAATAATATTTTAATAAATTTTTCTTAAGAAATAAAATCTTAGCAACATTTTTTATAGAAATAAAATTTTGCAAAAATATTTTATAAAAATCAAATCTTACAAAAATTTTCTATAGAAATAAAATTTTGACAAAATTTTCTATAGAAATAAATGTTTTTTTGTTGTTTTTGAGTTCAGCTTAAAACCATGCATTGACTAAACTACGAGCGTAGCTTAGGTTAGGTGGCAGCCCGATGTATTAGGCTCACTTAGACTATTCAGTCCATTGTGATACCACATTGGTGAACTTCTCTCTTATCACTGAGTGCTGCCCGATTCCATGTTAAGCTCAATGACAAGGGACCTCCTTTTTATAGCCGAGTCCGAACGGCGTTCCACATTGCAGTGAAACCACTTAGAGAAGCTTTGAAACTCTCAGAAATGTCACCAGCATTACTGAGGTGGCATAATCCACCGCTGAAAAACTTTTTGGTGTTCGGTCGAAGCAGGAATCGAACCCACGACCTTGTGTATGCAAGGCGGGCATGCTAACCATTGCACCACGGTGGCTCCGAGCGTAGCTTAACCAATAGAGGAAAAGAAAGTTGATCAAATTTATTTGGGCAGAGCCCCATAGACTGCAAGATGGTTGGATGGACGCACGTTTCGAAATTACCACATTCCTCATCAGCATCCTCTACTTGCAGCAAAACTATCAACCAATTATCAGAATAAATTCGGGCAGTTCACTAAACCCAAAGTGAACCACACTTGAACCTTCCGAAAAAATATTTATGATAGTGGGATTTTGCCGAAATAAATCTTTGTACAAACATCTCTCTTTTCCTTTGCCACTGTCAAATCATCGATTTGAGTGCAGTTTTTTTTTTGACAAAATTTTTTATAGAAATAAAATTTTGAAAAAAATTCTAGAGAAATAAAATTTTACAATATTTGCTATAGAAGTGAAATCTTGATAAAATTTACTATAGAAATAAATTTTGAAAAATTTTTCTACAGAAATAAAATTTTAACAAAATTTTCTATAGAAATAAAATTTTGACATTATCTTCTATAGAAAAAAAATTGGAAAAATGTTATATAGAAATAAAATGTTAGCAAAATTGAATATAGAAATAAAATTTTGATCAAATTTTGCACAGAAATAAAATTTAAAAACAAAATTTTATATACATGAAATTTTGGAAAAACTTTCAATAGTAAATTTTGGCAAATTTTTCTACAGAAATACAATTTTTATAAAATTTTCTATAGAAACAAAATTTTTACAAAATTTTCTATAGAAATAAAATTTTTACAAAATTTTTTATAGCAATCAAATTTTTACAAAATTTTTTATAGCAATTAAATTTTGACAAAATAGAAATTAAATTTTGACAAAATTTTCTATAGAAATAAAATTTTGACAAAATTTTCTATAGGACTAAAATTTTGACAACATTTTCAGTAGATATAAAATTTTGACAAAGTTTTCTATAGAAATAAAATGTTGACGAGATGTTCTATAGAAGTAAAATTCCAAAAAAAATGCAAATAGTCATTTAGTAAATTTTTCTATAGAAATAAAATCTTAGCTAAATTTTTATAGAAATAAAACTGTGCAAAAATTCTCGAATAAAAATAACAAGAAAATTTTCAAAAAATATTTTATAGAAATCAAATCTTGCAAAAATTGTTCTATAGAAATCAAATCATGCAAAAATTTTCTATAGAAATAGCATTTTGCAAAAATTTTCTCTAGAAATGAAATTAAAAAAAAATACTGTAGAAATAAAATTGTGAAAAAATTTTCTACAGAAATAAAATTTTGCAAAAATTTTCTATTGAAATAAAATTGTGCAAAAAATTTTTATAGAAATAAAATTTTGCACGAATTTTCTATAGAAATAAAATTTTGCAAAAATTTTATATAGAAATAAAACTTTGATAAAATTTTTTAATAGAAATAAAATATTGAAAAATTTTTTTTAGAAACAAAAATTTAGCAAAATTTTGAATAGAAATAAAATTTTGCAAAACTTTTCTATAGAAATAAAATTTGGAAAAGTTTTCTATAGAAATAAAATAGAATAAAGTGGAATTGAAATTTTTACAATATTTCTTGTGGAAATGAAATTGTGAAATTTAAAAAAAAATCCTCTTAATTTGTTGAAGAATGACTCATATTTAAACTAAAGTGAGGAGATTTTTTCCCCTCCTTTAAATTACAAAATATAAATTTCCAAGACAAATGTAAATTTACAGACGACATAGAATTTATTGTTCTTTTTATTGTTTCTCTAAAGAGGACAATTTTATGTCATTTTATTTCCTTGTACCCATCTTCCTTGTCGAGCATCGAGTGAATGCGAGGGCATCGTACGAGACAATAGGGTCGATCGTCCTTTGTATGTCACAATGTTACTCGGGGGAATTTTCAAATAAAAATTTATTGTTCTTTTGTGTGTGAAGGAATGTTCGCTGTTGTGGAATTATTATGCAATACGCATGCAGTAGGTCATTGCCCTGGACAAGGGAACACATGAAGGTCGTTGGATGACTCCTTCTGCTGCCTCTGTAACTTTAGCTGTTGCTATTTAATTGTATTTATGGGGTAATGGTGTTTTGAGTAGCATTGGAGAGAGAATGTGGACAGCCTGTGGCATTTATGAATTCATGGTGAAAACAACAATGAAGCTCAGTACAAAACTCTCGGCTCGCATTTTATTTGCTTGAAATGCTTATGCCATGTAATTCTCTATTGCCAATGACATCATAAATGCTGCGATTATGTCCAAAGGTCTGTGTAGATTATGTCTAAGAATTTTTAATTTTATAGCTTAGTGGAAACATGGCCGTTAATGACAAAGTTTTAAAGTTGTTAGACAACATTGTTAGGATATTGGAAACATATGACAGCTGTCATGTAAATTCGTATATCTATATCCAGATTTATGAAATTTAATCTTTCTTCATCTCACCGCCAGCCCGGGGATGTCGTCAAGTGGAAAAAATTAGTGGGATATTGATAAGAGAATAAATGAAAATTCTGCTATTTTCGGCGGGACCTCAGCTCCTATAACATTCTACATGAATTTGAAGCCTTAGGCAGCGCTGTAGAAAAGTTTTAATATTCCAAAGAAGGGACAAACAAACTTAAAAAGTCTACCCTGCAAAAAATATTTCAAAAGTACAATTTTATATGTGCTCTTTAAACTAAATAAAGCGGCTCAAGCATAATTATTTTTTTTTTTAATTTTTACCAAAGAAACAAGTTGTTAGCCTTTGCTTTCAGTTAAAAATCAAATAACCCACAATCAATGCTTTTAGATGGAAGTGTGAGTGTAATTTTAACTCATGCTTTTCTCGTTCTCTCTAACTGACTCTCCCACCTATCAAACACATTGTTACAGTTGGAAAACACAAAAAACATCTCTCTGTAATCGAGAGAGTAATCATTTTAACTCTTGTAATAGGTTCCTAATTGAGTTTTAGAAAATGACCTAACTATATAGACCAGCACAATGCCGCTATAACACCAACATATTCAAGGTATTATGGTTTTCCCCTTCTAGCCATCCATTTAACTAAGTAGGCCACAAATGGACCACCATCATTGATAAATTAAATGGTCAAATGGCTTGCAGCGTAAGCAGTCAATATGTTGAGTCAACAGAATGATGCCAAGAGAAATGATACAACACAATATTCTCCTTCCGCCATCCATCCCTCGCTTGCTCCTCCCATATGGCCTACAGTCTTTTGCAATATTTTGTCATTTGAGATGCTGATGTGGCGGGGCGAGTGATAACAAATTAAGGCAAACATCTTTATTTAGTTGCGTAATTACTTTTTTTTATCAGTTTCATTGGTTTTACAGATAATTACGTTGCCATGATATTTTTGTGTTAATAGGCGGAAAGAAAGATATAAATTAGCCTTAATCGATATTCTAAAACAAACAACAAGCAAAGAGAAAATATTCAAACAGCGTGACAAATCAAGTCATTTGTGACGTGATGATTTTTTAAATCTCTAGAAGATTGAGAGAATGTCATTGAGATTTTAGGCTTGAATGGTTTCCTTCTGTGAGAACCAGATTTGCTGGAAGTGTTTCACTAAAAACTGTTCAATTTTACCGAAACGCTAAATACATTTTGTATTTAAGGTAAAATTTTTTTGTTGAAATATATAAAAAATTGAAAAGCTTTATTTGACAAAATTTTCTATAGAAATAAAATTTTGACAAAATTTGCTATAGAAATAAAATTTTTAAAAAATTTTTTATAGAACTACAATTTTGACAAAATTTCCTATAGAAATAAAATTTTGACAAAATTTTCTATAGAAATAAAATTTTGACAAAATTTTCTATAGAAATAAAATTGTGACAAAATTTTCTATAGAAATAAAATTTTGACAAAATTTTCTATAGAAATAAAATTTTGACAAAATTTTCTATAGAAATAATTTTTTGAGAAAATTTTCTATAGAAATACATTTTTGACAAAATTTTTTATAGAAATGAAATTTTGATAAAATTTTCTATAGAAATCGAATTTTAACTAAATTTTCTATAGAAATAAAATTTTAACAAAATTTTGTATAGAAATAAAATGTTAACCAAAATTTCTATATATATAAAATTAAAAAAAAAAAATACTATGGTTAAGTTAGGTATAGTGGCAGCCCGATATATCAAGCTCAATTGGACTATTCAATCCATTGTGATACCACAGTGTGAACTTCTCTCTTATCACTGAGTGCTGCCTGATTCTATGTTAACCTCAATGACAAGCGACTTGCTTTTTATAGCCGAGTTCGAATGGCGTTCCAGTGAAACTTTTTTGTTAATATCGGGGATGAAGGATATTCAATTTGGGTGTAGAGAATAACTGAAGATCATTAGTCTTTCTGTAGAAATATGGCCACAGTTTATGTTTATGTTTATTTGCTCAAGAGAAGGAAGAAATGCAAGACCTATATCGGCGGTTATGGTGGAATTAAGTGGAGAAGAGAAGTCTTACCAGTTTCGTAGTTTAATCCAAAGTGAAAAGTTTATTATAATGTTACTTAAAACTAAGTTTGACAATTGATCTGACAGATAGCTTAATAATAACTTAATGAAAGTTTGGAAAAATTTTCTATATAAATAAAATGTTGACAACATTTTCTAAAGAAATAAAATTTTGAAAAAATTGTCTGTAGAATCAAAATCGTGGCAAAATTTTCTGTTGAATTACAATTTTGACAAAATTTTCTGTAGAAGTAAAATTTTAACAAAATTCTCTGTATTATTAAAATTTTGAAAATTTTTTCTATAGAAATAATATTTTGTTGTTGTTTTTATTGCACCTTAAAACCATACATTGACTAAACTACAAGTGTAGCTTCACCAACAGAGGAAAAGAATGTTTGTCAAATTTATTTGGGCAAAGCCCTATAGACTGCAAGATGGTTGGATGGACGCACGTTTCGAAATTACCACATTCCTCATCAGCATCCTCTACCTGCAGCAAAACTATAAAACTTTCTGTAGAAATAAAATTATTGCAATATTTTTTATAGTACTAAAATTTTGGGAAAAATTTTTATAGTTATAAAATTTTTACAAAATCTTCTATAGAAATAAAATTTTTACAAAATTTTCTAAAGAAATAACATTTTGACAAAATTTCTGAGTATATAAAAATTTTAATTTAGACAAAATTTCCTAAGAAATTAAATTTCACAAAATCTTCTATAGAAATAAAATTTGACAAAACTTTCTATATAAATAAAATTTTAACAAAATTTACTATAGACATAAAATTAAAATCTTGATAAAATTTTCTGTAGACATAAAATTTTGACAAAATTTGCTATAGGTATAATAATAAATAAAATTTTGACAAAAATGTCTATAGAAATATAATTTTGACAAAAATTTTCTATAGAAATATAATTTTGACAAATTTTCTATAGAAATAACATTATGACAAAATTTCTATGTATATAAAAATTTGAACAAAAATGTCTATAGACATAAAATGTAGACAAAATTTTCCATAGAAATTAAATTTCACAAAATCTTCTGTAGAAATAAAATTTGACGAAATTTTCTATATACATCAAATTTTAACAAAAATTTACTATACAAATAAAATTTTGAAAAATTTTCTGTAGAATTAAAATCGTGACAAAATTTTCTGTAGACATAAAATTTTGACAAAATTTTCTATAGAAATAAAAATTTGAACAAAAATGTCTATAGAAATAAAATTTAGACAAAATTTTCATAGAAATTAAATTTAATAAAATCTTCTATAGAAATAAAATTTGACAAAATTTTCTGTAGATATGAACTTTTGATAAAAATTTCTATAGAAATAAAATTTTGAGAAAATTTTCTGTAGAAACAAAATTTTGATACAATTTTCTAAAGAAATAAGATTTCGACAAAATTTTCCATAGAAATAAAATTTTGACAAAATTTTCTATAGAAATAAAATTTTGACAAAACTTTTTATAGAAATAAAATGTTGACAAAATTTTCTATAGAAATAAAATTTTGACAAAATTTTCTATAGAAATAAAATTGTGACAAAATTTTCTATAGAAATAAAATTTTGACAAAATTTTCTATAGAAATAAAATTTTGAAAAAGAATTCTGTAGAATTAAAATCTTGACAAAATTTACTGTAGACATAAATTTTTGAGAGCATTTGCTATAGAAATAAAATTTAGACAAAATTTTCCATAGAAATTAAATTTCACAAAATCTTTAATAGAAATAAAATTTGACAAAATTTTCTATATAAATCAAATTTTAACAAAATCTACTATAGAAATAAAAATTTGAAAACATTTTCTGTAGAATTAAAATCTTGACAAAATTTTCTGTAGACATAAAATTTTGACAAAATTTTCTATAGAAATAAAATTTTATCATATATAAAGAAAAGTTTAACAAAATTTACCATAGAAAAAAATTATGACAAAATTTTCTATAGAAATACAATTTTGACAAAATTTTCTAAAGAAATAACATTTTGACAAAATTTCTGTGTATATAAAAATTTGAATTTAGACAAAATTTCCAAAGAAATTAAATTTCACAAAATCTTCTATTGAAATAAAATTTGAAAAAATTTTCTATATAAATAAAATTTTAACAAAATTTACTATAGAAATAAAATTTTGAAAAAAAATTTCTGTAGAATTAAAATCTTGATAAAATTTTCTGTAGACATAAAATTATGACAAAATTTGCTATAGAAATAAAATTTTAACACAAGTTTCCATATAAACAATATTTTATCAAAATTTATTATAGAAAAAACTTATGACAAAATTTTCTATAGAAATAAAATTTTGACAAAATTTTCTACACAGAAAAAAATATCACCAAAATATTTCCAATTAAAAAGTTAATTGAAGTTGAAATTTTTTTCAATTAATAAATTAATTGGTACAATTAACTTTTTAATCAAGATAGAAACATTAAGTTAATTAAGTCAATGATTGAAAATTTTAAAATTTTGAATTAAAAAGTTAATTGATACAATAAACTTTTAATCAAATTCGGGAGACTAAGTCAATTAAAAAAGTGATTAACATTTTTTAAAATTTTTAATTAAATTTTTTTTTCAAACAATCAATTGTTAATCCAAATAAAAATTCTAAGCCAATTCAAAAGGTAATTGAAAATAGTTACCTTTTTTAATTAATAAATTAATTGAGTTTTGCAATCAACATCAATTAAATTTTTAATTGAATCAATTAAAAAATTAATTTAAATTTGGTAATGAAATCAATTAATTTTTTAATCAAGATTTTTTTCTATGCCCAATTAAAACTGTGATTAATACTATCATTTGCGTGATTGAAGACATTTCAATTAAAAAAAATAATTGGACCAATTAATTTCGTGATTGAATCAGAAAAAAATTTTTTTGTGTGTATAGAAATAAAATAGTGACAAAATTTTCTATAGAAATAAAATTTTGACAAAATTTTCTATAAAAATAAAATTTTGACAAAATTTTCTATAAAAATAAAATTTTGATAACAATATCTATAGAAATAAAATGTTGATAACAATTTCTATAGAAATAACATTTTGGAAAAATTTTCTGTAGAATTAAAATCTTGACAAAATTTTCTGTAGACATAAAATTTTGACAAAATTTTCTATTGAAATAACATTTTAACACAATTTTCTATATAAATAAAATTTTAACAAAATTTACTATAGAAAAAACAATTATGACAAAATTTTCTATAGAAATAAAATTTTGACAAAAATGTCTATAGAAATATAATTTTGACAAAATTTTCTATAGAAATAACATTTTGACCAAATTACTATGTACGATTATATAATTGAACAAAAATTTCTATAGACATAAAATTTAGACAACATTTTCAATAGAAATTAAATTTCACAAAATCTTCTATAGAAATGAAAGTTGACAAAGTTTTCTATATAAATAAAATTTTAACAAAATTAACTATAGAAATAAAACTTTGAAAATAATTTCTGTAGACATAAAATTTTAACAAAATTTTCTATGGAAATAAAATTTTTGCAAAATATTCTATAGAAATAAAATTGTGACATATGTCTATAAAAATAAAATTTAGACAAAATTTTCTGTAGAATTGAAATCTTGACAACATTTTTTATATAAATAAAATTTTGACCAAATTTTTTATAGGAATAAAATTTTGAAATAAAATTTTCTATAGAAATAAAAGTTTGACAATTTTTTTTTTAAATAAAATTTTCTATGGAAATAAAAGTTTGACAAAATTTTTTATAGAAATAAAAGTTTGACAAAATTTTTTATAGAAATAAATTTTGACAAAAGTTTCTATAGAAATTTTGACAAAATTTTCTATAGACGTAAAATTTTGACACAATTTTCCATATAAATAAAATTTTAACAAAATGTTCTATGGAAATAAAATTTTTGCAAAATTTTCTATAGAAATAAAATTGTGACATATGTCTATAAAAATAAAATTTTGACAAAATTTTCTGTAGAACTAAAATCTTGACAAAATTTTTTATATAAATAAAATTTTGACAACATTTTCTGTAGAATTAAAATCTTGACAAAATTTTTTATATAAATAAAATTTGACAAAATATTCTATAGGAATAAAATTTTGACAAAATTTTCTATAGGAATAAAATTTTGACAAAAATTTCTATAGAAATAAAAGTTTGACAAAAATTGACAAAATTTTGACAAAAATTTCTATAGAAATAAAAGTTTAACAAAATTTTATATAGAAATTAAATGTGACGAAATCTTCTATAAAAATAAATCTTTGACAAAAATATCTATAGAACTAAAATTTTGACAAAATTTTCTTTATAAATAAAATTTTGACAAAATGTTTTCTAAAATTAATATCATGACAAACTTTTTGTGTAGAAATAAAATTTTAACAAAATTTTTATTTGTATTATTAACATTTTGTTAAATTTTTTATTAAAAAAAAACATATTGACAAAATTTTCTATAAAAGTATAATTTTGACAAAATTTTCCATAGAAATAAAATTTTGTTAAAACTGTTTGTAAAAGTAAAATTTTGACAAAAGTTTCTATAGAAAAAATATGACAAACGTCAAAATACGTTTACATTTTTGCAATAAAAATAAATTAATCATACGATGAATGTAAACTATGACTTTTTTTCTCTGTTGGTAATTTTTAATCAATAGAATCTAAATAACAAATTGTAATATTTTTTAGATATATCTCTACAATCCAAAACAACAACACTAACATTAATATTAGCATAATAATAAATAAAACATATAAGAGTTGGTTTTGTATTTATCTTTCATATCATATCACATCTTGTCACAGCATTATGACAACAACATTTGATTTATTCGCAAATAGAATATGCAATTTAGGGTATACCAAAAAAACACGAAAAAAGAGTATCACATTAGATTGCCCTGTACGTATAAAAATAAAGGCATAAAAAACACTTATCTGGAAATAAACAGAAGTGGAAAAAAAGGTGAACAGAATACATTCTTGGCTAAACAAAAATTCTGATATAATTTCCCTTTGGGTTAGGCAAAGGCAAGGCCATTACCATCACCATCGCCATCACCACAAATAAATAAGAATGTGTAATAAGATTTTATGAAGCATTAAAATGAAAGGAGCCAAAAGATAATGGCCAAGAAATAAAAAAAGGTATCATCTGCTATACCTAAATCGCAATTGCTGTTAAAGTGCTGACATTGAAAAAAAGCGATTTTTTTTCTTTGGAAATATAAGGCTAATATGAAAGCAAATAAATTAGCATAAAACCCTTGGATAGCGTTGATGGGAATTAAGCAGCTTCTTATATTTCGCAGCTGAAAAACATAAGCGAAAGCTATTTTCGGTTTTGCTAAAAGCGCAGTATTAGGATGATAACTTATTTCATAATGTACCCAATTGGATTCTGGGTAATAGAAGGATATCTGTATAAAATAACGAAGACGTCAGTAATTGCTGCAGAAGCAAATCGATCCAAACAGAAATTTTTTTTCGAATTAGTTAAAGAAAAACTGTATGTACATTATAAATTAAGAGTTGGAAAGAACTTTAAATTTTTTGTGGGTTAAGAAAGTAGCCTGTATCAATATTCGGAAAAGGATCAAAAACATTTGAATGGACATTTCAACGTTTCGTATTCAATAGCGTTTGCGGCTGAGTGTGTTAAGACGTTCTGTTATGGTGCCAACAAACCCAGATTCAGTTGTGAGCGAAAAAATAAAAATTATATAATTTTAAATAAAATAAATTAAAAAATAAAAAATCTGATTCAATCACAAAATTAATTGATCCAATTAGTTAAACACTCATAGAAAAAATCATGCACGGCGTGCTCATTTCAAAACGATTCGTTCATGAAAGTGAATCAACACACATGTGGTGTGAAACACAGAACAGGTGTTGTCAATCTGACAACGATAAAATGACACTATGCTTTGTCAAAACAACATGATTTGAAAACGTAACCATAACTTTTTCATGATCTGAAAACGTTATGGTTACGACTTTATAAACAAAATTAAAAAAAATATCCGCTAGCGTGACTTGAACCTCTGTTTTTTGCACCATACGCGTTAACAGTCGCCTTAGCACATTGCACCAACGAGGGAGTTGCCATAATAACGTCTAACGATTATTTTAAGACTTTTCATGGCCAAAGAAAAACGAATGCCGTTCATGAAATCGTGAACGCCCGTGGACGAAATTGTGAACAATCCGTTTTGATTTTTTGTGAACGTTTCCGTTTCATTTTGTCACCGTCCGTTCACGACTATGGAACGTAATTTTTTCTATTAGTGTCAGGTATGGAAAATGCAGTTCTATAGTACTTTTTGCAATACTTTTTCACCCTGATCAGTACCGTAGTACCCCCGCGAATGATTTAGTACCTTTTGTATAGACATTTTTTTGACCCGATATCGGATTTATGGTACAATAGTTTTGACAAAATATTTTAATATTTTGAGAAAGTCTTTTGCTTATTTGCTAATAGTTTGGCAAAACAGACAAGTTCATATGGGAAGAAAACCTTGATTTTGTACAAACCATAGTCAAAAACACGATTTTATTGAATTTCAAGAATTTTTTAGTCGAAAAAGCAGCTTCCACACGAACACTTTCTAGATGAGAAGTTATCGATCACATACTAAAATAATGCGAACCATTCGTCAGTCGCGGTCGAAAGTTGAGACAAAAATAATCTACCAACATTTCTTACCAAAAACTTCCAAAAAATATTATTTTGCAAAAATTTATTTTTTCAGAAAATTTCGTCAAAATTTTATGGAAAATTTTCTAGAGAAAATGTTATCAAAATTTTATTTCTATAAAAAATTTTGTTAAAATTTTATTTCATTAGAAAATTTTGTCAAAATTTTATTTCATTAGAAAATTTTGTCAAAAATTTATTTTTATTTATCTACAGAAAATTTTTGATGTACCATGAAATACAACTGTGGCAACCGTGATTATAATACTACGGATATAAAACTAAAAAAATATTTAAAATTGAGGAGTTGACAAACAAAATTTTATTGTCTTTAAAATTCAGTCTAAAGGAGCTTTTGACAATAATCTTCCAATGGAAGTTTAGTTGAAATTTAGTGAAAAGTACTTTTTTGCTTAAAAAAATACCTTTTTTGAACTTTCTTAAAAATTGTATTTTCCATCCCTGATTAGTGTAACCTCCACCATAGGATGAGGGGTATATTAACTTTGTCATTCCGTTTGTAAGACATCGAAATATTGCTCTAAGACCCCATAAAGTATGAATATTCTGGGTCGTGGTGAAATTCTGAGTCGATCTAAGCATGTCCGTCCGTCCGTCTGTTGAAATTACGCGAACTTCCGAACGAAACAAGCTATCGACTTGAAACTTGGTATAAGTAGTTGGTGATGTAGGTCGGATGATATTACAAATGGGCCATATTGGACAACTTTTACGCATAGCCCTCATATAAACCGATCACCAGATTTGTCCTCCGGAGCCTCTTAGAGAAACATTCGATCCGGTTGAAATTTGGTACGTGGTGTTAGTATATGGTCTCTAACAACCATGCAAAAATTGATCCATATCGGTCCATAATTATATATAGCCTCCATATAAATCGATCCCCAGATTTGACCTCCGGAACCTCTTGGAGTAGCAAACTTCATCTGATCCGGTTCAAATTTGGTAAGAGGTGTTAGTATATAGTATCCAACAACCATGCAAAAATTGATCCATATCGGTCCATAATCATATAGCCCTTATATAAATCGATCCCCAGATTTGACCTCCGGAACCTCTTGGAGGACCAAAATTCATCCCATTCGGTTGAAATTTGGTACGTGGCGTTAGTATATGGTCCATATCGGTCTATGGTAATATATAGCCGATCGCCAATCACACAAAAATTAGTCCATATTGCTAAAAATAATCCACCAAAAATTTATATCTATAGAAAATTTTGTCAGAATTTTATTTCTATAGGAAATTTTGTCAAAAATTTAGTATATGGTCTTTAACAATCATGCAAAAATTGGCCCATATCGGTTCATAATTATATATAGCTCCCATATAAACCGATCCCCGGATTTGACCTCCGGAGCATCTTAGAGGAGAAAAATTCATCCGATCCGGTTGAAATTTGGTACGTGGTGTTAGTATATGGTCTCTAACAACCATGCAAAAATTGATCGATATCGGTCCATCCCAGCAAAAACTCTCATTACCTGGTAATCTTGTAGGTAAGCCTATTTAAAAATTAATAACCACTTATTAATTGGCATCGCTTCAGATTACATTTACATACGCATGTCCTAGAAGGAAAGTACTTCTCCCCAGGCATACTTTAGGCCATAAAATAAGTAGTGCATTTAAAGCATATAATCACCTAATATGTAATGACTTATTCGTAGATACACCAAAGCTAGCAAAATAGCCACTTATTGTCTCAGGCAACCAAATCTCGAAAATATTGATTTCTATCGCCGATTACAATGGATCAAAATATGGCGAGTGATGCTGTAATAGAAGAACTACTTGACTAGAAACGAATATTGTATAAACAAAAAATCTAATAAATAATCTAAATAAGATGCAAATTAATTTCACACTTAAAATAGAAATAAATGTAGGTTGTTTAAGGGAGTTGGATTCGTGAATTACGTTATAATATATGCAATAGCCAATTCACATAAGGTTCGAAATCTACTAAAAGTGGATTTTAAGTCTCTTTTTCATTTGAAATTCAGTTTAAGCGCATTTTGGAAGTGTAATGTGAATGAGGTATAAAAAAGCATTTATTTAAAACATAATATGATAATGTCATTAAACACAATTATTATGAAATATTTGTGACAAAAATTTTTTAAGGGAAAATTTTTCAGAATTACCGTTACATTACATATTCTTTTTTATGTAAGTGCTCGATTATGTGAATAATTATACCTAATGGTACCATCATTTATTCTATTTTATTAATTCGTTAACTACAACTGCCTAAAAATTTGAGAATAACAATTCGAAAATTACCGAGAAGTATTTATTTTTGTCATTACAAGTTAGTCATTATAACTCGCCGCAATGTAATGCAACGTGTAATGACAGCTTTACTCCTGGTAATGTCAATTGTAATGAGATGTGGTTACCTAGTTTTTGCTGGGATATTATATAGCCCTTATATAAATCGATCCCCAGATTTGGCTTGCGGAGCCTCTAAGAGAAGCAAATTTCATCCTATCCGGCTGAAATTTGGTACGTGGTGTTAGTATATGGTTTCTAATGACCATGCAAAAATTGGTCCACATCGGAGCATAATTATATATAGCCCCCATATAAACCGATCCCCAGATTTGACCTCCGGAGCCTCTTGGAAGACCAAAATTCATCTGATTCAGTTGATATTTGGTACGTGGTGTTAATATATGGCTTCAAACCCCATGCAAAAATTGGTCGAAATCGGTCCATAATTATGTATAGTCCCCATATAAACCGATCCCCAGATTTGACCTCCGGAACCCCTTGGAAGAGCAAAATTCATCCGATTCGGTTTGGTACGTGGTGTTAGTATATGGTATCCAACAACCATGCACGAATTGGTTCATATCAGTCCATAATCATATATAGCCCCCATATAAACCGTTCCCGAGATTTGGTTTTGGAGCCTCTTGGAGGAGTAAAATTCCCCCTAGTCAGTTGAAATTTGGTATATTGTGCTAGTATATGGCCGTTAACAACCATGCCTAACTAGGTCCTATCGGTCTATAGTTATATATAGCCCTCAGATAAATCGATCCCCAATCACACAAAAATTGGTCCATATGAAGTTCATAATTGTATATAGCCCCCATATAAACGACCCCTATATTTCAATTCTGGCTCCCTACGTACCGTGCAAAAGTCCATATCGATTCGTAATTATTTGTAGACTTACATACCTTTTTGTCTAATATATACCACGTGTGGACTAACTCACAATTTAGAAAAAGATTTAAGATACCACAACCCAAGTAATTCGATTGTGTATAACAGTCTTTCGTAGAAGTTTCTACGCAATCCATGGTGGAGGGTAAATAAGATTCGGCCTTGCCGAACTTACGGCCGTATATACTAGTTTTTTAATTGAAATGCCTTCAATCACAAAAATAAGAGTATCAATCACAGTTTTAATTGGGCATACAAAATACTTGATTACAAATTAATTGATTTCATTAGCAAAATTCAATCATTTTTTAAATTTATTCAATTAAAATTAACATTTAGTGTTCTTAGTTTGAATGCTTAAAATATATTTAAAGGGTGGTTACAATTTCAAGGGCCGATGTTGATTTTGAATAAAACACAAACTATTTAGGAAATTATTGTAATTTTATTTTATTATGATATATTGGTGTTACTCAATTATGTATGAAACAAAAATATCGGCCAAATGGGCGCCGCGACCTCGGTGGCACGCACACCTTCATCCTATGGTCCACATTTTCGATGACGCTGAAGCATAAGAGAGGTTCTATGCCATTAATGTGCCGAATTATCTCATCCTTTAGCTCCTGAATTGTTGCTGGCTTATCGACGTACACATTTTCCTTCAAATAACCCCAAAGAAAAAAGTCCAATGCTGTCAAATCACATGATTTTGGCGTCCAATTGACATCGCCATTACGTGAGATAACACGGCCAAAAGAGCCATTGTTTCGTTAGCTGTGTGGCAAGTGGCACTGTCCTGCTGAAACCACATATCGTCCACATCCATATCTTCCAGTTCGGGCCATAAAAAGTTCGTTATCATCTCACCATAGCGAACACCATTCACAGTAACTGCCTGACTGGCCTCATTTTCTAAAAAATACGGCCCGATGATACCGCCAGCCCATAAACCGCACCAAACAGTCACTCTTTGTGGGTGCATTGGTTTTTCGACAATCACTCTTGGATTCTCATTCGCCCAAATGCGGCAATTCATTGACGAATCCACTGAGGTGAAAATGTGCTTCATCACTGAAGATGATTTTCTTCGAAAATTGATCATCCACAGTTGCCATTTCTTGGAACCATTCTGTCCATTCACGATGTCCATGGTTCAAATTGAGTAAGTCTGAAATAGAGAAATGTCAAATAAAATTCGGAAAAAAAACTTGGCGTTTAGGTGTGGTTCACATTAAACATCGGCCCTTACAATTGAACCACCCTTTATAATCACTCATCACTTCTTTTTAACTGACTTAGTCTCCAGAATTTTATTAAAAGTTAATTGTATCAATTAATTTTGTAACAGAAAAAGTTTTAAACTTCAATCAACTTTTTAATTGGAAATATTTTGGTAATATTTTTTTCTGTGTAAAAATAATCGAAATAAGGATTTTTGTTTCTCATTTAAACTGAACTATGTTAATATCGGAGATTGAAATTTTCTGCTACCTTTTTTTTCAAAGGGTAGTATGTATAGTGTGGTGTTCAAATTATTATATCATGGCCGTATGCGATTTGTGGTATAATTAATACCAAACTCTTCCTTGGTTTTCTTTTAATGGTTAACAAACCGAAGCTCTTCCCTATAAATAAGTTTGAGGTTTTTGTCTCTTGTAAAGAAAATGTGGTTAGTAGTCCTCGTTTTGTCTTTTTAATTGCATTCTCATATATAATGATGAATTATCCAACAAATTGTCCCCAAATTGGATCATAAAAAGAGCAACACACAAATATAAATGGCAAATGTAATAAAAATGCCATAAATGTATATTGCTGAAATATTGACACGTTATGTAGGGAAGATTCACCCATTAGTACCCAGCAAGAAAAGTGTCGCAACGAAAATGTACTTTTTATTCCGCTGCTTTAATTTCTCTTTAGATATGATAATTTTTGGGCAGTAATTTGAAAAATAAAAAACATTTTTTTTTATTTATTTACTTTTTTTTACAATACACTGAAAAAATTAGTGAACCCATCAGAAAGGAAAATTGTTGTTAGAAAAATTTGGTTAATTGTAGAAATTTTTACTTAACTGAATTACAAACACAGATGTCACGCCGAATTTACAAAAATAAGCAAAAATATTTTTCGACAAATTAAAGAAAATTTTTTTAATTGTAAAAGAAAATTTCGTAGTGCTATACGAAGTTCAAGATGGGCCATTAATGATATTGCTAAATTTCACAAATTTTAAGAAATTCTGAACTATTTTGTGCGCCACACGAATTTAATAAAGTTTTATGCTTCATTTGTGTAGAAGTTTTTCCCTTTCTTATAGTTCATTTAATTAACGTACCAAAAAAAATATTAAAGTTTAGGAGACTTTTTCAGAACATAACAAGTAAGGAAAGTCTAAAGTCGGGCGGGGCCGACTATATTATACCCTGCACCACTTTGCAGATCTAAATTTTCGATACCATATCACATCCGTCAAATGTGTTGGGGGCTATATATAAAGATTTGTCCCAAATACATACATTTAATTAAATATCACTCGATCTGGACAGAATTTGATAGACTTCTACAAAATCTATAGACTCAAAATTTAAGTCGGCTAATGCACTAGGGTGGAACACAATGTTAGTAAAAAAATATGGGAAACATTTAAATCTAAAGCAATTTTAAGGAAACTTCGCAAAAGTTTATTTATGATTTACAGCTCGATATATATGTATTAGAAGTTTAGGAAAATTAGAGCCATTTTTACAACTCAGCAGTGGCGATTTTACAAGGAAAATGTTGGTATTTTGACCATTTTTTGTCGAAATCAGAAAAACATATATATGGGAGTTATATCTAAATCTAAACCGATTTCAATCAAATTTGGCACGCATAGCTACAATGCTAAATGTACTCCCTGTGCAACATTTCAACCAAATTAGGCCAAAACTCTGGCTATTAGAACCCTATTAGTCCATATCGGGCGAAAGATATATATGGGAGCTATATCTAAATCTGAACCGATTTCAATCAAATTGTGCACATTTAACTGCACTACTAATCGTACTCCTAGTGCAAAATTTCGAACAAATTGGGCCAAAACTCTGGCTTCTAGGACCATATTAGTCCATATCGGGCGAAAGATATATATGGGAGCTATATCTAAATCTGACTTGATTTCAACCAAATTTGGCACGCATAGCTACAATGCTAAATCTACTCCCTGTGCAAAATTTCAACCAAATTGGGCCAAAACTCTGGCTTTTAGGACCATATTAGTCCATATCGGGGGAAAGATATATATGGGAGCCATATATAAACCTGACCCGATTTCAATCAAATTTTGCACACTTGACTATACTACTAATTGTACTCCTAATGCAAAATTTCAACCAAATTCGGCCAAAAATCTGGCTTCTGGGTCCATATAAGTCCATATCGGGCGAAAGATATATATGGGAGCTATATCTAAATCTGAACAGATTTCTTCCAAAATCAATAGGGTTCTATTCTGACCCAAATTAGGAACATGTGCCAAATTTGAAGGCGATTGGACTTAAATTGCGACCTAGACTTTGATCACAAAAATGTGTTCACAGACAGACGGACGGACGGACAGACGGACATGGTTATATCGACTCAGGGACCCACCCTGAGCATTATTGCCAAAGACACCATGTGTCTATCTCGTCTCCTTCTGGGTGGCGCAGGGTATAACAAGTATATACGGCCGTATGTTGGGCCAGGCCGCAGCTTATGTACCCTCCACCATGGATTGCGTAGAAACTTCTTCTAAACACTGCCATCCACAATCGAACTACTTAAGTTGCGGTAACGCTTGCTGATGACAAGGTGTCTTCTTCTAAATTTTCGGTTTATATGGAGCCATATATAATTATGAAGCGATGTGGACCAATTTTTGCATGGTTGTTAGAGACTATATACCAACACCATGTACCAAATTTCAGCAAGAACGAAAGAAATTTGCTTCACTTTGAGGTTCCGCAAGCCAAATCTGGGGATCGGTTTATATGGGGGCTATATATAATTACGGACCGATGTTGACCAATTTTTGCATGGTTGTTAGAGACTATATACCAACACCATGTACCAAATTTCAGCCGGATCGGATGAAATATGCTTCTGTTAGAGGCAAGGCCGTAGCCAGGATTTTAATTCGGGAGGGGTTCAACTTTAAAAAAAATATTCATATAATCTCATGTGTAGAAAATTTTATTTATGCAAAGGTATGTATACAATATTTTTATAATATTAAATTGAGCCGACGGGCTTTTTGGGCAGCAAATAAATCAATGACTTCTTCAGTCGGCACATTTATTCGGCGATGAACCGACATTAATGCCAATCCATTGAGTCTACTCTCGCCAGTCGAATTTCTAAGATACGTCTTTAATCTCTTCATTTTTGAAAATGAACGTTCGGAGGAGCACGTAGTAACTGCAGGGATGGAAAATGCAGTACTAAAGTACTTTTTTCAATACTTTTTCACCCCGGTCAGTACCGTAGTACCCCCGCGAATGATTTAGTACCTTTTGTGTAGACATTTTTGAGTCGATATCAGATTTATGGTACAATAGCTTTGACAAAATATTTTAATATTTTGAGAAAGTCTTTATCAACCTTATTTGCTAATAGTCTTTTACAAATATTGCAAAACAGAAATGTTCATGTGGGAAGAAAATCTCAATTTTGTAAAAGATATAGTCAAAACCAGGATTTTATTGAACTTCAAGAATGTTTTAGTCGAAAAAAGAATGCGATTCTATATTCTCAATTTTTTATTTCAGTAGAAAATGTTGTCTAAATTTTATTTCTATATAGAATTTTTGCAAAATTTTATTTTTATAGATAATTTTGTCAAAATTTTATTTCAATTGAAAATTTTGTAAAAATGTTATTTCTATAGGAAATTTTTGCAAAACTTTATTTCTATAGAAAAAATTTTGCAAATTTTTTTTCTATAGAATTTTTTTGCAAAATTTTATTTCCCTTCGTTTTGTTTTGTTATTGTTGGTTTTGTTCTTAAAGCATTGTTGTTGTTTTTTTATTGCAGCTTAAAACCTTACATTGACTAAACTACAAGTGTAGCTTAACCAACAGAGGAAAAGAATGTTTGTCAAATTTATTTGGGCAAAGCCCAAAAAAGGTTTTTGTATGATAGCCGGCTATAGAAAATTTTTGCAAAATTTTATTGATATAGAAAATTTTTTCAAAATTTTATTTTCTTTAAAATTCAGTCTCTTGACAATAATCTTCCAGTGAAATTTAGTAAAAAGTACCTTTCCGCTCAAAAATACCTTTTTTGTACTTTCTTAAAAATTGTATTTTCCATCCCTGAGTTACTGGCAAAGTGACCAAAATTTTTAAAAGAATTTGCACTTTGGAAATATCTCTTTATTGCACTCTCCAAGTGCTTCCATCGCTGAATTAGGCAGGTTCTTTTCGCAGGTTTTGCGCCATTTAATTTACACATGTGTGTTTGGCTGTTTCGTTGTTGTTGCTATGGCCAAACAAAGCGAGTCATGTTCACAAAAAGAACAACAAACACACATAAAAAGCAGAAATACATTTTCCAAAAATGAAATTTGTGGTGCGAGAACAAAAACAATTTGTTTTTTTCGACCGTCGTTTGACGGGCTTTTCAACTAGTATTCTAGGATTTGTGCAAGTTTTATAGGTAAGCGTTTTCAAAATAAAACCTTCAGCTTTCCTTCAACATCTTCGATAAGATTTTTCTATGCAGCTAAAAACATATATTTATTTATATAAAAATATTCATTCATTTCGGGGGGGGTTTGATCCCCCTCACCCCCCCCCCTGAATACGGCCTTGGTTAGAGGCTCCGCAAGCCAAATCTGAGGGTCCGTTTATATGGGGGCTATACGTAAAAGTGGCACATTTGCAATACCATCCCACCTACATCAATAACAACTAATTGTGCCAAGTTTCAAGTCGATAGCTCGTTCCGTTCGGCTTGTTTCGTTCGGACGTACATACTTAGATCGACTCAGAATTTCACCACGACCCAGAATATATATAACATAAATAATATGGGGTCTTAGAGCAATATTTCGATGTGTTACAAACGGAATGACAAAGTTAAGACATCCCCCATCCTCCACCATAGGATGGGGGTATAATAATTCCATGAACTAAAATAGAATTAAATTGGCTTTAGTGACATACAGAGTTCACTTTTTTGTGTGTATAATCACATGTTAAGCATCAGAGGGGAAATTTGTACATAGCTCTCAAATATACATAGCACTTATGTAACCAAAATGTATGTAATTTACAATTAAAATTATTAAGTATTTTTCAAAGGCTAAAAATATCCCGTTTTTATGCAAAAGTGTTTAACATGCACTGAAGTGAACTCTCTATTTCACTAAAACTAATTTTTATACCCACCACCATAGAATGGTTATGGGGGTATAATAAGTTTGTCATTCCGTTTGTAACACATCGAAATATCGATTTCCGACTATATAAAGTATATATATTCTTGATCAGGGAGAAATTCTAAGACGATATAACGATGTCCGTTTGTCTGTCTGTCTGTTGTACTCACGCTACAGTCTTCAAATTTTGCACAAACTCGTCTTTTGTCTGCAGGCAGGTCAAGTTCGAAGATGGGCTATATCGGTCCAGGTTTTGATATAGTCCCCATATAAACCGACCTCCCGATTTGGGGTCTTGGTCTTATAGAAATCGTAGTTTTTATCCAATTTGCCTGAAATTTGAAATCTAGAGGTATTTTATGACCATAAAGAGGTGTGCCAAAAATGGTGAGTATCGGTCCACGTTTTGGTATAGCCCCCATATAGACCGATCTCCCGATTTTACTTCCTGGGCTTATAGAAACCGCAGTTTTTATTCAATTTACCTGAAATTGGAAATCTAGAGGTATTGTAGGACCAAAAATACGTGTGCCAAAAATTGTGAGTATCGGTCCATGTTTTGGTATGGTCCCATATAAAACGACCTCCCGATTTGGGGTCCTGGGCTTATAGAAACCGTAGTTTTTATCCAATTTGTCTTAAATTTGAAATCTAGAGGTATTTTAGGACCATAAAGAGGTATGCCGAATATGGTGAGTATCGGTCCATATTTTGGTATAGCCCCCATATAGACCGATTTCCCGATTTTACATCTTGGGCTTCTAGAATCCGAAATTTTTATCCTATTTGCCTGAAATTGGAAATCTAGAGGTATTTTCGGGTCATAAAGAGGTGTGCCGAAAACGGTAAGTATCGGTCCATATTTTAGTATAGCCCCCATAAGAACGATCTCCCGATTTAACTCCTTGGGTTTCTAGAAACCGTAGTTTTTATCTAATTTGTCCGAAATTGTAAATATTCTGGTATTTTAGGCTCACAAAAACGTGTATCGGATTAAGTTTTTATCGGTCCATTTGGTAATGCCTCCATATAGACCGACTTCACTTCTTGACGGTGTAGAAGGCGCACTGGTTATGAAAATTGCTTGAAACTCAATGTAAAATTTCCAGATTTTACTTCTACAGATTTAAGATTTCAAATCATGACGTTATTTTATAATTTTCTTGCACACTTACAAGAGATGTTAGTGGTTCCTCTAAAACTCAAACAAAAATTGTTCTTATAAATCCAGAATCTGATATAGTCCTCATAGGTGAAATCTTTAAATTTATCTTCGGGAAGTGTCCTCAAGTCCTCAAGCCCTCCTGACATTTCAAAGGAAACCCTAATATTTGGTTCATGGTGGTGGGTATTTAAGATTCGGCCCGGCCGAAATTAGTACTGTATATACTTGTTGTTTTTAAGAGTGTACACAAAAATGTTATTCTATTTTGTTTATTCATTTCCTGTTTAAAGGAAAAACTATGTTGTGGAAAAATGAAAATTTTATATATAAAGACAAACATGGTAATGTAATTCCATCTCAATCATCCAAAATATATCCATATTGCATTAGCCACACATTTCTGTATATTGGATCGCTATAGCATCAATTATATGGAAATTTTAATTAATACAGTGCAATTAATTTTTTTTCTACTAATACTGATCATTTTAGCAACCCATCGCAGCCCCCACAACTGCTATATCAATTACAATATCTTGCCTATACAGAGTATATACCTATTATTCTCATTGCTTTAGCTTACTCTCTTCTCCCTAGCAATGCTCTTCGAGAGACTCTCAAATTTACCTCCATGGGCCAGCATAAAAAAACACTAATGACTTGAGACGAACTTTCAAATTTTGTTACTGGGTATTCAAAATCATAACTGCTCCGTATGTAAAAGACATTGCGGAAAGCACTAAAAGAGACATAAAATTTATATGTGTTACGGATTACAAATCATTAGATTATTAATAAACAAGTATATAAAGCAGTAAATTCGGCCGGGTCGAATTTTAAATACCCACCACCATGAATCAAGTATAATAGTTTACTATGAAAACTCTTCGTCGTAGTGGGTTACTTTATAATATATAGAATTTTAGGGGGTTTGATGAGAAATCTTCTCCCAAACGAGCCAGCTCCCGAAGACAAACTTTAAAGACTCTATCTATGAAGACCAGATAAGATTCTGTATTTATGAGAACCAATTTTGTTTGAGTTTTAGAGAAAATATAAACATATCGTGTATATGTTGAAATTACGACTTGATTTAAAATCTTAAATCTGTAGATTTTTCCGCATTTATTTAAATACGATGAGCTATACCAAAACATGGACCGATAGGCACCATTTCCTACTCACATATTTGTGATCTTAAAATACCTCCAAATTTTCAATTTCAAACAAATCGGCCAGAAAATATAGTCTCTAGACGCCCAAGAGAGATGAGCCTATATGGGGGTTATACCAAAAAATGGACCGATATAACTCAATTTCGGCACTCTTATTTGTGGTCTAAAAATACCTTTGTGGTCTAAAAATACCAAAAGAACTCTAGATTTTCAATTTCAGGAAAATCGGATAGAAAATGTAGTTTCTAGAAGCCCAAGAAGCAAAATCGGGAAATCAGTCTCTATGGTGGCTATATCAAAACATGGACCGATGAGCACGACCGATAGAAAATGTAGTTTCTAGAAGCCCAAGAAGCAAAATCGGGAAATCAGTCTCTATGAGGGCTATATCAAAACATGGACCGATGAGCACGATTTTCGGCACATCTTTTAAAGGTCCTCAAATACCTCTAGATTTCCAATTTCAGGCAAATCGGATGGTGAATATAGTTTCTAGAAGCCCTAAAAGCAAAATCGGGATATCGGTCTATATGGGGGCTATACCAAAACATGGACCGATGAGCACCATTTTCGGCACACCTTTTTGTGGTCCTCAAATTCCTCTATATTTCCAATTTCAGGCAAATTGGACAAAAACTACGGTTTTTATAGGCCCAAGACTCCAAATCGGGAGGTTGGTTTATATGGGGGCTATATCAAAACATGGACCGATGCGGACCATTTTCTACACACCTCTTTATGGTCCCAAAATTCCTTTAGATTTTCAATTTCATACAAATCGGATAGAAAATACTGTTTCTAGACGCGTAAGAAGCAAAATCGGGAGATCGGTCTATATGGGGGCTATACCAAAACATGCACCGATGAGCACCATTTTCGGCACACCTTTTTGTGGTCCTCAAATTCCTCTATATTTCCAATTTCAGGCAAATTGGACAAAAACTACGGTTTTTATAGGCCCAAGACTCCAAATCGGGAGGTTGGTTTATATGGGGGCTATACCAAAATATGCACCGATATGGACTATTTTCGACACACCTCTCTATAGTCCCACAATACCTCTAGATTTCCAATTTAAGGCAAATCGGATGGTAAATATAGTTTCTAGATGCCCAAGAAGCAAAATCGGGAGATCGGTCTATATGGGGGCTATATCAAAACATGGACCGATACGAACGATTTGCGACACACCTCCTTATGGTTCTAAAATACCTTTAGATTTTAAATTTCAGATAAATCGGATAGAAAATACTGTTTTTAGACGCCTAAGAAGCAAAATCGGGAGATCGGTCTATATGGGGGCTATACCAAAACATGCACCGATATGGACCATTTTCGACACACCTCTTTATAGTCCCACAATACCTCTAGATTTCCAATTTCAGGCAAATCGGAATGTAAATATAGTTTCTAGATGCCTAAGAAGCAAAATCGGGAGATCGGTCTATATGGGGGCTATACTAAAACATGGACAGATAAGGACCATTTTCGACACACCTCTTTACGGTCCTAAAATACCTCTAGATTTCCAATTTCAGGCAAATCTGATAAAAACTACGGTTTTTATAGGCCCAAAACCCCAAATCGGGAGGTCGGTTTATATGGGGACTATATCAAAACTTGGACCGATATAGCCCATCTTCGAACTTGACCTGCCTGCAAACAAAAAACTAATCTGTGCCAAATTTCGGGACGAAGGCTGTAGCGTGATTACAACAGACAGACAGACAGACGGACATGCTTATATCGTCTTAGAATTTTTCCCTGATCAAGAATATATATACTTTATATAGTCGGAAATCTATATTTCGATGTGTTACAAACGGAATGACAAACTTATTATACCCCCATCACCATTTTATGGTGGTGGGTATAAAAAAGGCAAGTGAGTGTCATACAGAGCCTACAATAAAATAACTTATGAACGATTATAGAGTTTCTAAAATCCAATATATTCTAAATAAAAATGTTGCTAAATTCACGAAATCTCCAAGTTGCATGATTTATACAACAAAAACAAAAAAAATCAAAAATAACCTTACAAATTATCCCTAGTTAGTTTCTATAAAAAGAATGCATGACAAAACAAATTTGAACACCTCTGCCCTGCCATACGCCTTCATTTGGTAAATGACATTTTGTGTTGCGAGACCCAACTTCCCTATGGCTTTCGATGGTCCTTGACTTTCTTTTCTCTGTATGGGTTTCGTGTTTGTTATTGTTCTTGTTGTTATTGTTGTTGTTGTTGTTATTTTCGTTATACAATACCATTTAGGTGAGTTGGTGGCAGTAATAGAACATGAACTACAAACGAAAGACATTGACTATCGTGCATAACGACATGAGTTTAAAGTAAAACGCTTCATACCCTTTTAAATGCACAAAATACATTAGGGTAGTTCGAAACAAAATTCAAGGTAGAATAATTCTGAGAAAATTAGTTAAAAACTTTCATTGCAAATAGGAGCTTAATAAGTCTGACATTTAGTTAAACGGGGTCCGTCTAACTGTTGTACACAAGTCACAGTATTTAAAAGCGGAGGTCTCGCCTATTTTGTTATACAGACGAATAAAATTTTAAGATGTCTCCCCAGAAAAAAAAAATGAACTGTTTTATGGAAGGAATCAACTACCTAGTACGAAAATTTAACTAAATTGTATTGCATTTTGCAACTGCTTAAACATTTTTTTTAAGTTGACTAAAAATAAATATGTTTTTGTTTTGCCATAATTGGTTTCTCATCTCAGAAAGTCAATTTCGGTAATTGGTCACATTAGAGCAAGCTAAGCAACTACTTGGCTTTTTCAAATCCAAGCTTTTTGTGCATCGGTGAGCTCTTGCCCGGTTTGGAACTTTAATGTCAGCTCATTTTACATTACCTGTGGAATCCATTCTCGAGCAAGTCTTCCATCAATTTTAAGATCAATCTGGACGCAATGCAACACTCCGAGTATCACTGTAACGAGCAATGGGACGAGAAGTAAAAGATTTATATACATTTAAATGCTGGATAACAATAGATATTTGTGGGTTTTTAGCCATATATAAATCAATCACACTTGAATTCTGTCACGAATAACTTTTTTTTCTAAATACAATAGAACAAAATGATTTCGTCGGCTTGTAAAAAATAAAATGAACTGTCACTTGAGCTAATCTGTCAGCTGTCAGCAATCTGTAGTTGGTTGCAATACATATCAGCCACCCTGTATAAACCGAAAGTCGGTATACAGTTTAACACTAAGAAATTCCTAGCGATGGCCAGATTTAAGGTTGTGCCAATGTAGTGACAATTTCAAGCGATGAGATTGGGAGCCACCGCGGTGGCACCACGGTGCAATGGTTAGCATGCCCGTCTTGCATACACAAGATCGTGGGTTCGATTCCTGCTACGACCGAACACCAAAAAGCGGTGGATTATCCCACCTCAGTAATGCTGGTGACATTTCTGAGGGTTTCAAAGCTTCTCTAAGTGGTTTCACTGTGGAACGCCGTTCGGACTCGGCTATAAAAAGGAGGTCCCTTGTCATTGAGCTTAACATGGAATCGGGCAGCACTCAGTGATAAGAGAGAAGTTCACCACTGTGGTATCACAATGGACTGAATAGTCTAAGTGAGCGTGATACATTGGGCTGCCACATAACCTAACCTAACCTAAGCGATAAGATTTTGTGCAATAACTAACACAATTTTTTACATTTTTGTGCCACCTTTTTGTCTAGCTATGCCAAGTTTTCATTGTTATATTTTATAGTGTAATATTTTTTCCAATTAATTTCGAACATTCATAATTGTGATCGATGCATTAACATATAATCAAACACGCAATCAGGTTTGCCATTTTGGTCCGATCGGACCAAAATTTGTCCAAAAAATTGTTCATTTTTAAATTTGGTCCGATGGTCGGACCAAATGGAATATGGTTGTATGAAGTATGGATTTCGGTCCATTTTCGTCAAATCGGTAATTTTTTAAAATTTTTTTTTATAGAAATAAAATTTTAACAAAATTTTCTGTAGAATAGAAATAAAATTTTAACAAAATTTTGTACAGTAATAAACTTTAAAAAATTTGTATAAATACAAAATTATGCGAAAATTTTGTACAGGAAGAAAAGTTTGTAAAAATTTTATATAGAAATAAAATTTTGCGATAATTTTCCATAGAAATAAAATGTTGACTAAAGTTTCTATAGAAATAAAATGTTGACAAAATTTCCTATAGAAATAAAATGTTGACAAAATTTTCCATAGAAATAAAATTTTGTCAAAATTTTCTATAGAAATAAAATTTTGACAAAATTGTCTATAGAAATAAAATTTTGACAAAATTTTATATGGAAATAGAATATTGAAAAAATTTTCTATAAAAATAGAATTTTGACAAAATTTTCTACAAAAATAGAATTTTGACACAAATTTAGAAAGAAATAAAATTTCGATAAAAATTTCTACAAAAATAATTTTGACAAAATTTTCTATAAAAATAAATAGAAATAAAAATTTTGTACATGAAGAAAAGTTTGTAAAAATTTTATATAGAAATACAATTTTGCGATAATTTTCCATAGAAATAAAAATTTGACTAAAGTTTCTATAGAAATAAAATGTTGACAAAAGTTTCTATAGAAATAAAATTTTGACAAAATTGTCTATAGAAATAAAATTTTCACAAAATTTTATATGGAAATAGAATTTTGAAAAAAAATTCTATAAAAATTGAATTTTGACAAAATTTTCTATAAAAATAGAACTTTGAAAAAATTTCTATAAAAATTGAATTTTGACAAAATTTTCTATAAAAATAGAATTTTTACACAAATTTAGAAAGAAATAAAATTTTGATAAAAATTTAGAAAGAAATAAAATTTTGATAAAAATTTCTACAAATATAACACTTTGACAAAATTTTCTATAAAAATAAATAGAAATAAAAAGTTGACAAAATTTTCTATCAAAGTAAAATTATGGAAACATTTTAACTATTAAATGATATTAATTTAATTTGTCATAATGGTCCGCTGGTACGAATTTTGGTCCAAAATAAAAATTCATTGTTGCAACGCTGCCCACAATGGCAAATATTATAAATTTGAGCATAACGATGATTTTCAAGCGAACAATTGTGCCGCCTGAAACTATGCATCATAAACTTTTTCAGCAGCTAAATAGACTTTAGAAAAAATTTGTATAGATACAAAATTATGCAAAAATTTTGTACAGGAAGAAAAGTTTGTAAAATTTTATATAGAAATAAAATTTTGCGATAATTTTCCATAGAAATAAAATTTTGACTAAAGATTCTATAGAAATAAAATTTTTACAAAATTTTCTATAGAAATAAAATTTTGACAAACTTTTCTATAGAAATAAAATTTTGACAAAATTTTATATGGAAATAAAATTTTGACAAAATTTTATATGGAGATAGAATTTTGAAAAAAAAAATTTATAAAAATAGAATTTTGACAAAATTTTCTATAAAACTAGTATTTTGACAAATATTTAGAAAGAAATAAAATTTTGATAAAAATTTCTACAAAAATAACATTTTGACAAAATTTTCTATAAAAATAAATAGGAATACAAATTTTGTACAGGAAGAAAAGTTTGTAAAAATTTATATAGAAATAAAATTTTGCGATAATTTTCCATAGAAATAAAATGTTGACTAAAGATTCTATAGAAATAAAATTTTTACAAAATTTTCTATAGAAATAAAATTTTGACAAACTTTTCTATAGAAATAAAATTTTGTCAAAATTTTCTATAGAAATATAATTTTGACAAAATTCTCTATAGAAATAAAGTTTTGACAAAATTTTCTACAAAAATAGAATTTTGACAAAAATTTAGAAAGAAATAAAATGTTGATAAAAATTTCTACAAAAATAACATTTTGACAAAATTTTCTATAAAAACAAGTATATACAGCAGTAAGTTCGGCCGGGCCGAATCTTAAATACTCACCACCATGAACCAAATATTAGGGTGTCCTTTGAAATTTCAGGAGGGCTTGAGGACTTGAGGACACTTCCCGAAGATAAATTTAAAGATTTCATCCATGAGGACTATATCAGATTCTGGATTTATAAGAACCATTTTTGTTTGAGTTTTAGAGGAATCATTAACATCTCTTGTAAGTGTGCAAGAAAATTATAAAATAACGTCTTGATTTGAAATCTTAAATCTGCAGAAGTAAAATCTGGAAGTTTTACATTGAGTTTCAAGCAACTTTCATGATCAGTGCGCCTTCTACACCCTCAAGAAGTGAAGTCGGTCTATATGGAGGCATTACCAAATGGACCTATAAAAACCTAATCCGATACACGTTATTGTGAGCCTAAAATACCAGAATATTTACAATTTCAGGCAAATCAGATAAAAACTACGGTTTCTAGAAACCCAAGGAGTTAAATCGGGAGATCGTTCTTATGGGGGCTATACTGAAATATGGACCGATGTTCACCGTTTTCGGCACACCTCTTTATGACCCGAAAATACCTCTAGATTTCCAATTTCAGGCAAATAGGATAAAAACTTCGGATTCTAGAAGCCCAAGAAGTAAAATCGGGAAATCGGTCTATATGGGGGCTATACCAAAATATGGACCGATCCTCACCATTTTCGGCACATTTCTTTATGATCCTAAAATACCTCTAGATTTCCAATTTCAGACAAATTGGATAAAAAATAAGGTTTCTATAAGCCCAAGACCCCAAATCGGGAGGTCGTTTTATATGGGGAACATACCAAAACATGGACCGATACTCACAATTTTTGGCACACGTATTTGTGGTCCTACAATACATCTAGATTTCCAATTTCCGGTAAATTGAATAAAAACTGCGATTTCTATAAGCCAAAGAAGTAAAATCGGGAGATGGGTCTTTATGGGGGCTATACCAAAATATGGACCGATACTCACAATTTTTGGCACACGTATTTGTGGTCCTACAATACCTCTAGATTTCCATTTTCAGGTAAATTGAATAAAAACTGCGGTTTCTATAAGCCCAAGAAGTAAAATCGGGAGATCGGTCTATATGGGGGCTATACCAAAATATGGACCGATACTCACAATTTTTGGCACACGTATTTGTGGTCCTACAATACCTCTAGATTTCCAATTTCCGGTAAATTGAATAAAAACTGCGATTTCTATAAGCCAAAGAAGTAAAATCGGGAGATGGGTCTATATGGGGTCTATACCAAAATATGGACCAATACTCACAATTTTCGGCACACGTATTTGTGGTCCGTCAATACCTCTAGATTTCCAATTTCAGGTAAATTGAATAAAAACTGCGCTTTCTATAAGCCCAAGAAGTAAAATCGGGAGATCGGTCTATATGGGGGCTATGCCAAAACGTGGACCGATACTCACCATTTTTGGCACACCTCTTTACGGTCACAAAATACCTCCAGATTTCAAATTTCAGGCAAATTGGATAAAAACTACGGTTTCTATAAGCCCAAGACCCCAAATCGGGAGGTCGGTTTATATGGGGACTATATCAAAACCTGGACCGATGCAGCCCATCTTCGAACTTGACCTGCCTGCAGACAAAAGACGAGTTTGTGCAAAATTTCAGCACGATTGCTTCATTATTGAAGACTGTAGCGTGATTACAACAGACAGACAGACAGACAGACAGACAGACAGACAGACAGACGGACAGACGGACATCGTTATATCGTCTTAGAATTTCTCCCTGATCAAGAATATATATACTTTATATAGTCGGAAATCGATATTTCGATGCGTTACAAACGGAATGACAAACTTATTATACCCCCATCACCATTCTATGGTGGTGGGTATAATAAATAGAAATAAAAATTTTGTACAGGAAGAAAAGTTTGTAAAAATTTTATATAGAAATAAAATTTTGCGATAATTTTCCATAGAAATGAAATTTTGACTAACGTTTCTATAGAAATAAAATGTTGACAAAATTTTCTATAGAAATAAAATTTTGTCAAAATTTTCTATAGAAATAACATTTTGACAAAATTTTCCATAAAAATAAAATTTTGTCAAAATTTCTATAGAAATAAAATTTTGACAAAACTTTATATGGAAATAGAATTTTGAAAAAATTTTCTATAAAAATAGAATTTTGATAAAATTTTCTACAAAAATAGAACTTTGACAAAAATTTAGAAAGAAATAAAATTTTGATAAAAATTTCTACAAAAATAACATTTTGACAACATTGTGTCCAAAATAAAAATTCATTGTTGCAACGCTGCCCACAATGGCAAATATTATAAAAATGAGCATACCGCTGATTTTCAAGCGAACAATTGTGCCGCCTGAAAATAGGCACCAGAAATTTTTTACAGCTGCCAGAAATTTTTTACAGCAGCTAAACTGGCTTCTATCCTAAAGCCATAATTTCTAGAATTGATTGTTGATGAAATGGAAATAAAATGATAGCTATGATAATTTTTATTTAATAGAAGAAACACTACTTCAACATTCCGTAGAAAAAAATTATAAAAATCCATTTAATTCGTATATATTTCTTCACAAAAATGTGTGCCACGTTTTGTGCCACCCTTTAGGTAAGGTTGTACACTTTAACCTTTTATTGCGATTCACACTCTTTCTAACACTTTTTTGAAATTCTCAACGGTAACGCTTATGACGTGTATATGAACTTCGTTCCTGCCAAATTTGGTTATCTCTTTCGTTGAAATAAGAAATCTTTTAATTCAATGATAATCAACTAAAAGCTACTGCCTAAATCTTCCATTAACAATAATCCACAAATTCCATACAATTTGAAAATATTTAATTTTGACTAAAAAGTCCAAAAATCGTTTTCTAAAATTCCACTCCATCTCAATACTTATACACACATGCTTTCATGTGTATATGTATGTAAAAGTCATATAATTAAAGTTGACTTTTGACATTCCGTGTACAACAGTCATCATTAGAAAATATAAATAAACTTCGCCGCCTTCATCATCATTTTTTAAAGCCGTCATGTTCTCGCGCCCCCCGGAAAATAGTTCCTTCCCATTCATTCATCGAAATTGGTAGAAATTTTGTATGGCTTGTTTGTCATATCAAATCTTTAGAGTAAACATGACTAGCAAAAGAAAGAGAAAATTCAAAAAAAAAAATCCTACATTTTAGATTTCCAAATGGAAACAATTGTAGTAACATATATCACCATTAGGGTTTTCTTTTTCCCGGACATTTTGCATTCCCGGGAAAGCGGGAATTTTTTTCGAATTTCCCGGGATACTGGTCAATATATATTATGTTGTTCTCTTACATCAGCCATAAATCATACTAAAATATGAAATATTTTGTAATACAAAACGTTTTGACAATGGTTAAGGCAGTCTCTTTCGGTATAGTTTTCGGAAGAACACTATTTATATAGTGGGATTTTTTGTAACACTAAAAAACTGTTTGGAAATGAAAGAAACTTATTTCGATTTTACCAGCGTTAAACGGGGTCAATAAATGCACATGTTCAGTCAATATTCCCAAAAGTGAAACACTACCATGTAACAACATTCACATTCAAAAATCTACTTTAACTAGATTGCAGTTATCGTATGCCCAATAAATAAGGGTTTTAAACTCCAATTATAATAGATTTCAAGCCTAATGTGTATAAGGTATAAATTTGAAATTAAAGTAACTATCTTAAAAAAGGTTGAAATTTTCTTATTTCATAAAAAAAAAAAACATCCTTGCAATAATTATGAAATTTTGAAATTATGCAATTGCCAACGTGGGTTACATAAGGTAAAATGTCCCGTTGTTTTTAAAGGTTTACTCAGTCTAACAGTCTATTGGAATGTCGGTTTACAGAAATATGACAATCATAAATTAGGAAGTGCAAACTACTTTTTAACAATTGGGAGCCCTTTGGATTCCGGATTAGAACCCACGACTATGTATGCTTCACAAGGCAACTATTACGACTTCGTACCATAGTATTCACATTACACTTACAAAATCCACTTTAACTTAATTTCAACTGTCATTTGCCATATAAAATCCTCTATTATACATAAAATATTGTAACGAAAATTTCCCGGGAATTCCCGCACTTTAATTTCCCGGGATCCCGTTCCCGGGAAAAAAACCCTAATCACCATCCTTTTTTTTAGGGCTATTAGCAATGGTTATTGGTGAAGGTCAAATCAGTTTACAAGGACGTGTGTTTTTTATAACAAATAATAGGCGAATAAAAATCAAAACCTTGAAAACGTCACGATTAAATTGCTAAATTGCTGTTAGAGTAGTTAGGGAAACAGGAAAGGAAAATAAGGAAAAATTATTGAATTTATCATTACCGAGATATTGTAAGATAGAGTTTTTTTATAAAGATGTAAACAGCGTTACCACAATGATTGTGGTTGATAGTTTTGCGGCAAGAAGAGGGTGCTGATGAGGAATGTGGTAATTCCGAAACGTGCGTCCATCCAACCATCATGCAGTCTATAGGTCTTTGCCCAACTAAATTTGACAAACATTCGTTTCCTCTGATGGTTAAGCTACACTTGTAGTTTAGTCAATGCATGGTTTTAAGCTGAAATAAAAAACAACAAAAATTTTATTTCTTTAGGAAATTTTGTCAAAATTTTATTTCTATAGAAAATTTTATTTCTATAGAAAAATTTTATTTCTATAGAAATTCTATGGATGGACGAAACGTGCGTCCATCCAACCATCTTGCAGTCTATAGGGCTTTGCCCAAATAAATTTGACAAACATTCTTTTCCTCTGTTGGTTAAGCTACACTTGTAGTTTAGTCAATGCATTTTTTTAAGCGGAAAAAAACAACAATAATGATTTAAGAACAATACCAACAATAACAAAACGAAATAAAATTTTGACAAAAATTTCTATAGAAATAAAATTTTGACAAAATTTTGTATAGAAATAAAATTTTGATACAATTTTCTATAGAAATAAAATTTTTACAAAGTTTTTCTATAGAAATAAAATTTTGACAAAATTTTGTATAGAAATAAAATTTTGACAAAATTTTGTATAGAAATAAAATTTTGATACAATTTTCTGTAGAAATAAAGTTTTGACAAAATTTTCTATAGAAATAAAATTTTGACAAAATTTTCTATAGAAATAAAATTTTTACAAAATTTTCTATAGAAGTAAAATTTTAACAATATTTTCTATAGAAAGAGAATTTTGTCAAAAATTTCTAAAGAAATAAAATTTTGTCAAGATTTTCTATAGAATGAGACTTTTGTCAAAATTTTCTATAAAAATCAACTATTGACAAAATTTCCTATAAAAATAAAATTTTGGCAAAATTTTCTATAGAAATAAAAATTTCACAAAATTTCCTATAAAAATAAAATTTTGACAAAATTTTCTATAGAAATAACATTTTTGTTGTTTTTTGGTTTAAGCTTAAAACCATGCATTGACTAAACTACAAGTGTAGCTTAACCAACAGAGGAAAAGAATGTTTGTCAAATTTATTTGGGCGAAGCCCTATAGACTGCAAGATGGTTGGATGGACGCACGTTTCGGAATTACCACATTCCTCATCAACATCCTCTACTTGCAGAAAAACTATCAACCAATTATCAGAATTTGACAAACATTCTTTTCCTCTGTTGGTTAAGCTACACTTGTAGTTTAGTCAATGTATGGTTTTAAGCTGCAATAAAAAACAACAACAAAATTTTATTTCTATAAAAAATTTTGTCAAAAATTTATTTCTATAGAAAATTTTGTCAAAATTTTATTTCTATAGAAAATTTTGTCATAATTTTATAACTATAGAAAATTTTGTCAAAATTTTATTTCTATAGAAAATTTTGTCAAAAAATTATTTCTATAGAAAATTTTGTCAAAATTTTATTTCTATAGAAAAATTTGTAAAATTTTATTTCTATGGAGAATTTTGTCAAAATTTTATTACTACAGAAAATTTTGTCAAAAATTTATTTCTATAGAAAATTATCGCAAAGTTTTATTTATATATAAAATTTTTACAAAATTTTCTTCCTGTACAAAATGTTTGCATTATTTTGTATCTATACTAACTTTTTGTAAAGTTTATTTCTGTACAAAATGTCATTTCCATAGAAATTTTTGTAAAAATTTTATTTCTATAGAACATTTCTAAAAATGTTATTTCTATAGAAAATTTTGTCAACATTTTATTTCTATAGAAAATTTTGTCAAAATTTTTATCAAGGTTCTTATCTTAAAATAATTGACAAAGGAAACTCCAAAAATCATATTCGCATACTCGGTTATGCTATCTCGCCTATTCCTCCCAAAAACGTAGCGTGCAATGTTATTAAAAGTTACATTCAGTTTCCTCATCGATTCACTTTTGCAATTAGAAAAAAGTTCGCACCCGTACAATAATTGAGGAATCAGTAAAGATTTTGCCAAAAGAAGTCTTATGCTAACTGGCGTATATTTTTGGCTTAAGTATAAATTTCTCATTGTCGAATATGTTCTCCCAACTACAATATTAATGTGATCAGTCCAATTCAGTTTATTATTCATGATTACACCAAGATTTTTACCTCTCTCAACAACTTCTATTGCAGTATCTGATATTCGAATAGGTATCTCAATAGGTGCAACATTTCTGCCAATAACTATACATTTAGACTTCACGGGGTTCAAGCTCAATCCATTAGACTTTGCCCAAATGTAAATGTGATTCAAGTCACTGTTCAGTTGTTCAACACAATGGTCAGCATCTGCCTTCGGGGTGCTTATATATACTTGAACATCATCAGCGTACATGTGAACATTACAATACTTAATTCGAAGTGGTAAGTCATTGGAATATATTGAATACATCAAGGGACCAAGTACTGATCCCTGCAGTACACCTCTAGATAGGCATAATGGATCAGACCAATTAGCGCCGACGACTACAGATTGAGACCTGGATGAAAGATATGAACGCATAAGATTTGTAGATTGCGGAGCAAAATTGAAAAATTTTGAAAGTTTCATGCACATAATATGGTGGCCGACCGTATCAAAGGCTTTAGAATAATCCAATAATACCAGAAATGATACATTGCTACTATCAAGTTGACGTCTTAAATCTTCAGCCACTTTCTGGAGAGCAGTTATACAACTATGTTTCTTTCTGAATCCTGATAGAAAATTTGTCAAAAAAGAATTACTTCTGAGATGGTTTAATATCTGGTCACTTAAAAGGCTTTCGAGCACTTTTGATAAAAAGGGTAGAATCGATATAGGTCGAAAATCGTTTCCATTTTTGGGGACTGGTATGACTTTTGCATGCTTCCAAGTCAATGGTAAATTTGACTTTAATATAATAGTATTAAAGATATGCGTTATATGAGGCAAAACATACCTGATTACTATCTTGAGGAACTTTGGATCAATTCCGTCAGACCCAACAGAATTAGATTTTATTGCAAATACCTTGCTAAGTACATCAGCTTGTGTGACGTGTTCAAAAGAAAATCGTTCAACATCGTTATCGATTTGTATCAAATCATAAAAACTGTGATCCGCGGACTTCATAGGCAAATTAACGAAAGTATCATTTAAGTCATTTGGATTAATATCAATATTAGATGAGCCCATATTTTCCTTTCCAATGCCAATAGATTTAATTTGCTTCCAAATTTGTCTAGAGTTAACACAACCCTTAAACTTTTGACTGTAATACTGAGCCTTCTTCAATCTAATGGTATAAGTAGTCCTATTCCTAAGATCTTTATAAGTAGCATACAACTCTGAGATTTTATATCTCTTCCATCTTGTATATGCCTCGTCCCTTTTATTGATCAAGAATTGTATTCTTCTATCATCCTGGTAGTACAATGAATATTTCATCAATTCCCTTATTAAAGCCTCATAACTAATTGTTCTATTAGGGCGGTAAACTGTAGAAATCAACATCTTGGACACAGAAGATCGGATTTCCAAAAACAAAAACTCAATCAGATCATCTCTGGTCGATTTGGTCAACACTTTGCAAGAAAACCCATTTCTCACAAAAATTGCAACACCACCACCCAGTGATCCCCTATCGGCTCTATATAACTGATAGCCATCAACAGCAAATTGAGAATCAGTATATTCTGGCCATAACCACGTCTCTGCTATACAAATTACATCTATTCCTGAGTTGACAAATAAAAATCTAACTTATTCGCGATACTTTGAGCGTTAATATGAACTAATTTTAGACCTTTTTGACGGTTTGCAAGAACAAGAATCATACAGGATAAATTGTCTTTGGAATTAGTATTACTCTCATGTGCCAACATTTAAAATTTGAGCCAAGCTGTGATAAATACGAACGACAATTAAAATTACTACATAATCAAGAAAATAATTAGAGAAACACATAGTATATAATAATAATAATATAATTATAAATAAATTTAATTATAATTATAAATAAATTTTTGAAGATACGTTTCCAAACTAACGAAATAAATTATGCAGGTCATCTATAGTTTTGAAAATTCGTGGATTTTCATCTTTGTTTACTTTTACATGAACCAATCCACGTCTTGTGAATACAGAAAAGAGTTTGTTTGGTTTTTTGTATTTGAGGGCAGATTGATATATAGAATAGTTAGCAGTAGTGAGGCATTCATTAACAAAAATGGGTTTGGTAGACTCAAACCCTAGAAGCTGTAGATTAAGTTTAACATTATTTTGCTTTTTAAAATTACTTATGGCTTTCAAGAGGTAATTTTTTATAAATGGTGATTCAAGTTTAATGATTATAGTTGTATCAGGATTGTTATTTTTCCCCCGAGTTCTATAAATCGATCTACATAATGGGGTTTGAATTTGTAAACTATTGCAAAGATTCTGGAATAGTAAAAGCAGATTTTCATTATGAAGCCAAGGAACCCCAATTAATCGAAGGTCACATGACACAAGCGTATTTTGATGATGAAATAAATCAGCCTTTAATTCATCCATATTTAATTTTAGTGAAGAAATTTCTGACCGTAATAATTCAATTTCAGAATACTGTTTCTCGATATATCTATACGATCACTGACAGCAAAGAGTTCTCTCTTAAATTCGCTCATTCTTTCACTTATTTCTCTTAAGAGTTTGTTTTCAATAGTTTTCATTTGGTTGTCAACTTGTGTCAATATTTTTGATTCGGTTTCCTTTATTTCAGCTGCTATTGTTTCTTTTATTGTTGTCGTCAAACTTTCTGTTAATTTATCAAATCTATTGTCGATTATATGTATGAACCGCAGTGGTGACTCTACATTTGTTAATCTTGGAGTTTGTTTTGCTTTATCCATAATATCATTTTGGAGACTCTCGCGATTTCGTATAGATTTTGGTGTGTCTACGTTCTTTCGCACTTGCAGATCACAAGTAGAGATGTTGTTGGTAGTGAGAGTGTTGTTATTTTGGTTTTTCTCATTATACTTATTCATTGTTGTTGATTGTTAACGTCACTTTCTCAGTACTTGTTTTCTTTATTCTTTGATTTAGAGTATTTGCTCAAAGAAATTTTTATATTTATGTTAAATAGTTTTCCTTCAGAGAAACGACAATTATGGTATATAGCAAAAAATATTCAAAAAACGACCAGCGTCAATTCTGTGTAAATTTTTCGTTGTTAAATATAGTTTATATGTGATTTTAACAAATGAAACTTGGATCTCTCGAAAACACGTCTGATTTGTATGATGACAGGCATCAAATTTCTGTACAAATTTTTGGCAAAATTTTATTTCTATAGAAAATTTTGTTAAAATTTTATTTCCATAGGAATTTTTGTTGAAATTTTAGTTTTACAGAAAACTTTATGAAAATTTTATTTCTATAGAACATTTTGTGAAAATTTTATTTCTATACAAAATTATCGCAAAATTTTATTTCTATACAAAATTTTTAAAAAATTTTCTTCTTGTACAAAATGTTTGCATTAATTTGTATCTATACTAACTTTTTGTAAAGTTTATTTCTGTACAAAATTTTGGCAACATTTTATTTCTATAGAAAATTTTGTTAAAATTTTTTTCATTGAAAATTTTGTTAAAATTTTATTTTTGTTGAAATTTTATTTCTATAGAAAATTTTTAAAAACTTTATTTCTATAGAAAAATTTAAAAAATTTTATTTCTATAGAAAATTTTTATAAAATTACCGATTTTACGAAAATGGACCAAAATCAACAAAATTCCATTTGGTCCGACCATCGGACTGGAATCTTCTTTTTTTCAAAACATATATGCTTTTATCCCAAAACGAACAATTTTTGTCTATGTAAAAAAAACTATTTTGACATAATTATTTTTTTGCAGTGAGTTAATCTTTTGTCTAAATTTTCCATAGAATCGTTGACATTTTCCTCTTTTATGTCACATCCTTGAATCATTAAAGGACGTTTTCTACTTTAACATAGTACTCGTTAGTGATTAACACGAGCAGTCAGGTGTCACCAATTGTTATACCCCTTTTATTTCTTTTCCTCTTTTCAATTTCCATAAAAACTGCTTTTCATTCGAGTTTTCTTAGAACTCCCACAAAATGGAATATGAAAAACATTGGGATTATGAAAGTGTAAAATATCCTTCATCCATTTCCATCAGCGAAAGGTGCAAACGGTTGGGAGTAATTAAAGGATGTTAAGAGAATTGTTTTTGTTAGCAGCTTTTCTTAGTAAGCTTTTCATTTGCATTTTACAAGGTGACAGGTATATAATGTAATAATTTAAAGCAAAAAATGTCGGAAATTACATCAAATTTTAGAATCAGATTAGATTTCTTTGAATTGACACGAATTATGGCCTTCACATGGCACAAACAAAGCCATTATACCATTTAATTGCAACGGGAGAGAGGATAGAAGAGAGCCCTGAGAGGATAGAGGATAGAAGAGAGCCCTGACTCTCTTCTATCCTCTCTCCCGTTGCACCGTTGTGGCCCACACATTGATTTGCTATTGTGAGGGCATAACCGATTGGTGCTAGGAGACCCTAATGCCCACCATTAACTTCGGTATTCTCTCCTGGATAATGACCAGAGAGGCATAGCGTCGGCAGCGTAGTTAAATGACTCTACCATTTTGCCCCTACGAGAATTATGGGTGATTGCAGCAGTTCGCTAGATATACCATTAACGTTTCCTGCTCGGATAAATGATGCAACCCGTCATTTCGCTGGGATCAGACTACTTGCCTATAATACTCAACGACCCTCCGATTTCATAACCTCTGGACGCCGGATGTTCATCAATCAAAAGAAAACCAACTGGGCTGGCTTCAAAGAAAATACATAGATCAACGCTTCAATGAGCTCGCACAAGCTACGGGACTCACAAGCGAGCGTGATGCCGTCATGTCAACCCTGCTAATTCAAAAATTAGGGAACTGATTCTAGAGAGCAGCAGAAGCAATGTCACCTAGGCACAGACACAGCTAAGTTATGGTCAATAGTAAGAACCCTCTTGAACCTTGATGGGTTCTCAGTTACCTTTGGCAAAGTGACAGTGATTGATCTGAAGAGATCCGTGAGGTTTTTCAACCGTCCAGCGTCCAGCGAGTGATATTGCGAGAAGGTTGTTGTTGTTTTCGTAACAGTTTTAATGTAGTTTCATCCATTTTGTTGTATGCTTGTGTAGTTCAACTATTAGCCAGATCAAGAAACTCTGCGACAAGGATGAGGTGTGTCCACAGTGATCTGGTGGTGAGACGGGTAGGCTTAGCCTGGCAAGCAAAAAGGTGACGAGTGTCATGTGGCCCTCGATTACAAATGGGACACACGTCAGCTACGCTGCTATAAATCAGTATGAATTGAGGCGGCTGCACTTGCCTGATCTTAGTTGGGCCAAAACTACCCTGGTTTGCCGTGGGAGGTCTCTCTCCTCCGGTGCTACGGGCGGCGGTCGGACTCCGAGAACAGGATTAACCTTGTAGCTTCTCACCGCTTCAGCTACAGTATCCTCATGAATCCCGTTCAGACCTAGCTGGTATGCTAACTGATCTAGATGCTCTCTTTTGTTCTAGAAGGCTCTAGAAGGCGAAGATCAACCCTTACATTCCTGGGTGGAGGTTGCCTATCCACAAGATGGTGATTTGGATGACAACTTCGATAGCAACCCAAGAGGTACTGCTTTGACAACATGTAATTGTGTCGACACATTGGGATGATCTTGGTCTCCGCATAAAGGTGATCCAGGGGTGTACTGCGGAGACATCCTGTTGCGAATCTCAGGGCAGCGTTCTGACAGGTCTGTATGTTATTCCACTGCGTATCACTCGTTTGAGGTGTCCACACTGGCGCTGCATAGTTTATCACTGCCAATGGCCAATTGCCTTATATGTAGTCAACAAGGTTTTTTTTGTCCGCACCCCAAGTGCTGCCTTGTGTTGCGAGAAGGAGAGCCGTTTGTCGCATCCGTGTTCTCCGTGCGTGGCCACAATTTACCCCAGACGATGTTACCAATGTCATCAATAGCGCCAAACCATCAAAAGCGCTGGGCCCCACGGCATTTTTATGCTAATGCTGAAGCATGGAGGAATGCAGGGCGTTGAGTTTTTGCGCAGACTCCTCAATTTGTTCTGAAAATCACTCATTATACGCGATGTGTGTAAAATGGGTAGGTTGATACCACTACTGAAGCCAGGCAAAGACTCGAGCAAGGGTTATTTGTACAATCCTATCTCCCTTCTCTCAACAGTATCCAAGAGACTTGAGGCACTACTCCTCCCCTGCCTTGTGAAGAATGTTTCTGCTGCCAACCATCAACATGGAATCCGTAAGGTGTATATAACAAGAACAGTTTTGCATGCCATTTCAGCAGATATAAAGGGAGAACCCAAGCCGTGTCACAAGACGGTTCTCGTGGCGCTTGACCTATCGAAAATAGCGCCAAACCATCAAAAGCGCTGGGCCCCACGGAATTTTTATGCTAATGCTGAAGCATGGTGGAATGCAGGGCGTTGAGTATTTGCCCAGACTCCTCAAAGGTGGGATGATATCTTCGTTACTGCTCAACATCTACTTATCCTCTATTCCATCCCTCCTAAGGGCGTTGAGATTGTATTATATGTGGGCGACTGTATAATCACGACATTCGGGGTTCATTGTCGATGTCTACCTTGCTGATCTTACTAGTTATTACACTGCTCGAAATTTAAGGATATCCACCAGCAAATCCTCAGCCACACTATTCACTACATGAACGACAGTAGTAAGTAAGTAGTTGAAGGTCAGAGTCGACGGCGAGATAATTTCGACTAAAATCTAACCCAAGATTCTGGGAGCTTTATTTGAAAGCCTTTTCAAGTCATCTGCCCATGCCACTGGAAGAGCGCGGTAGAAACCAAATCGCTTGTTGGCAGCACTTGAGGTGCGCACAAAGAAAAATTTTTCACTACGTATAAGGCAATTGGCCTGTCAGTGGTATCCCATGCAGCGCCAGTGTGGAAATCTCAAACAAGTGACCTGCATTGGAATTAGAACTGCGGCAGTATGTTTCCCTAGCACGAACCTGGATCACCTTTATGTGGAGACCAAGATCATCCCAGTACGTAGACGCAAGAACATGTCAAAGCAGTATCTCCTGGGTTGTTTTCTCGGTGACCATCCAAATCACCATCTTGTGAATAGGCATCCAACACCCAAGAATGTAGCGATTGATCTTAACCTTCTAGATCACGAGGTCCATCGATACAAAAGAGAGCCTCTAGATCGGACGTCATGCCAGACAGATCTGAATAGGATTTATGAGAATATCGTAGTTGAAGCGGTGAGAAACTGCAAGGTGAAGCCCTACACCGCCCATAGCACCGGAAGTAAGGAACCCCCCGCGGCAGGCTATGGTAGTTTTGGCCCAACTAAGGTCAAGCAAGTGCATCCGCCTCAATTCCTACCTATCAGTGATTGATAGTAGCATAGCTGTGTCCCATCTGCAATCAAGGGCCGGCCACATGACAACGTTACCATTTCGCTTGCCCAGCTAAACCTACCCCACTCACAACCAGATCACTCTGGACTCATCCCATCTTAGTTGCAGAATGTCTTGATCTGGATACAAACTGATGTACCAAATGGCAAAATAAAAATGGACGAAATCACAAAAACAAGCGTGTGTGGCGCTTGAGTTCTGATGCACAATTGTTAAGAACAAAAATATTGTTCATATAAATGAATTGGAATGCCATTTGGACTCGGCTATAATATGGAGGTCCCTTGTCATTCAGCTTAATATAGAATCAAGCAGCACTCAGAGAAGAGAGTGGTGAACATCTCACCACTATGGTATCACAATGGACTGAATATCACAATGGTATCACAATGGACTGAATAGAGCCTGAAATATCGGGCTGCCACTATACCTATCCTAACCTAACCTAAATCGAAGAGAGCGAAGCCCATATCATCTTCAGAGCCCCCTTCCTTCTTGGCCTCAGCAGTGGGAGCAGTTCCCATTGAGACCTCCGGGTCTACTCTTGCCCACGTAGAAACCTTTGGGCGTACGTTCCCCACAAATATCTTCGGGTCTGTAACCGATTACGACCCAGGAAGACTATCGCGCCACAGCCTACACCGAAGGTTAGGTTGGGTTAGGTTAGGTGGCAGCCCGATGTATCAGGCTCACTGGTGAACTTCTCTCTTATCACTGAGTGCTGCCCGATTCCATGTTAAGCTCAATGACAAGGGACCTCCTTTTTATAGCCGAGTCCGAACGGCGTTCCACATTGGAGTGAAACCACTTAGAGAAGCTTTGTGACCCTCAGAAATTTCACCAGCATTACTAAGGTGGAAAGATCCACCGCTGAAAAACTTTTTGGTGTTCGGTCGAAGCAGGAATAGAACCCACGACCTTGTGTATGCAAGGCGGCCATACTAACCATTGCACCACGGTGGCTCCCTACAACGAAGCTGACGCCCCAAACTGAAGATCTCATCAGCAGTTCCCGATTAATTACAAATCAACGAATACACAAATTCCCAATCGCCAATGAACCGAACTACTCAGCAACGATCAATCATACAATTTTCAACGAATGCATCAACTACCGATTATCGATGAACCAACATTCTCCTCCACTACCGATTATAAATGCACCGAACTTCTCATTAACTATAGAACATCGATAAACTGACGTTCTCGTCACTACTGATCATCAACGAACCGAATTTCTCATCGACTACCAACTACGAGGCGACGTTCTCATGTTAAGAACAAAAATATTGTTCATATAAATAAAGTGGAATGCCGTTTGTACTCGGCTATAATATGGAGGTGCCTTGTCATTGAGCTTAATATAGAATCAAGCAGCACTCAGAGAAAAGAGAGATGTTCACCACTATGGTACCACAATGGACTGTATAGTCTAAGTGAGCCTGATACATCGGGCTGCCACCAAATAACATAACCTAAGATAACTTTATCGAAGATAGCGAAGCCGATATCATCATCAGATCCCCCTTCCTTCTTGGCCTCAGCAGCGGGAGCAGTTCCCATTGAGACTTCCGGGTCTACTCTTGCCCACGTAGAGACCTTTGGGCGTACGTTCCCCAGAAATACCTGCGGGCCTGTAACCGATTACGACCCAGGAAGACTCTCGCGCCATAGCCTACACTGACGCTGACGTCACAAAATCGAAGATCTCATCAGCAGTTCCCGATCAATTACAAATCAATGAATACACAAATTCCCAATCGCGAACGGACCGAACTACTCAGCAATAACCAATCATACAATTTTCAACGAATGCATCAACTACCGATTATCGATGAACCAACATTCTCCTCCACTACCGATTATAAAAGAAACGAACTTCTCATTAACTGTAGAACATCGATAAACTGACGTTCTTGTCACTACTGATCATCAACGAACCGAATTTCTCATCGACTACCAACTACGAGGCGACGTTCTCATGCATCACTGATCATCAATGAATCGAATTCTCAACAACTACCGAATCTCTCTACGAGGCGAAGTTCTTATGCGTAACGGATCATCAATGAACCGAATTCTTAACAACTGTCGGTGCTCAAAGAACCGACACACTCATCAACGAAAGGAATCTCTCTTCAAATACCGATCACCAAGTAACCGATGAACCAAAGTACTTACATCCATCCGATTATCTACGAACCGAATCCATTTTTCATCTCAGTGGAGGTACCAGTTCCCGATTATCTACAAATCGACAACATCCCGAATGCCTGCTCCGATCATATCCCGATTAAATTCAAAAGATTGTCATATGTCACATAAAATAGTTTCATCCAATAAAACCGAATTCATTAATAGTTTTACTCGAAAGAGATAAACACTTGTGTTCATATTCCGAAACGTTTAGTTTGTCCTTACGGAGATCCTGGAGGCGACTGAGCTTGCTCCAGCCGACAAGGTTAGGTTAGGTGGCAATCCGATGTATCAGGTTCACTTAGACTATTCAGTCCATTGTGATACCACATTGGTGAACTTCTCTCTTATCACTGAATGCTGCCCGATTCCATGTTAAGCTCAATGACAAGGGACCTCCTTTTTATAGCTGAGTCCGAACGGTGTTCCACATTGCAGTGAAATCACTTAGAGAAGCTTTGAAACCCTCAGAAATGTAACCAGCATTACTGAGGTGGGATAATCCACCGCTGAAAAACTTTTTGGTGTTCGGTCGAAGCAGGAATCGAATCCACCGCTGAAAAACTTTTTGGTGTTCGGTTGAAGCAGGAATCGAACCCACGACCTTGTGTATGCAAGGCGGGCATGCTAGCCATTGCACCACGGTGGCTCCCTCCAGCGGACAAGAAAATCACGTTATACCACACTGAATGTTGTCAGTATTAGGGATTTTTCCCCAAATTGTAGAATTTTTCTCTCGTATGGTGACAAATTTTTGAGTAGAACATGAAAATATTCGGAAATATATTTGCGTAATTTTGTTTTATATTGGAGAATTTGGATACGAAAGCATCCTGATTTGGGGACAAGAGCTGGAAAAATACTGGCTAAACTGACCGCACTGTATATTTGGGGTTATATCAAAACCTGAAGCTAAGTTGGGCTAGCTTCGTTTTTGACCTTCTGGCAAATAAAAATCAAATCTGAACCAAATTTCGGGATGATCGATTCAATATTGATCAGGGTGAAATTCGCCAATGTTATTGGAATTCTATCAAAAATGGTAGATTTGGTGAGTTGGTAGAAGGTTTGATGCTTTAGTAGATTTGGCTAAATATAACTAGCCAACTAAGAGGAACATCAACTTTCTATAGAAATAAATTTTTTGGCAAAATTTTCTATAGAAATATTTTTTTTTGCCAAAATTTCCTATAGAAATATAATTTTGACAAAATTTTCTATAGAAATAAAATTTTGACAAAATTTTCTATAGAAATAAAATTTTGACAAAATTTTCTATTGAAATAAAATGTTGACAAAATTTTCTATAAAAAAAATGTTGACAACATTTTCAAAATAAGATTTTTTAAATTTTTAGTAAAATTTTCTGGAAATTTTGGTAGATTATTTTTGGCACGAAGGGCAACCATGGTACCAGTCTCACCAGTATAATTAAAAATACATGTGACATTTTAACAAACCCTGTTCTCATTAACGTTGCTCTTTTTCGTAATTATTTCGAAGATAATCGAATAATCGACGTTAAAGAAAAACTTGGTTCATTCACCACTCTTTAGTTTTTGTATGTGACAGCTGTTTCACATACTTTTTTAAATTTCACACAAGTCCTTGCTGCCAAATGCTCGTTATTTTCTCTCTTTCTCTATACTTTTATGTGTGAGTTTCTTTTGTTTGTTTTCCTTAACAAAACCACCCACTCTGAGTCACATTTTCTTTACTAAAGAAACAAACCGAAATGCAAATGCAATTTCATGGTGACAATATTGCATTGCATATTGAAAAGTCATTTACTTTAAATTTCATTTACGGATAAGTTTCATGCGTTCTTTGGCAGTCATTCTCTCCAGGTGATTTCAAGGTGTAGGTATATCTAGCTTTTAATGAACTTACATTGTTTTTTCTTTTTGTGATAAAATGCAATGTCAATGGTGATGATAAATGGAATGAGATATGGAAAACAGTAGAAATGTTGTGAACTTATTTCAATAATGTAAGAATACGTCATAATGTCTTTGAGTTAGTTTTGGTCGAATTTAATAGACCCCCTGTAATGAATTTTTATAAATTTTTCAATATTGCTGTAGCATATCTCTACCTCTATGGGAGCTACCGTAATGCAATGGTTAGCATGCTCGCCTTGCATAAAAAAATCGTGAATTAAATCCCTACCTCGATCGGGATTTAACCCACGATAATTCAGCGGTGGATTATCCCCCCTCTAGTGACATTTCTGAGTTTTTCAAAACTTCTCTAAGTGCTTTCACTGCAATGTGAAATGCCGTTCGGACTCGGCTATGAACAAGAAAGACCCTTGTCATTGTCACCACTGCGGTAACACAATGGACTGACTAGTCTGAGTGAGCTTGAAAATATCGCGGTACCACTAGACCTAACCTAACCTATGTCTACGTCTATGAAGTGTGGATCATTGTATTGCAACCAACTACAGGTTGATATCATTTATAAATCACTCGCCTGACAACTGACTATAGAAAATTTTGTCAAAATTTTATTCATAAAGAAAAGTTTGTCAACATTTTATTCATATAGAAAACTTTTGTCAAAATTTTATTCGTATAGAAATTGTTGTCAAAATTTTATTCGTATAGAGAACATTTTGTCAACATTTCATTTCTATAGAGATTTTTTTCAAAATTTTATTTCCATAGATTTTTTTTCAAATTTTTATTTATGTAGAAAAGTTTTGTCAAAATTTTATTTCTATAATAAATTTTGTAAAAAATAGTTTAGTCAATGTATGGTTTTAAGCTGCAATAAAAAACAACAACAATGCTTAAAGAACAAAACCAACAATAACAAAACAAAACGAATGGAAAAAGAAGAGGAGGCACGCTCAAAATAAACCCAGCCAACTGAATTCAAATCGATGATTTGACAGTGGCATAGGAAAAGAGATGTGTTTGTTTCGAATTTATTTCGGCATAAGCCGGCTATCAATGTAAAACCTTTTTTCGGAGGCTTCAAGTGTGGTTTTTGTTGGGTTTAATAAACTGCCTGAATTTATTCTGATAATTGGTTGATAGTTTTGCTGCAAGTAGAGGATGCTGATAAGGAATGTGGTAATTCCGAAGCGTGCGTCCATCCAACCATCTTGCAGTCTATACGGCTTTGCCCAAATAAATTTGACAAACATTCTTTTCCTCTGTTGGTTAAGCTACACTTGTAGTTTAGTCAATGTATGGTTTTAAGCTGCAATAAAGAACAACAACAATGCTTAAAGAACAAAACTAACAATAACAAAACAAAACGAATGGACAATTTTATTTCTATAATAAATTTTGTTAAAATTTTATTTCAATAGAAAATTTTGTCAAAATTTTATTTCAATTGAAAATGCTGTCAAAATTTTATTTCTATAGAATTTTTTTTTTTTCAAAATTTTATTTATGTAGTAAAGTTTTGTCAAAATTTTGTTTATATAGAAAATGTTGTCAAAATTTTATTTCTATAATAAATTTTGTTAAAATTTTATTTCTATAGAAAATTTTGTAAAAATTTTATTTCAATAGAAAATGTTGTCAAAGTTTTACATCTGTGAAAAATTTTGTCACAATTTTATTTCTATAGGAAATTTTATCAAAATTTTATTTCTATAGATAATTTTATCAACATTTTGTTTATTAAGAAAATTTTCTCAAAATTTTATTTTAATAGGAAATTTTGTCAAAATTTTATTTTAATAGGAAATTTTGTCAAAATTTTATTTCTATAGAAAATTTTGTCAAAATGTTATTTTTATAGAATATTTGGTCAAAATTGTATATTTCTATAAAAATTTTGTCAACATTTTATTTATGTAGAAAAGTTTTATTTTAAGAGCAAAATAATATGATTGGAGCTATTTTTGCGGCGACCATATAACATTTTCACCTGCAACCATTTTGGATCAGTGAACATGGTTCTAAGAAAAATATAATTGTCCTCATCTAAAATGTTATTGTATTGAAAGAATTTTGTTTGAATAAAAAGACAATGGTAACGATTTAAAATGTTATGGTATTTATTCAAAATGTTTTTCTTCTAGTTAAAGAACATGGTCACAACCTATAATGTTTTGATCTTTATGAAAAAACTTTTTTCATCGTCGAAAAAAGGACGCCACTTGAGAAAAGAAAACGCAAATTTATAAATTAATTCATTGTTTATTTGTATTTATAATGCCGTTCAAGCAAACATCATATATTTTTACACGCTCTATTTTATTTCAAATTCAACAATAAGTAATTATTCCATATTTACATCGTGCCCACCAAATATACAAAGGCAAACATCATGTAACTGCAAATAAAAATAAATTATACCATATAGCAAAATGCAGAAAAAACAAGTACATTTTTTCAATTACACTTTCCTTTTTTGTCTTCACATAAAACCACGTGCCACTTCCTAATAAATAAATTAACACAAAACAGTAAATCCGTATTCTCCGTCCATTCCAAGAAACAATCAACACACGACGGACGCGCAAAATGAAAATCGTGTGTACCTGCTCAATGTTTTTATAAAATTCTTTTCGCTGCAAAAAAGTTAAAAAATTAATGGTCACGAAAAAAATGTACATGGTCTTTATGACCATGTAATGGTTCTAGACATGTCTATACTTAACCTATAAAAATACTTTTTTCCCTGTAAATAGCAAAAAAAAATTGAATGGTCAGGTACATGATTTTCCTGATCATTTAATGGTCTCAAATTCTATCATTTAAATGATAGAACATGTTTGCGGTATTTGAGAACCATTCAAATACTTATGGCCACAATACATTTTCTCCGCTCGAAAACTATTTTTACAAAGACAAAATACATGGTTTTCGCGGCAATTACATGCTCTAGATAAGCATTAAGTAAATGCGGCAACCATGTCCAAACAAGGTTTTTCTGTGCGTGTATAGAAAATTTTGTCAAAATTCAATTTCTATAGAGAATTTGGCAATTTAATTTTAATTTTATCTACATTTTATTTCTTAACAAAATTTTGTCAAAATTTTATTTCTTAACAAAATTTTGTCAAAATTTTATTTTTGTAGAAAATTTTGTCATAATTTTATTTCTATAGAATTTTTTTTCAAAATTTTATTTCTATAGAATATGTTCTTTAATTTGTATATCCACAGAAAATTGTGTAAAAATTTTATTTCTATAGAAAATTTTGTCATAATTTTATTTCTATAGAAATTTTTTTCAAAATTTTATTTCTATAGAAAATGTTGTCAAAATTTTATTTCTACAGAAAGTTTTGCCAAAATTTTATTTCTATAGAAAACTTTGTCAAAATTTTATTTCTATAGAAAATTTTGTCAAAATTTTATTTCTATAGAAAATCTAAGCACCTCTGAATTGGAGGGGAATGTTTTGTAAAATCTGCCAAAGCATCAAGAATTCTACCAATCTACCAAAAAGTAAAAACTTCTACCACTTTTGGTAGAATCTTGTGGTCACTGCCCTTTCGTATTCATCAACAATGACGTTAAAATGAATGTCGAATATTATGTGGAAAATGTCTTAAATATAGTAGTAAAGCCCTGGCAGACAAAATTTTGGCTGCAGATCACGGACATTTCGACAGGACTCAACACAATCGCCGTCAAACAAGAATGGCTTATGTTAGGTTATGTTATGTGGCAGCCCGATATTTCTGGCTCACTTTGACTATTCAGTCCATTGTAATAACACAGTAGTCTCTTATCACTGAGTGATGCCCGATTCTATAAGTAGATCAATAACAAGGCGGTTCTGAGTTTTATGACACTCAGAAATGTGGTGGCATTTACTGAGAAGGGATAATCTACACCTGAAAAACGTTTTGGTATTGGTCGAAACTGAGATTGAACTCATGACCTTGCTAACCATGGTATAAGAGTGGCTTTAAAAGGGGGGTTTCGCTTCTTGTATAAAAGTAATTTTTTTCTACCTTACAATAGCCACCAAAATATCCGGATCGTAATCCTTTGAACTTTTGTGTCTAGATCATTTTGGGTCACTTTTGTGCAGCATGTGATGACTTTTTCGACCGTGTGAAGGCCACAAATTGTGTCAAACGAGGCCAATACTAACAAATTTAAACTGATTTCAAAAGTTGATGTTTTTCCTATATTTTGGCTCTTGAACATTAAAGTCGGGCTGGCCCTGCACCAATTTGCAGGTCTACATTTCTATCATATCGAATCACTCTTTCCAATTGTCTTTATTTGACATTTACCAAACATACTGAAGCTCAATTAAAAAAACAATACTCTCAATTGATTTTTTACTAATAAAAGTATACGTTTTTATTTTGCAGATCTAAAAAAAATCTCATGGATAGCAGGTAATATTCTAATAAAACCATTTTTTGATCAATCTTGGTGGCGTACAATATAGGCTTTCTTAACCCTTTCACTATACACAAAAATGTTTTTCTCATTCAATCACCAAAATAATTGATCCAATTAGTTTTTTAATTGAAATGTCTTCAATCACAGAAATGATAGTATCAATTAAAAAATTAATTGAAAGTCAATTAAAAAATTAATTGATACTATTAATTTTTGTGATTGTTTTTTTTCAATTAAAAAATTTTTTGAATCAATTAAATTTGTAATTGAATATTTTTTAAAATCTGTTAAGACTTTAATTGGAAAAATTTTCGTGAATTTTTTTTTTTTTTTTACCGAAATAAAACTAATGTTTTATTTTTCTTCTTTCTTTATTTATAGAAAAAATTGTAATTTTGAGGACCTACCTCAATTAGTTCAAGAACTATATGAATTTGTTCTGAAAACTTGATTCTTGAATTGTGAACAATTGGACCTTACGAAAATAAGCGTTAATTGGCCTATAATAAATATAAAAAATACGTGAGAAAAAATAAAAAAAAAAAACAAAAAAATATTAGCTGTAATTATTGTATGAATGTCCATTTACTAGAGACATAACCTATAAAAATTGTCTCAAAATTTCGTTTATAAAAATGCAATATGAAATATATTTATAAAGGGTGGTTAAAATTTCAAGGGCCGATGTTGATTTTGAATAAAACACAAACTATTTAGGAAATTATTGTAATTTTATTTTATTATGATATATTGGTATTACTCAATTATGTATGGAACAAAATATCGGCCAAATGGGCGCCGCGACCTCGGCGGCATACCTTCATCCGATGGTCCAAATTTCGCTGAGGCATAATGGAGGTTCTATGCCGTTAATGTGCCGAATTATCTCATCCTTTAGCTCTCGAATTGTTGCTGGCTTATCGACGTACACCTTTTCTTTCAAATAACCCCAAAGAAAAAAGTCCAACGGTGTCAAATCACATGATCTTGGCGGCCAATTGACATCGCCATTACGTGAGATAACACGGCCATTGAATTTGTTGCGCAAAAGAGCCATTGTTTCGTTAGTTGTGTGGCAAGTGGCACCGTCCTGCTGAAACCACATGTCGTCCACATCCATATCTTCCAAATCGGGTTATAAAAAGTTCGTTATCATCTCACGATAGCGAACACCATTCACAGTAACTGCCTGACCGGCCTCATTTTGGAAAAAATACGGCCCGATGATGCCGCCAGCCCATAAACCGCACCAAACAGTCACTCTTTGTGGGTGCATTGGTTTTTCGACAATCACTCTTGGATTCTCATTCGCCCAAATGCGGCAATTCTGTTTATTGACGAATCCACTGAGGTGAAAATGTGCCTCATCACTGAAGATAATTTTCTTCGAAAATTGATCATCCACTGTTGCCATTTGTTGGAACCATTCTGCCCATTCACGATGTCCATGGTTCAAATTGAGTAAGTCTGAAATAGAGAAATGTCAAATAAAATTCGGAAAAAAAACTTGGCGTTTAGGTGTGGTTGACATTCAACATCGGCCCTTGAAATTTAACCACCCTTTAGCTTCTTTAGATGAAAGCCTCTACTTTAAACTAACATCGATAAATAAATCGAAACTAAGTGGGAAAATGTGGTTTGGTGTTGTTTTCGAATGTCCTCCTAAATGAACATCGGTAGTTGAAGGGTTAAGGACACTTAAATGAATCATTGAGAAATTTACGAAATCTGATAGAGCCAACAATATTGATTTTTTATCGATGTTATTAACATAGAAAAACTATCATACACGTTTTTCAATTAAAGCCTTAATTTACCTTATGAAAACATTCAATTAAAACCACCAAAATTAATTGAATCAATTAAATATTGAATTGGAACGAACAATTCCATTTTTAAATGGGAGTAATTATTTTTTTACAATTTTTTTATAGGATGAAGCATACGACCTAAGGTTGTTTTTTACAAATAAAAGACGTTTAATTGAATTATTTCCTATTTTTTGAATTGGTGTAATATTCGTGTTTGAGAAATTTCAATTAAAAATTATTGTATCAATTTATTTTGATACAATTTTTTGGATTTATTTATTTCAATAAATCCAAAAAATATTTTTTTCTGTATGATAATAAAAACCTAAAGGTTCCTTACAATTGAAAAAAAAAAAAAAAACAAAAATAACAAAAAAGTTACCTAAAAACTCTTCAATGTTAAATTAAAATACCAAGGTAAAAATCTTATTACACGTTCACCATAAAATGTCTCACAAGAAAAAACCAAACAGTGTAAAATGGCTTTGGTAAAAATGTGATTGAACTTCAACCATGTCGCCACATTGCTAGGCAACGACAATGCCATGAACTCGAGAAACCAAAAACGCAAAAAAACTCTGTGTGTTTGGTGTGTCAAAAAGGATTGATGATGCGACATTGTTTTACTTTAATTAGAAATGCTTTAAGTATATTAAGAGAAATTTTCAAAAGTTTTAATGGATTCTTAATATTAAGTATTTTAATAAGTTGTGACAGAAGAAGACACAAAATAGAAAAGATGCTCATGTAGACTTAAGAACAAAAAAACAAAAGAGACAAGCGTCAAAATTTGCCAATGACTGCAGGGGTTTTTGTAGCATAAGGTGATGATGATATGATGCATAAGGGAAAGTTTCTTTTTAAGTAGTCTCTCTTAAAAACATGTGGTTAAGAGCTTTTTCATATATCATCCTATAAATCCTAAGAGGGTTAAAATAAACCCATAACAGTGTGACCAGATCTTTGAAAAGATTTACAAAAAAAGATAGAATTGAAATAACAATAAAACAAATTCTGAAATGAAAGCAAATATAATGTCAAATTAAAAAAAAAACAATATATTAGAACAATTATCACAGCGCATATTTTCTAAAATTCTGTCTACAATGTTGTGTTATCATACGAAAGAAAACAACAATTGTGGTTGTTGTGTTAGTATGAGTAACTGTTGTTGGTTTCAGGTTACAGTTGTTGTTGTGTTTAGCTTTTGTTATGCTAGCAAGGAGAAAATAGTTTGAGAGTCACTCACGGAATTTTATAGGGAGAAGAGAGTGAGTTAAAGCAACGGTAGTAATATGATTGTACTTTTTGTGGGTAAACGATGATAATGAGTGTGTGAGTGGTTTTGTGTTTTACGTTTTACGTTTAAAAATTGTCAGTTAGCCGTATATTTTTTCTAAAATCTTTAAAATTTAAATTTGTTTCTTTTAAGGAAACTTACTCTATATTAACTTAAATATATATTTCTCTAGCACAATAGGGATGTCATATAGAGATATGGGGTTGGTTTGTGACTGCTGGAAAAGTCACTCAATTACCAGCTGTAAGTGATTGCAATAGCAAACAAATCAAATTGGAATTTACACAGAAAAAAATTTCACGAAAATTAAGCATCATATATATGTATACGCTTAAATAAATAAAAAAAACGAAAATTTTTCCAATTAAAATTTTTAATTGAGTTTTAAAAAATATTCAATGAAAAATGTAAGTGATTCAACAATTTTTTAATTGAAACAAAAATTAATCACAAAAATAAAATAATCAATACATTTTTTAATTGATACTATCATTTCTGTGATTGAAGACATTTCAATCAAAAACTTAATTGAATCAATTGAATCAGATTTTTTTTTGTGTAGAAATACATCGCCCACCTGTAATAATTGGATTATAAAAGGCCACAATAGGATTTTTTTTTTAAATCTATAACAATTTTTATACTTACCACCATAGGAAGGGGTGATGGGGGTATATTAAGAGTAAGTTGTTTTCTTTTACTAATAAATAAAGAAACTAAAATTTATACAAGAGAATATTCGCCTCAGCACCTGCAGGTCTTTAGTAAGTTTGCCCTTCCGAACATCGATATACCAATTTGATGAGAGTGAAATACTAAGACAATATAAAAATGACCTTCCGTCCCTATATCGGCCTGGCTGTTTTTTTGTAATCACGCTACGGCCTTCAATAATAAAGCAATCATGTTGAAATTTTTCGCAAAATCATCGTGTGTCTGCAGACAAATTAAGTTCGACGATGGGCTATATCGGTCTCCCAATTTGAGCATGTAGACGCTGCTCCTTTTTTATACGATTAATAGGAATGTAAATTTTGTTATACATTGGTCCATGCATGAAACCTGCGATTTATATACGATTTGCTTGAAAGTGGAAATCTAGCGATATTTATGGTCTATTAAGAGCCAATTCTGTAATATATGGGGTCTTGCTTTTGAAATAGCCCCTAAATAGACTGATCTATCAGAGTGCGAGAGAGAGGGAGGGTAAAAAGAAATAGAAATTAAAACCGAGAGAGTTGATGAAAAATATCAAAACAACACTGCGAGAGAATTAAATGAGAACATTTGGTGGTTTTTGTCAAACTGCTTGTATTGGGTTTCGGGAAATTGTGCTTGTATGAGTGCATTCATATTGGCTATACCCTTGGCATGTTAATGGTCTTGGAAAAAAGCTGAGAATTTGTTTTTGCCTTGAGAGCAGCTGTTACAGAAGTGGTTGTTTGAGGGTGTAGATGTAACTCCCCATCAGACCAATCTTTCGATTTCCCCGCTATATATTTTGGACACATAAAGAACTCTAAATATCACTAGATCTTAAAATATTGCCTTTTCATATAATTTTATTCTAGTTTAGTTAGCACTTATTATGATTTTAGAATGTTAGTTAAATAAACTAAAACAGGGTAAAACAAGTATATACGGCCGTAAGTTCGGCCAGGCCGAATATTATGTACCCTCCACCATGGATTGCGTAGAAACTTCTACGAAAGACTGTCATCCACAAATTTCAACTCACATGGTTGTTAAATATCATATGCTACCACCACGTACCAAATTTCAACCAGATCGGATGAATTTTGCTTCTCCACCGGGCACCGGAGGTCAAATCTGGGGATCGGTTTATATGGGAGCTATATATTATTATGGACTGATAGGAACCAATTCCTGCATGGTTGTTGGATACCCTATACTAACATCACGTTCCAAATTTCAGCTGAATCAGATGAATTTTGGTCTTCTAAGAGGCTCCGGAAGTCAAATCTGGTGATCGGTTTAGATGGGGGCTATATATAATTATGGACCGATATGGACCAATTTTTGCATGTTTGTTAGAGACCATATACTAACACCATGTACCAAATTTCAGGCGGATCGGATGAAATTTGCTTCTCTTAGAGGCTCCGCAAGCCAAATCGGGGGATCGGTGTATATGGGGGCTATATATAATTATGGACCGATGTGAACCAATTTTTGCATGGTTTTTAGAGACCATATATTAACACCATGTACCAAATTTCAGCCGGATCGGATGAAAATTGTTTCTCTTAGAGGCTCTGCAAGCCAAATCGGGGGATCGGTTTATATGGGGGCTATATATAATTATGGACCGATGTGGACCAATTTTTGCATGGTTGTTAGAGACCATATACGAACACCATGAACCAAATTTCAGCCGGATCGGATGAAATTTGCTTCTCTTAGAGGCCTCGCAAGCCAAATTTGGGGGTCCGTTTATATGGGGGCTATACGTAAAAGCGGACCGATATAGGCCATTTGCAATTCCATCCGACCTACATCAATTACAACTACTTGTACCAAGTTTCAAGTCGATAGTTTGTTTCGTTCGGAAGTTAGCGTGATTTCAACAGACGGACGGACGGACATGCTCAGATCGACTCAGAATTTCACCACGACCCAGAATATATATAATTTATGGGGTCTTAGATCAATATTTCGATGTGTGACAAACGGAATGGCAAAGTTAATATACCACCCATCCTATGGTGGAGGGTATAAAAAGACTACAAAATATTCTTTAACAGATGAAATAAATTAACTACTTAAATTTTTTTTTTGAATTTTTTGAAAAATATTTACTTATTTTTGTCATATCGGCGTTGTTACAAAATTTACTTAAACTTTTCTAAAATTAACCGAAAGTTTCCATCCTGAGGGTTCACTGTTTTTTGAGTGTGCGGGTTATACCGAAAAAAGCTGTTTTCCGAACTTCTAGGACTGCATTTCATTTGTTTTTATAATGATACACTTATTAACCCTTTCGACCCTAAAGTTGCCTGTGGGCAACTTTTTGTGTTTTGAGACTCACTGTCAGCGTTGTTTTTGTTTTTGTTCATAAAACTGTAGCGGTATCGAAAGCTACAAATGTTTCTTCAAGTTTAATGAAAAATAAGTTAATTTGGTTGTCAATTAGCAAACATTTTTTCATTAATATGTACGTGCCTCAAGAAAAAAATAGTTGCGAATTTGGAAAACGATTTTTATAAATGACATTTTTTTCAAAAGTTACAACAAAAGTATTGAAAGTTTTTATTAAATCTGTTGTAGTACATATCAAATAAAATATTTGTGGAAGTCAAATCTTAGAATTGCAAAAAAACAACAAGTGAGAAATTTTTAAAATTGAAAAGTTGCCCACAGGCAACTTTGGGCAATTGTGGTAGTAAAATTACATATTTTTTGGACATGGTACCTAGAGAAAAAAGGTTTGAAAAACAATGATATTAAACAAATTTTGAACTTCGATTGGGATGTCCCAGTGACGAGGAATGTGGCAAAGATGTGGAAGACATATCTGCAGTGCTGAGGAGGAATTTGAAAGGAATCGTAAAAAGGGAAGAAGCCAAAGATATCTGCCTTCTTGGAAACATACTGGTGGATTAGCACGAATATTGTCGCTTTACTATACTTTGGGTTTTTTAGACAGCCAGTTAAACTGGATGGGTTCAGAACGAAAAGAAAACAAAACATTTTCGTGAAAACGCATGATTCACGCGAAGCCGTGAATAAAATTTAAACTAAATCTCGTGAATGTGCGTGAACGGGACTAATCAAAAATGTGTCGTACATGGGCAAACATCAAATTGTGTTCGTGATTTACGTGAGTGAAATTTCTCCGAAATCAAGCTCACGATTAAAATTCACGTTCACGATCCAATCACTTCCACGTTAAGACAGAGACAGAAAAAAAATCACACTCACAAACAAATTCACGTTCACGATTCAAGCTCACCGATTTTAATCACCTTCGCGGATTTTATCACTTTTAAGATTTCAATAGCGTCCGTTGTTTGATTGTGAATCATATTTGAATTTTGCTAATGAGCGAGTCATGAGGTGTTCATTATCCCAATGTATTGGGTATTGCGACTGCAATCACTGGGATCCTCGTTGGAGCAAAGTGGGAACTTACCAAAAACACAGTCACACAGAAAATACACTCTTTAGCACAAAAATGTCAATTGGATGTAAATCAAGAGCGTAAAATAAAACAATAACTTTTCAATTCACTTCACTTCAAAATTCAGGAATTTTATTTTGATTGAATTTAACTTTACAATCTTCTATCGATTTAGCTAGTAATACGAACGCTCGTTAACAAAACTAAAAAAAAAAACTTATCGAAAAAAAAAAAACAAAACAACTAGTAAACAAAATATCCCATACATCCGCGGGAGTAGCCATATTAGAGAAGTTCACGAATCAAGCCTTAAGATTCCACTCCAACTTCCTAGACTCCCTAGATGGCGTTCTCCGAACATCCCGGCCCATTTGCAGGATCCTGCAATCCAACAAAGGTTCCTCGACACATCCAAAAAGATTCCGAAAGCACGTAATTCAGTAAACTTGATAAAAATTATTTCCATTAACAATAAAATCGAGGACTGTAAAATTACTCCAAATTTCAAAATTTCATGGTTAAAACAAAATGAATCATAATGTAATACATTTAAAGTGCACAAGCTCCTGTTATTATATATCCAAATATAGTGAATTGTGCAAGAGGCTTACCAAGTGACCCTCCACTCAAACCATTCCGAATAATTTTTGAATAGACGTCACTTCCTAAAGAGAGTCCCAAAGAAGATGAGACATAAAATCGAGGATCTGCAAGTTGAAGTCCTGGGAATTCTTCTGCGACCCGAGCATCCACGGATTTACTCGGAGTCACTATAGAATATTTTCGGCGAATTTCTGCATATACTTCCACAGATTCTTTCGTGGCACTATTTCCCCGGAGCTGCAATAAACACTTCATTTTGGATCCAACTCTAATCGTCTTCTTACTCATCCTACGTGCCAAACTCTCATCTATAATTGACCCCTCTGCATTCGGATCAATCAGAACTCTCTCACGAAAAATACGTTCTCCGCAAATAATTTTTACAATTGCAGTTGGCCTCAAAGTAACCGTCTCAACAATGCGATAGCATGATAACAATGAGTCTTCTCCTCCACTTCTCCTTCTATGGGAGCTACAAGCTTTGGAGGAACGTGGAACAACCGCTTTGGAGAACACGGTATCATTATTTCCATATCTAGGCGAACGAGGCCTTTTATTTCCACTTGAGGACGCACGAGGCCCCGTGGAAGAAGATCTGGATGAGCTGGTTTCGACTTTTGGCTCGGACGATCTAGGTCCTAACCGTTTAGCCAACCTTCCCCTGGACGAACATGGTCCAGGCTTATGAAGTAGGGTATGGTGCATATCCCCACATTTCTTACATCGCCCTTGACTCTTACAAATGCGCCAAGTGTGATCATGGGCCAAACATCCAGCGCAGTGTCTGTACAACGAAACAGTGTGCATTCTTTCAGAATAGTCCATGCTTAAGAATTTGCGGCAAAAACGTAGAGGGTGATCTTTTAAGCAAACCCGGCACACCATTCTAGGCTTTCCAACACGATTCTCGGGTCTGTAATTTTTTGCTTTAACCATGATTCTGAAGAAATAAAAAAATTAACATAAAAGAATATTCATTGTTAGTTTGTTGGCAAAACCACTAGTTTAACAATAGGCCGGACAATAGGACCCCGTTCAGTCCGGATCTCTGCAACTCTAACCTGCTGATCCTCCCCAGGCAAAACTTTGATAATTCTACCCAACCTCCAAGCGTTTGGTGGTAAGTTGTCTTCTTTAATAATAACCATATCATTAACTTTCAAGTTCTCTTCTTGAGTCTGCCATTTATATCGTCTCATCATTTCCTTTAAATACTCCTCTTTCCATCGGATGCATAATCTTTGGTTGAGGGCCTTTACTCTCTGCCAACGGTTTATTATGGAAACTGGTTCTTCGCCGATAACTGGCTCAGGTGGAAATAATATAGGGCCACCCACTAAAAAATGACCGGGTGTCAAGGCATCCAGACATGAGGCATCGTCTGACAAGGGACAGAGAGGTCTTGAGTTCAGACACGATTCTATGCGTGCCAAAAGCGTGGAAAATTCTTCGAATGTGTACTTTAAATTCGAAGCAATTCTCTTAAAATGATGCTTAAAGGACTTGACTCCGGCTTCCCAAAGCCCTCCCATATGCGGGGCGCCCGCAGGATTAAAATGCCAATTAAGCCCATAATGGCTATGAGTGCGAGTAATCTCAGAGGCTGTGTTCCGCAGAAAAGTACGACATTCTAATCTAAGTGCTTTGGAGGCCCCAACAAAGTTTGTACCGTTGTCGGAAAACATATCCTTAGGGCATCCCCTACGAGCGATAAACCTTGCAAACGCAGCCATGAAAGTAACGGTCGACAGATCACTCACAGCTTCCAAATGAATCGCTCGCGTTGCAAAACATATGAAAAGACAGACATAACCTTTAGTAATCAAACAAGCCCTCCCCGTATAATTTTTTATGTCATACGGTCCAGCAAAATCTACTCCTGTCCGTGTGAAAGGTCTGTCAAGTATTGTCCTTGATAGCGGCAAAGGCGCCATAATCTGGCTACGTGACTCCTTCGCAAAAATCGTGCATATCCTGCAACGGCCAATCACTGCCTTTATTAAACTTCTCACCCGAGGAATCCAAAACTCCGATCTTATCACCTTCATCATTAATTGGTTTCCTCCATGCAGCGTAACTGCGTGAACAAAACCCACTAAGAGCCTCGAGAATCTGCAATTATTCGGTAAAACTAAAGGATGTCTCTCACTAAAGCGTAAATGCCTAGCATTTTCTAACCGTCCACCTACTCTTAGCAATCCATTCCCGTCAATAAAAGGACTTAAACTAAGTAATGGACTATTTCTGGAAACAGTTTCACCCTTCGATAACATATAATATTCCTTTGGGTAATATGCCTTTTGCGAAATAACAACTAACCGTTCTTTAACGCCTTGTAATTCCGTGGAAGAAATTCGTACTTCTGCGTGTGCCTTTTTTCTCCCCTTTGTCGCATTAATAAACCGGTAAACATATGCCATAATACGTAGCGCTCTTGAATAGCAAGAAAATCTATCAAGAATATCGTCAAAATCCTTAATATACGCAAAATTGACCTGCACCTTACGACCCTCTTCCTCTGTGTGATAATTCTTCGAAGAACCCCGCCACCACTCGTCATCAGATCGAAGCCAAATCGGCCCATGCCACCATAACACATTCTCATACAATTCTTGTGGCGTGGCCCCTCGGCTAATTATATCGGCTGGGTTGTCTTCGGACCTAACGTGTCTCCAATTCTCCTTTGCTATATTTCTAGTAATTTTGGCGACCCTGTTACCAACAAAAGTCGCCCATGATGATGAAGGCTTCTGAAGCCAAGCAAGAACTATTTCAGAATCACTCCAACAAAACAAACGTGTTTTCTTTTTCTCCAACCGTAAATCCGTCTTAACAGCACTCATCAAGTCAGCCAATAAAACAGCCCCGCACAGCTCTAATCGGGGTAGCGTGATTGTTCTTAAAGGGGCAACTCTGGACTTAGCCAATAGTAAGTGCGTTTGGATACCCCCATCGCGAGATTTTATACGGACATAAACGCAGGCCCCATATGCCTTTTCGGAAGCATCCGCGAATCCATGAACCTCGCAAAAGGAATTTGTCTCAAAACCAATCCATCGTGGTAGTTGTATGTTATTCAGAAAATTATAATTATGAATAAATAGACTCCATTGTTTATGACTGATTTCCGACAAGTTGTCATCCCATCCTGTCTTCTCACTCCAAATTTGTTGCATCAATATTTTGGCTATCACGATGGTTGGACCCAACCACCCAGCCGGATCAAACAAACTCGCTATTATCGATAAGACTTCCCTCTTTGTAAAGGCCGTTTTTATTTCAATGGGTTTCACCGCAAAATAGAAATAGTCCCCTTTAGCGTTCCACCGTACACCTAATGTTTTCGCTTTGCTCTCATCCTCAATCTCAAGAAACTTTTCGTTGAGAAGATGTGCTGCCGGTAAACCGTCCAAAATCTTATCGTCATTCGCTGTCCATTTTCGCATTGAAAATCCAGCAGAGGACAGTGCTCTAATCAATTGATCACGTGCCTTAACTGCCACATCTATCTCATGTGCTCCCGCCAGGGCATCATCAACATACATCATTTCACGTAGTATCCTGGCAGCGTATGGAAGCTCTTTCTCAACATCTGAAGCCAATTGTAATAACGTCCTAATAGCTAAAAATGGCGCGCAGTTCACACCAAATGTGACAGTCTTCAACTCAAATTCTCTCAAGTCTGCATGGGAATTTTCGCGAAAAACAATACGCTGGAAACATGTATCGCCATCTTCAACATATATCTGTCGATACATTTTTTCGATATCTCCATTGAATACGTACCGATAAAATCTCCATCGCGTAATTAGAAGCGTCAAATCATTTTGCAAAACCGGCCCAGGGTATAGGACGTCATTCAGACTAAGACCACTTGAGGACGGGCAAGAGGCATTGAACACTACTCTTACTTTAGTCGAAGTACTTTGGGGTTTAAAAACGGCATGATGAGGTAAGTAAAATGATGTATCCGAATCCGACTGCTGCTTGACCTCAACCATATGACCAAGAAGTGCATATTCACCTAATACCTCATCGTAAATTTTCTTCAATGCCGGTCGTTTAAGTAGCGATGTCTCGTTACGAAAAAATTGACGACATGCCTTCCACTTCGATACTCCTAACACTTGACCATGATTGCTGTATGGCTTAAACGGAAGTGACACAACATAACGGCCGTTCGGTAAGCGTTTAGTTGTCCTAACGTAGTAATCTTCACAATATTCATCTTCTGCTGTGACCCGCGATGCCATTGGAGGTTCCTCCAAATTCCAAAACTTTTCCAACTGCTTATCTAGATTTACACTAGTACAAAAAGAAACGCAGGTGGTGAAAATGGTACTCTGACAATCCCCGCCTTCAACCAATGGCCCTGTCAAAACCCATCCAAATATTGTACTCTGGGCAACGAGAGACCCCAAAACATCCCGACGGACTCCATCCAGAAGAATCTGAGGATAAATGTCTCCTCCTAGAAGAATGTCGACATTGTCACTTTTAGCAAAATATGGGTCGGCAAGATTTAGCCCGTCAATAGCTGTCCTATTTGGAAGATCCACCGTGTAACTCGGGATTTTACCGGTTAAATGTGGTAAAACCAGAGCAGATACCTGCAGTTGGACCGTTCTATCAATAGGTGAACCCAGGGTGAATTTGCACTGCATCTGAGCAGACCCCGAAACCGAGTTGTTTAGTCCTGTTATAAAAGCATTTATCTTGTTGGCTGGCAACCCTATACGATTCCTTAATTTTTCGGATATAATGGTTGCTTGCGAGCCTGAATCAATCAAGGCTCTTGCCGTATAAATAACTCCATTTGCCTCCACATTAACCAAAGCTGTACCTAAAAGCACTTGTCTGCGAGTGGTAACAAAGCAATTTTGAATGTGTTGACCACCCCCTTCGGTATTCTGCCCCATTTCCTGGCTAGTACTTGGCCTATTACTCGAATCCTCGCCCACATGTGAGCTAATCTGGGAATCCGACTGTCTATGCAATAATGTATTATGTTTCGAACCACACTTGGAACAGCTAAGTCGATTCATACATTGGTTGAGCCTATGATTCGGACTAAAACAATTGATACACAAATTACATCTTTTAACAGCTAGAAAGCGGTCCGCCGGGCTCATCTCTAAAAACTTAGAGCACGTCTTCAAGTAGTGATCCTGGCTACAAACGTGACACGTTATTTTGTTAACCTTGCCCGAATATGCCTTAACCTTTCTAGCAAATCTAGGGTTTTGTGCGACATCTTCTACGTTGGTCACACGCGTAAGATCAAAAACAGTCTCAAGGGACTGAAAACGAGCTGTTAGAAAGTCATCCAAATCCGACCACTTTGAAATTTCTGTCTTGTCCTTTACAGAATGTTCCCATAAAGACAAAGTGTCTACTGGTAATTTTGTGGAACACAAAAACACAAAAATTGGGTCCCAGGAACCAATATCAATATTATGCGATCTTAAGGCATTCATGACATTATTAATTTCCCTCTGAAGTCGTTTTATTTCGAGTGCTGCTTCAGATTTCACCGGAGACAGATTGAACAAAATCTTCAACTGACTATTGACAAGAACGCGTTTGTTCTCATACCTATCTCTGAGGTTAGCCCAGGCCGTCTCAAAACCCTCATTTGTTAAGGGTGATTTCTTAACTATTTCTAACGCCTCCCCTTGGGTTGTCTGTCGCAAATAAAACAGTTTCTCAACCGGAGATATAGACATGCAATCAATGTATACGGCCTTAAACATGTCCCTAAAGGACGGCCATGCGATGTAGTCTCCTCGAAAAATCTCAGTTGTGCATGGAGGCAGACGCAAACGTGGCTCCGAAAATCTGTCTTCCCTCAAATGTTGTTGACCCTGACTAGGGCCGAGAACCGTAGATGTGAAAAGAGATTGGTTCGTAAACGTCTGGGATAACGCGCCCATTTGAGCAGCACATGTAATATATGCCTGTCTACATTGCCTAAATAGGTCCGAGGATCCCTTTTCCTCCTCTTCAGAAAGGTCATGATCAAGGGTAAGCTTTTCATAGGCATCTTTAACTTTGGTCCAAAGACCCTTGAACTCCTCCTTGTGTAAATCAATAGTAAACATAGTGTGGCTACCTTCGGACAAGTCATTGTATTCCTTTTCAAAATTTAAAAACATTTCAGCAAATTTATTGAATCTACGTAACTGGGTCCTATTAGCCATTTTCCGTGTGGTAACAATTCAAATTCGTATATATAAATAAAAACGTATTCTTGAACACAGGAAAGGTGATAACAAAATTCGCCCAATAAAATTTAATTGCAATAAAAAGTATATATATATATATATTATATTCAATTGAGAAAATAACTGAATTTGTTTATCTATCTAATGATTTTCTTTTTCTTATATTTTTTTTTAATTGATTGGGGTTTATATAAAAAAAAATCACAAAAGATAAGAATTAACTAAATTTATTTATTTACTTATATATTTATTTATTTTGTTGATTGATATTATTTACGTGATTGGAAATTCAACAAATTCAATGAATGAATTACTTCCGTTATTAAAGCGAAGAAAGGAAAAAAAATAACTGATATGGATAAGTATAGGTGATTTTTGACTTTAATATACACCCATATACAAAAATCTTTGAAAAACAATGAGCCAATTATCACCACGTAAATTCCCACGATACATATGGGCAATAATATTCTATTCGAATATTTAAGCTATGCGAAACCTCTTGATATTACAAGTCTCCTTTCGAATATTAATTCCAAATAAAAACTGAACGGATAGAAAATATCAATATCAGTGACAATATCAATACCAATATACACACTCTTAAACTATTAAAACTCCATCGAATATACGACAACCCTTGGAAATTTCATCCCAAATATTCCTACAAGATCTCCTCACATAAATAGATGATTATTAGTGAAAACACGCCTATTAAATTACCACTCTTATGTATGATTAATTTCATCAATGCGATCCACAAGAGAGAAAAAAATAAGAGATAATTCCGCACACGTTCTCTTCTTATGTCTCTTCCACCACCATTAATTATGCATAACAAGAGATTATACGCACTCTTGTTTATCACTCTTACCAGTATGAAACAAAAGAGCAATAGGAGAATATAAATAGAGTTACCAGCTTTACAAACAAAAAAAAAAAAAGATACAAATCGCAGTTTTCAAATAAGGTATCGAAGAGGTGAAATGATTTCAATAACAACGTCACAGCGCACAAATCGCTATTTACTGTAGGTTTCAATACATATTCCAAAACAATACGGGATAAAATTCAAAAATGGTACTTCCAAAAAAGTTGATATCCAAATAATAATATTCCAAATAAAACTATATAGTGGTTTAACAACGATGGTAACCCTGGAGACCGAGAGATGTTACAAATATGCTCTCTCCAGTATTATCCAACAGCACAATATAATTAGGCGTGATTCATATAAGGCACAGCAGAAGATAAAACATCACCTACCTTGGGAGAATATATTTTATACGTATGAAGATGTGTGAACTTTCCACTTTATTGTTGTAGTGTTATTAACAAAAAAGTAAATGCAGAAAGTCTCAATATCCCAGGCCGAACACCACAACAACTATTCACAAGGCACTGAGATATAGTGGGGGATATGCAGGTAGAGTTGCCAGATCATGAACTAAACACACACTGAAACCGTGATTGACTGCAAAACGGCAGTATGATTTTCACACAATCGATCGGAAACAAGTTATAAAAAATTGAAATTGACTTTAAACAGTCTACAGTATTTATAAATATGTTCCTCTTGCTCCGGATCCGGTTCGAAGGACAATGTTCATTATCCCAATGTATTGGGTATTGCGACTGCAATCACTGGGATCCTCGTTGGAGCAAAGTGGGAACTTACCAAAAACACAGTCACACAGAAAATACACTCTTTAGCACAAAAATGTCAATTGGATGTAAATCAAGAGCGTAAAATAAAACAATAACTTTTCAATTCACTTCACTTCAAAATTCAGGAATTTTATTTTGATTGAATTTAACTTTACAATCTTCTATCGATTTAGCTAGTAATACGAACGCTCGTTAACAAAACTAAAAAAAAAAACTTATCGAAAAAAAAAAAACAAAACAACTAGTAAACAAAATATCCCATACATCCGCGGGAGTAGCCATATTAGAGAAGTTCACGAATCAAGCCTTAAGATTCCACTCCAACTTCCTAGACTCCCTAGATGGCGTTCTCCGAACATGAGGTTTGTCGTGAATCACACAAATTCTCGTGTTCTGAAAATTTTCCTGAGTCACGAGATTTGTTGTGAATTACGAAAATTGTGGTGAATCATGCAGGAACGTGAGGCATAAACTTTGTTCGTGCGGGAGCGTGCGCGAGTATAACTTTTCATTTCGTGAATTTGCGTGAACGTGAATTCCTACCCACATGGCGTGCGTGAGTACAAATATTTCTTCGTGAATGCGCGTGAGCGTAAGTGAAATTTCGCTCACGCGCACATCTAGGTATACATCTACTGTAATAACAACAAAAATGTAAAAAAATCCAATAAAACATAATATGTCTATAATTACAAAACAAACCATTTTATTGCCACAATTGCCCAAAGTTGCCCACAGGCAACATTCTCTACCGCCCAAACGGATGGGCGTGGCGACCCGAAATTTTGGCTAGACGCTTCTTAAATGAATTAAACATGATTAAGAGTATACAAATTTTTTTAGCGATATCTATAAAAATTCGGGGTCGAAAGGGTTAATAAGCCATAGGTTCACACATGATCTTTGAGCTCATTTCAATTCATGCATAACAAACTATGAATCCTGCAAATATGTTATATTTTGGACTAGCTCAACAAATCCGCAATCCATATTTCATAATTATTTTGAAATTTAATTTTGATTTACGTTTTTTGTTATCTATTTACTCCATATTGTTATCCATATCAGAGTTTTAGCGACTATTGTTCAAATCCCCTATTTTAGTAATTTGCAAACTTTATTAACTCACTTATTTCCATGTTCATATTCATTTCACATATCACAATCTACGGTAAGCTTACAATACAGTTAACAATGTTTGCATGCAAATGAATAGCCAATTTAAAAGGAATTATCCCCTGTAGCAATATCACGTAATTATGAGAGTGTGTTTAATAATAAAAGAAAAATTCATTTCATAAAATCATTTGGTGGAAATGCAATGAATTCATAATGCTATTAAGTACAAATGAATACACTTTAATTAATAACATTCGCAATTTATTCGCATTTAATTCAAGCCCAGTAATGATGACAAAAGTCTTACAGGATATGAATGACACATCACCAAATGTTTGAATTAAAAACTTTCAGTTTTTATGCACTTATAAAAGTATACAAAATATTGTGAAATGAATTACAATTTCTTTAATTACATTATGATGTCAATTGACTGTCCTATAAAATGATATATTTCCATTTATTTCCAATTAGAGTCAATTAACTTTTTTTTTTGTACAGGAAAACATTTTGGAAGGAAATTGTGGATGTATGTGCCACAATAGCATAGACTTTGTAAAAATAAATAAGCAAAGAATTAGTAAAATTGGGTCTAAATTCAGCCAAGTTTGGATTGAAAGAAGTTTGATGTAAATTAAAAGTTGGATGTAAATTAAAAAATTGTGTGATATTTTGTCAAATAAATAATTTTTATAATTTTTTATAATTTTTAATGGACTCTTGTAGGAAACGTTTGACCTCAAATATTTTCAAAAATTTACAATTTTTTCAGATTGAATTTAGCATGTTTTTCAACAAAATTGTAATGATTTGTACCATTTTACGAATTCTTACTCTGTTTTTAACCTATTTGAAACAAAAAAAGTTAAAATTACCCATTAAAAGTACGAAAAAAACAAGTTATAAAAAATTGAATTAAAAGAACTTCCTGGGTAGTTAAAAAAAGAACATCATTGGGAGTGCAAAATTACTGGAAGCACTTTTAAAGTTGTGCGTTTAGAAGAACTTCCAAATTTTTTTGCTGGGTTTCTATAGAAAATTTTTGCAACATTTTATTTCTATTACAAAAATTGTCAAGATGTCATTATACCCTTCACCACTACTGTGGTACAGGGTATAATAAGTTTGTGCATTTGTATGTAACGCCAAGAAGGAAAAGTCTGAGACCCATCGTTTAGAGTACTGATCGTCTTAGAATTGAATTCTGAGTCGATTTTGCGATGTCCGTCTGTCTGTCTGTCTGTCCGTCTGTCTGTCTGTTGGTGTATTTTTGTGTGCAAAGTACAGCTCGCAGTTTTAGCCCGATTGTCCTAAAATTTGGTATAGTGTCCTGTTTCGGCTCAAAGACGATCCCTATTGATTTTGGAAAAAATCGGTTCAGATTTAGATATAGCTGCCATATATATTTTTCACCGATCTGGTCATATTTGGCGTGTATATCATCCGATCTTCCTCAAATTCCGTACATTCGAATATTTTATGAGTCTCAAAAAACTTGCAAAATATCAGCCAAATCGGTTCAGATTTAGATATATATAGCTCCCATATATAGCTTTCGCCCGATTTACACTCATTTGCCCACAGAGGCCAATTTTTTGCTCCGATTGAGTTGAAATTTTGCACAGGGAGTAGAATTAGCATTATAGCTATGCGTGCCAAATTTGGTTGAAATCGGTTCGGATTTAGATATATCTCCCATATATAGCTTTCGCGCGATTTACACTCATATGACCACAGAGGCCAATTTTTAACTCCGATTTAGTTGAAATTTTGCACAGGGAGTAGAATTAGCATTGTAGCTATGCGTGCCAAATTTGGTTGACATCGGTTCAGATTTAGATATAGCTCCCATATATAGCTTTCGCCCGATTTACACTCATATGACCACAGAGGCTAATTTTTTGCTCCAATTTAGTTGAAATTTTGCACAGGGAGTAGAAATAGCATTGTTGCTATGCGTGCCAAATTTGGTTGAAATCGGTTCAGATTTAGCTATAGCTCCCATATATATGTTTTTCTGATTTCGACAAAAATGGTCAAAATACCAACATTTTCCTTGTTAAATCGCCACTGCTTAGTCGAAAAGTTGTAAAAATGACTCTAATTTCCCCAAACTTCTAATACATATATATCGAGCGATAAATCATAAATTAACTTTTGCGAAGTTTCCTTAAAATTGCTTCAGATTTAAATGTTTCCCATATTTATACCATTCACCACTACTGTGGTACAGGGTATAATTTTCTACTAACATTGTGTTCCACCCTAGTGCATTAGCCGACTTAAATTTAGAGTCTATAGATTTTAGAGAAGTCTATCAAATTCTGTCCAGATCGAATGATATTTAAATGTATGTATTTGGGATAAACCTTTGTATATAGCCCCCAACACATTTGACGGATGTGATATGGTATCGAAAATTTAGATCTACAAAGTGGTGCAGGGTATAATATAGTCGGCCCCGCCCGACTTTAGACTTTCCTTACTTGATTTATCGAAAATTTTGTCAAACTTTTTAAAAATTTAAATTCTATTGAAAATTTTCATTTCTATGGAAAATTTTGTCTAAATTTTATGTCTATAGAAAGTTTTGTCAAAATTTTATTTCCATAGAAAATTTTGTCAAAATTTTATTTCAATTTCTATAAAAAATTTACTCAAAATTTTATTTCTGTAGAAAATATTGTCAAAATTTTATTTCTATAGAAAATTTTTGAAAAATTTTATTTCAATAGAAAATGTTGTCAACATTTTATTTCTGTAGAAAATTTTGTCAATATTTTATTTCTGAAGAAAATTTTGTCACAATTTTATTTCTATAAAAAATTTTGTCAAAATTTTATTTCTATTGAAAATTTTGTCAAAATTTTATTTCTGAAGAAAATTTTGTCAAAATTTTATTTCTATAGAAAATTTTGTAAACATTTTATATCTATAGAAAATTTGTCAAAATTGTATTTCCATAGAAAATTTTGTCAAAATTTTATTTCTCTAGAAAATATTTGAAAAATGTTATTTCTATAGAAAATGTTGTCAAATGTTTATTTCTATAGAAAGTTTTGTCAAAATGTTATTTCTATAGAAAATTTTTTCAAAATTTTATTTCAATAGAAAATTTTGTCAAAATTTTATTTCTATAGAAAATTTTGTCAAAATTTGATGCCTATAGAAAATTTTGTCAAAATTTTATGTCTATAGAAAATTTTGTCAAAATTTTATATTTATAGAAAATTTTGTCAAAATTTTATTTCTATAGAAAATATTTGCAAAATTTTATTTTGTTTTTTTGATTTCAGCTATAAACCATTGACTAAACTACAACTGTAGCTTAACCAACAGAGGAAAAGTATGCTTGTCAAATTTATTTGGACAAAGCCCTATAGACTATACGGTTTTATTTCTATAGAAAACTTTTGCAAAATTTTGTTTCTGTAAAAATTTTTGAAAAATTTTATATTTATAGAAAATTTTGTCAAATTACTTGTTTTATCGAAAATTTTGTCAAACTTTTTAAAAATTTAAATTCTATTGAAAATTTTCATTTCTATGGAAAATTTTGTCTAAATTTTATGTCTATAGAAAGTTTTGTCAAAATTTTATTTTCCATAGAAAATTTTGTCAAAATTTGATTTCAATTGAACCTTTTGTCAAAATTTTTTTCTATAAAAAATTTACTCAAAATTTTATTTCTATAGAAAATATGGTCAAAATTTTATTTCTATAGAAAATTTTTGAAAAATTTTATTTCAATAGAAAATTTTGTCAGAATTTTATTTTTATGTTATTTCTATAGAAGATTTTTTCAAAATTTTATTTCAATAGAAAATGTTGTCAACATTTTATTTCTGTAGAAAATTTTGTCAATATTTTATTTCTGAAGAAAATTTTGTCACAATTTTATTTCTATAAAAAATTTTGTCAAAATTTTATTTCTATTGAAAATTTTGTCAAAATTTTATTTCTGAAGAAAATTTTGTCAAAATTTTATTTCTATAGAAAATTTTGTAAACATTTTATATCTATAGAAAATTTGTCAAAATTGTATTTCCATAGAAAATTTTGTCAAAATTTTATTTCTCTAGAAAATATTTGAAAAATGTTATTTCTATAGAAAATGTTGTCAAATGTTTATTTCTATAGAAAATTTTTGCAAAATTTTGTTTCTGTAAAAATTTTTGACAAATTTTATATTTATAGAAAATTTTGTCAAATTTTCTATAGAAAATTTTTGGAAAATTTTAATTCTATAGAAAATTTTGTCAAAATTTTATTTCTATAGAAAATTTTGTAAAAATTTTATGCCTATAGAAAATTTTGTAAAAATTTTATGTCTATAAAAAATGTTGTCAAAATGTTATTTCTATAGAAAATTTTTTCAAAATTTTATTTCAATACTAAATTTTGTCAAAATTTTATTTCTTCGTTTTGTTTGTTATTGTTGGCTTCTCTCCAATCGTTATTGTTGTTTTTGATCTCAGCTTAAAGCCATGCATTGACTAAACTACAAGTGTAGCTTAACCAACAGAGGAAAAGTATGCTTGTCAAATTTATTTGAGCAAAGCCCTATAGACTGCAAGATGGTTGGATGTACAGCTGTTTCGGAATTATCACATTCCTCATCAGCATCCTCTACTTGCACGCTCAAAAACAAACCCAGCCAAATACATTCAAATCGATGATTTGAGTTTGGCAAAGGAAAAGAGATATGCTTGCAAATTTGTTTAGGCAGTAGCCGACTATCAAACGCTTTTTCGGAAGGTTCAAGTGTAGTTCAGTGAATTACCCGCATTTATTCTGATAATTGGTTGATAGTTTTGCTGCAAGTAGAGGATGCTGATGAGGAATGTGGTAATTCCGAAACAGCTGTACATCCAACCATCTTGCAGTCTATAGGGCTTTGCTCAAATAAATTTGACAAGCATACTTTTCCTCTGTTGGTTAAGCTACACTTGTAGTTTAGTCAATGCATGGCTTTAAGCTGAGATCAAAAACAACAAAATTTTATTTCTATAGAAAATTTTGTCAAAATTTTATGTCTATAGAAAATTTTGTCAAAATTTTATATTTATAGAAAATTTTGTCAATATTTTATATTTATAAAATATTTTATATTTATATATTATATATTTTATATAGAAAATGTAGAAAATTTTTGAATAATTTTATTTCTATAGAAAATTTTTAAAAATTTTATTTCTATAGAAAATTTATGCAAAATTTTATTTCTGTAGAAAAATTTTGTTTCTATTGAAAATTTTGTCAAAAATGTAGTTCTATAAAAAAATTTGCAAAATTTTATTTATTATCGTTATTTTTGATTTCAGCTTAAAACCATGCATTGATTAAACTACAAGTGTATCTTAACCAACAGAGGAAAAGTATGCTTGTCAAATTTATTTGGGCAAAGCCCTATAGACTGCAAGATGGTTGGATGGACGCTCGTTTCGGAATTACCACATTCCTCATCAGCATCCACTACTTGCAGCAAAACTATCAACCAATTATCAGAATAAATTCAGGCAGTTCAATAAACCCAAGGTGAACCACACTTGAACCTTCCGAAAAAAGGTTTATGATAGCCGGCTTATGCCGAAATAAATTCATACAAACTCTTGCCACCATCAAATCATCGATTTGAGTGCAGTTGGCTGGGTTTATTTGGAGCGTGCTTCCTCTTTTTTTCATTCGTTTTGTTTTGTTATTGTTGGTTTTGTTCTTTAAGCATTGTTGTTGTTTTTTTTTAAAGAGGAAGCACGCTCAAAATAAACCCAACCAACTGCACTCAAATCGATGATTTGATGGTGGCAAGAGAAAAGAGAAATGTTTGTATGAATTTATTTCGGCATAAGCCGGCTAACATAAAAAAACATTTTTGGAAAAGTTTATTTCTATTAAACAATTGTCAACATTTTATTTATTTAGAATATTTTGTCAAAATTTTATTTTCAAAAATTTTTATTTCTATAGAAATTTTGTCAAAATTTTATTTTTATAAACATCTTGGCAAATTATATAATTATTTTTCGAGCTTTTATGGACAGATATAGATTAAGGAACATGGTTAATAGAGCCATTGAAAAATTTTTATTTCCATAGAAAATTTTGTCAAAATTTTATTTGCATAGAAAATTTTGTCAAAATTTTATTTCGGAAGGGAATTTCTAAAATACCTTTTAGTTGAAGAAAAATATTTTGCAAAATCTACCAAAACATCAAGACTTCTACAAATCTACCAAACAGTAAAAAGTCTACCATTTTCGGTAGAATTCTACCAACTGTGGCAACCGTGCTCCTGAGTCGATATAGCCATGTGCGTCTGTCGGTGAATACATTTTTGTGTTCAAAGTCGATGTCGCAGTTGTATTACAATCAACTTCAAATTGGGCACAAGTATCATTTTTTAGGCCATTTTCACTTCTATAGAAAATATTATCAACATTTTATTTCTATAGACATTTTTGTCAAAATTTTATTCCTATAAAATATTTTGGCAAAATTTTAATTCTATAGAATATTTTGTCAAAATTTTATTTGTATAAAAAATTTTGTCAAAATTTTATTTCTATAGAAAATTTTGTCAATTTTGTCTATAGAAAATGTTGTCTAAATTTTATTCCTATAGAAAATATTCTCAAAATTTTATTTTTATGGAAAATTTTGGCAGCCTGATGTATCAGACTAACTTAGACTATTCAGTCCATTGTGATACCGCATTGGTGAACTTCTCTCTTATCACTGACTGCTGCCCGATTCCATGTTAAGCTCAATGACAAGGGACCTCCTTTTTATAGCCGAGTCCGAACGGCGTTCCACATTGCAGTGAAACCACTTAGAGAAGTTTTGAAACCCTCAGAAATGTCACCAGCATTACTGAGGTGGGATAATCCACCGCTGAAAAACTTTTTGGTGTTCGGTCGAAGCAGGAATCGAACCCACGACCTTGTGTATGCAAGGCGGGCATGCTAACAATTGCACCACGGTGGCTGACTTAGTCTTCAGATTTTGATTAAAAAGTTAATTGCATCAATGAATTTTTTAATTGAAAAATTGTTCAGCTTCACTCAACTTAATTTGAAATATTTTGGTAATATTTTTATCTATGTTCCCACATGTTTTTAATTAAAATAATTTATATGCTCTGTATAAATACAAATTTTAAATTATTCTTAAATATCATTCATTTCACATGAATTTAAGCCATCAGTAATTTAATCTAAAAATATTTTGATGTTCATAATATACCTGAATATTGAATATAGTTTCACAGGTGTTTTGAATACAATTTCACTTAATATCTAATGGCATGAAATAAATTGAAAACAAAATATCCAAAAGCTTTGCATCAATTAAAACTCTAGCCCCACCCAAGGCTAAACAACATGAACAATATTTTATGAACATTTTGTAACTTTAGTAAGTTCTTGCCCAAACTTGGCAAACGATTTCAGGCTGGTTGGATAGCCAACAAAATATTGAATTTCCCCGTACCACTCACCTTGGGCTGGAAAAGAATACAAATTTATAAAATGCTCATTTAATTCAAGAGGGAAATAACTCAAAAAAAAAAGAAATAACTCAAAGTAAAAGTTTTAACAATCAAAAGTTTTACAAACTAAGAGTAAAAATAATTTGCATTCAGAGGGTTTAATTAAGGAAAGTAAAGTAGAAAAAAATCCTGGTGTTTATATAAGGTCTAAAGAAGTGTTCGATGTAAACCATCTTTAAGATATCAAATAATGAGTGTTTAAAGAACAATTGGTTTTCATGATTTTTAATCAAAAAATAAAATCGTAAAAAAATAAATGCAGTGACTCTGTGTTGCCGGAAAAGTAAATTGGTTCCAATCACGTTTGCAGTTCGTTCCAAAAATAATCTACCAATACATTAAGAAAATTTTACCAAAAATCTTCCAAATAAAAAATCATATTTTGAAGTTTTTGATCAAAATATTGTGGTTAGTATGAAAAAATTGTTTTCCTTCGAAAGAAATATTTTAGTGCTCTAGTTTAGTTAATTTTAAAATGAAATTTTGTCGAAATTTTATTTCTATAGAAAATTTTGTCAACATTTTATTTCTATAGAAATGAAATTTTGTCATAATTTTATTTTTATAGAATATTTTTTCAAAATCTTATCTCTATAGAAATTTTTGTCAAAATTTTATTTCTATAGAAAATTTTGTCAAAATTGTATTTCTATAGAAAATATTGTCAAAATTTTAATTCTATAGAAAATTTTGTCAAAATTTTATTTCTATAGAAATTTCCTCAAAATTTTATTTCTATAGAAAATATTGTCAAAGTTCTCAACCTATAGAAGATTTTGTCAAAGTTTAATTTCTATAGAAAATTTTTATCAAACTTCACTCCTATCGAAAATTTTGTCAAAATTTTATTTCTATAGAAAATTTTATAAAAATTTTATTTTTATAGAAATTTCCTCAAAATTTTATTTCTATAGAAAATGTTTATTTCTATAGAAAATTGTGTCAAAATGTTATTTTTATGGAAAATTTTGTAAAATTTAACTAAAATGGATAATTTTTTCAAAATTTTACTTATTTGGAAAATTTTGTAAAAATTTTATTTCTATAGAAAATTTTGTCAAAATTTTATTTTTGTGGAATATTTTGTAAACATTATATTTCTATAAAAAAAGATTTCATGTCGATAGAACAGTTTGTCACAATTTTATTTCCATAGAATATTTTGTTAAAATTTTATTTTTATAGAAAGTGTTGTCAAAATTTTATTTCTATAGAAAATTTGGTCAAAATTTTATTTTTATGGAAGATTTTGTCAAAATTTTATTTCTATAGAAAATTTTGTCAAAGTTTTACTTATATGGAAAATTTTGTCAAAATTTTATTTCTATAGAAAATTTTGTCAAAATTTTATTTTTATAGAAAATTTTGTCAAAATTCTATTCCTATAGAAATTTTTGTCAAGAATTTATGTCGATAGAACCGTTTGTCAAGATTTTATTTCCATAGAATATTTTGTCAAAATTTTGCTTATATGGAAAATTTTGTCAAAATGTTGTTTCTATTTCTATAAATTTGATTTAATTTGTCAAAATTTTATTTTTTTTAGAAAATATTGTCAAAATTTTATTTATATAGAAATTTTAGTCAAAATTTTATTGCTATAGAAAATCTTGTCAAAATTTTATTTCTATAGAAAATTTTGTCGAAAGGAAAAAAATCGAAAAAAATCAAAATTGTATTTCTAGAGACAATTTTTAATATATAATTTTTTGGAAAATTTTGTCAAAATTTTATTTCTATAGAAAATTTTGTTAAAATTTTATTTTTGTAGAAAATTTTGTCAAAATTCTATTTCTATAGAAATTTTTTTCAAGAATTTAGGTCGATAGAACCGTTTGTCAAGATTTTGTTTCCATAGAATATTTTGTTAAAATTTTACTTATATGGAAAATTTTGTCAAAATGTTGTTTCTATAAATTTGATTTAATTTGTCAAAATTTTATTTTTTTAGAAAATATTGTCAAAATTTTATTTATATAGAAATTTTAGTCAAAATTTTATTGCCATAGAAAATCTTGTCAAAATTTTATTTCTATAGAATATTTTGTCAAAACGAAAAAAATCGAAAAAAATCAAAATTGTATTTCTAGAGAGAATTTTTTTAATTTCTTGGAAAAATTTGCCCATTTTTAGAAAAAAATAATTAAAATATATATTCTAAAATCAAAATTTCATTTCTATCGAAAATTTTGTCAAAATTATATTTCTATATAAAATCTTCCCAAAATTTTATTTCTATTGAAATTTTTGCCAAAATTTTATTTCTATAGAAAATGTTGTCAAAATTTTATTTCTATAGAAAATTTTTTCAAATTTTATTTATTTTTTCAGAAAATGTTATCAAGATTTTATTCCTTTAGAAAATTGTGTCGAATTTTTATTTCCAAAAAAAAATATTGTCAAATTTTTCAACCTATAGAAGATTTTGTCAAAGTTTAATTTCTATAGAAAATTTTTACGAAATCTTATTCCTATCGAAAATTTTATCAAAATTTTATTTCTATAGAAAATTTTATAAAAATTTTATTTTTATAGAAATTTCCTCAAAATTTTATTTCTATAGAAAAAGGTTATTTCTATAGAAAATTTTATCAAAATGTTATTGTTATGGAAAATTTTGTCAAAATTTTATTTCTATCGAAAATTTTGTCAAAAATTTATTTTTGTGGAAAATTTTGTAAAAATTCTATTTCTATAAAAAATTCTGTTAAGATTTCATAATTTTGTCCAAATTTTATTTCTATAGAAAATTTTGTCCAAATTTTATTTTTATAGAAAAAGTTTATTTCTATAGAAAATTGTGTCAAAATGTTATTTTTATGGAAAATTTTGTCAAAATTTTATTTCTCTAGAAAATTTTGTCAAAAATTTATTTTTGTGGAAAATTTTGTAAAAATTCTATTCCTATAAATTTTTTTTAAGATTTCATGTCGATAGAATAGTTTGTCAAAATTTTATTTCCATAGAATATTTTGTTAAAATTTTATTTCTATAGGAAATTTTGTCCAAATTTTATTTCTATAGAAAATTTTGTCAAAATTTTATTTCTATAGAAAATTTTGTCAACATTTTATTTCTATAGAAAATTTTGTCAAAATTTTATTTCTATAGAAAATTTTGTCAAAATTTTATTTCTATAGAAATTTTTGTCAAAAGTTTATTTCTATAGAAAATTGTGTCAAAATTTTATTTCTATGGAAAATTTAGTCACAATTCTATCTCTATAAAAAATTTTGTCAAGATTTCATGCCGATAGAACAGTTTGTCAAAATTTTATGTCCATAAAATATTTTGTTAAAATTTTATTGCTGTAGAAAATTTTGTTAAAATTTTATTTCTATAAATTTGATTTAATTTGTCAAAATTTTATTTTTTTTTTAATATTTTCAAAATTTTATTTATATAGAAATTGTAGTCAACATTTTATTTCTATAGAAAATCGATAGAACAGTTTGTCAAAATTTTATTTCCATAGAATATTGTTAAAATTTTATTTCCATAGAATATTTTGGTAAAATTTTATTTCTATTGAAAATGTTGTCAAAACTTTATTTCTATAGAAAGTTTTGTCAAAAGTTTATTTCTATAGAAATTTGTTTCAAAATTTTATTTCTATAGAAAGTTTTGTCAAAATTTTACTTTTTTTGTCAAATTTTGTAAACATTTTATTTCTATAGAAAATTTTTTCAAAATTTTATTTTTATGGAAAATTTTGTCAAAATTCTATTTCTATAAAAAAATTTTGTCAAGATTTCATATTGATAGAACAGTTTGTCTTAACTTTATTAATAGAATATTTTGTTAAAATGTTATTGCTATAGAAAATTTTGTCAAAATGTTATTTTTATGGAAAATTTTGTCAAAATTTTATTTCTATAGAAAATTTTGTCAAAACTTTATTTTTATGAAAATGTTTTTCAAAATTTTATTTCTATAGAAAATTTTGTCAAAGTTTTACTTATATGGAAAATTTTGTCAAAATTTTATTTCTATAGAAAATTTTGTCAAAATTTTGTTTTGATGGACAATTTTGTCAAAATTCTATTCCTATACAAATTTTTGTCAAGATTTCATGTTTGTCAAGATTTTATTTCCATAGAATATTTTGTCAAAATTGTACTTATATTGTCAAAGTTTCCTACCTATAGAAAATTTTGTCAAAATTTTATTTCTATAGAAAATTTTGTCAAAATTTTATTTCTATAGAAAATTTTGTCAAAATTTTATCTCTATAGAGAATTTTGTCAAAATTCTATTTCTAATTTTTCCTAAACGAAGTATTATAATTAGTTTTATTTTGCAGAACCTACAAAAACCTCAAGAATTCTACCAAAGAGTAGAAAATCTACCATTTTTGATAGAATTCTGCAAACTGTGGCAACCGTGGTTCCAATACATAACAGCTACCCCCTAAAAAATTAAAATTGTCTAATTCTAATCGGAGCGTAGGCATGGTATAGGATGGCATATAGTTGACCTTTTCGTCACTTCATACCACTATATTACCATAAAATCCTAAATTATGAACAATCAATTTGGAATTGGCTAAAATTCTATATTAGCATTTTTTTAAATAAGAAATATTTTTGAAAATTGTCTCTTTTGTAACACCCCCTAATATGGCAAATTTTAAGATATGCCTCTCTAATATTAAGGGAGTTGGTTTTACATAAATGTATTCATACATACATATATGCTAACAGTGTACAAAAGAATATAAAATATGATAAATTTATGCAGGCTTACACAAATATATATAAAAACCAAATTTGTCAATATTTACATATTTTGTTTTTTTGGTTTAGTAACAAAATAAAAATAAAAATTGTAACACAAACACGATAACGTTGTCAAAAGCTCAACTGAAAATGCCACAATCATCACAAAGAACTCAAAGCCAATATAGGGGAAGATTCAGTTACACAAAATTTAAATCGCTTGGTTGGTTGGTTGGTTGGTGGTTTTATGCTCACATATTTGGTTAAATTCAATTTAAATTTGGTGACAACATTTAAATTGACTTTGATAAACAGAACACCCACATACACACACCACCCACTCCCACATACACACCCATATACAAATATATAACGATACAATTCATATTGAAATAATAAAAGCCCCTTATATTAGTATTCACATCAAATAGGGGGAATAAATATAGATATTTAAATATTGCGACAAAAAATTGTGCAACAAAATAAATTCTGGGAAAAAATGTATACAGTGACAAAAATCATTCCCGCTTCCAAAGATTGTATCTTTACACTAATGATTTTGATATTGATTCCGAGCCTAAGAAGCAGGGAATTGAAGTAAGAATTCGTTTAAGACGAAATTATTTTCTAAGACTGAGTTTTGCGTATTTGATTCTAGGATACAAATTTTAAGGGCTTTTACCACTCGCTCATTTTTTTGGGTGAAATGAATCTTTTTTGGTTGCTGTAAACAACACAAATAGCGCTCGTATGTCAAACAGGGATGGAAAATAAAATTTTTAAGAAAGTAAAAAAAAAAAATATTTTTTGAGCGAAAAATACTTTTCACTTAATTTTAACCAAAATTCCATTGGTAGATTATGGTCAAGAGCTCCTGTAGACTGAATTTTAAAGAAAATAATATTTTGCTTGTCAACTTCCCAAATTTTAAACAGTTTTTAATTTTTATATCCACTTACAAGGACTACCATAGTATTGTAATCACGGTTGCCACAGTTGGTAGAATTCTACTGTTTGGTAGATTTGTAAAATTCTTGGTACTTCATAAATTTATTGTAGATAAACAAAAAAATTTTGGACAAAATTTTTGAAACAAATAAATTTCTATACAAATAAAATTTTGACAAATATTTTGATAGGCATAAAATTTTGACAAATTTTTTTTTAGAAATAAAATTTTGACAAAACCATCCAACCATCTTACAGTACATCCAACCATCTTACAGTCTAAAGGGCTTTGCCCAAATAAATTTGACAAGCATACATTTCGTCTGTTGGTTAAGAAATAAAATTTTGCCAAAATTTTTTATACAAATTGTCTACAAAAATTTTTTTAAGAAAATTTTCTATGGAAACAAAATTTTGGACAAATTTTTCTATAGAAATAAAATTTTGATAAAATATTCTATAGAATAAAAATTTTGACAAAATTTTCTATAGAAATAAAATGTTGACAAAATTTTAAATAAAAGTAAAATTTTGACAAAATATTCTATAAAAATAAAATTTTGGACAAAATATCCTATAGAAATAGTTTATTTCTATAGAAAATAAAATTATTTTCTATAGAAATAAAATTTTGACAAAAATTCTATAGAAAAAAAATTTTAAAAATATTCTAAGAAATAAAATGTTGACAAAATTTTCCATAAAAACAAAATTTTTTAAAAATTTTCTATAGAAATAAAATTTGTCAAAAATTTTCTATAGAAATGATATTTTCAAAAATTTTCTATAAAAATAAAATTTTTTAAAAATTTTCTATAGAAATAAAATTTTTCAAAAATTTTCTATAGAAATAAAATTTTTCAAAAATTTTCTATAGAAACAAAATTTTGATACAATTTTCTATAGAAATAAGATTTTGACAAAATTTTCTATAGAAAAAATGTTGACAAAATTTTCCATAAAAACAAAATTTTTTAAAAATTTTCTATAAAAATAAAATTGTTGTTTTTTATTTCAGCTTAAAACCATACATTGACTAAACTACAAGAGTAGCTTAACCAACAGAGGAAAAGAATGTTTGTCAAATTTATTTGGGCAAAGCCCTATAGACTGCAAGATGGTTGGATGGACGCACGTTTCGGAATTACCACATTCCTCATCAGCATCCTCTACTTGCAGCAAAACTATCAACCAATTATCAGAATAAATTCAGGCAGTTTATTAAACCCAACAAAAACCACACTTGAACCCTCCGAAAAAAGGTTTTACATTGATAGCCGGCTTGTAAAACCTTTTTTCGGAGGGTTCAAGTGTGGTTTTTGTTGGGTTTAATAAACTGCCTGAATTTATTCTGATAATTGGTTGATAGTTTTGCTGCAAGTAGAGGATGCTGATGAGGAATGTGGTAATTCCGAAACGTGCGTCCATCCAACCATCTTGCAGTCTATAGGGCTTTGCCCAAATAAATTTGACAAACATTCTTTTCCTCTGTTGGTTAAGCTACTCTTGTAGTTTAGTCAATGTATGGTTTTAAGCTGAAATAAAAAACAACAACAATGCTTAAAGAACAAAACCAATAATAACAAAACAAAACAAATGGAAAAAATAAAATTTTTCAAAAATTTTCTATAGAAATAATATTTTTCAAAAATGTTTATAGAAATAAAATTTTTCAAAAATATTCTATAGAAACAAAATTTTGATACAATTTTCTATAGAAATAAGATTTTTACAAAATTTTCTATTGAAATAAAATTTTGATAAAATATAGAAATAAAATTTTAACTAAATTTTTTGTTGATATAAAATTTTGACAACTTTTTCGATAGATATACAATTTTGACAAAATTTTCGTTGGAAATAAAATTTTGAACAGAAATAAAATATTGACAAATTTTTCGATGGAAATAAAATTTTGACAAAATTTTCAACAGTAAAAAAAAGTTTGGTAAAATTTTCCACAAAAATAAAACTTTGACAAAATTTTCGATAGAAATAATATTTTGACAATATTTTCTACAGAAATAAAATTTTGACAAAATTTTCTATAGAAACAAAATTTTGATAAAATTTTCTATAGAAATAAAATGTTGACAAAATTTTCCATAAAACCAAAAATTTTTTAAAATTTTCTATTGAAATAAAATTTTTCAAAAATTTTCTATAGAAATAAAATATTTCAAAAATTTTCTACAGAAACAAAATTTTGACACAATTTTCTATAGAAATAAGATTTTGACAAAATTTTCTACATAAATAAAATTTTGCAAAAATTTTCAATAGAAATAAAATTTTGAGAAAATATAGATGTAAACTTTTGACTAAATTTTTTATTGATATAAAATTTTGACAAATTTTTCGATTGAAATACAATTTTGACAAAATTTTCCACAGAAATAAAATTTTGATAAATGTTTCGATAGAAATAAAATTTTGATAACATTTTCGATAGAAATAAAATTTTGACAAAATTTTCTGTAGAAATAAAATTGTGACAAAACTTTCTGAAGAAATGAATTTTTTGTAAGATTTTCTCCAAATTTCATAGATTATTTTTGGTCTCAAGTTTCTACTGTGACAGCAATGCCTCACATTACGCGATTGATAACTTCTTATCTAGAAAGTGTTCGTGTGGAAGCGCAATATAGAATCACATGCTTCCTACGGCTGAAGTATTCTTGAAATTCAATAAAATGTTGTTTTTGGCTATGGCTTTTACTAAATCTCGATTTTCTTCCCACATGAACTTGTCAGTTTTGCCAAATTTGTAAAAGCCTACACCCTCAAAAAAAAATCCCTTCTGTAACATATACCCCAAACACATTTTGCTTCAAGCATATATATTTTCAGGATTGGTCCAAACAAAATATTGTTTGTATTGTTCAAACATATTATATTTCACCTTAGGTCATAAACTGGTAGAAAAAAATGTTAATGATTTTTTTTTTGTGTGGATATATTGTTAAGGCGCCAATTCGTTACTTCCATTATTTAATTTGCAGCATACTCTCTAGGTCTCTCTTTCTAAACACATATATGTTTATAGGCTATTTCTAAATTAATATATGTTTGCATCTAAGCATATAATATTTACAAACATTTTATATCCCAAACAATAACATATTGACATATATGTCCCAAACATGTTACGCTAGTTTATGAACATTATATGCTTACACTTAAAAAAATTGTGTTAAAAATTTTGTGTTCCAAACATATAATTTTTACACCCAAACATATGAAAAACTTTCTTTTTTGTCCATGTATTAGCAAAAGAGTTTGTTAAAGACTTTCTCAAAATATTAAAATATTTTGTCAAAACTATTGTACCATTAATCTGATATCGGCTCAAAAATGTCTACACAAATGTTACTAAATCATTCGCCACGGAGTACTACGGTACTGACCAGGGTGAAAAGTACTATAGTACTGCATTTTCCATCCCTGCAATGTCAAAACTTTCTGAGTACGTATAAACTCAAATATGTCAAGCATTACGATAGAACTGTCAGTGGCTAACTGGTCGGCTCAGAATTATCTTCTGAGTTTATATAATATTTTTATATCGCAATATTCCGATTTTTTAATAGGGGCTTGGCAGAAGACAAAGCAGTTTATCTATATCGGGCAAAAAAGGATAATTTTCACATATTTAAGAAGGAAATCGCCTATAAACACACAATTTCATCAAATTGTTAAAATATTTAACAAAACAAAATTTACTCTTATATACCAAACAATTAAATACACTCTATTTTAGAATGTCGTTTAGGTTAGTAAAAATAAAATAAATTTCCTAAAGCTTTCACCACACCATATCATAAATAACTTTTGTGAATGCAACATTTTCGATTTTCAATTTTCAAGTGCTTAGTTAAGTGTGGCAATAGAAAATCAAGATTAAAGGAATCATTATCATAGATGATGTCAACACCAAATGCAGTTAAGTGGCTCATGAATTCCCAAACAGATTGAATTTTGATGTGGCTAAAGTGGTTTAAAGTCCTCTAAGGCTTAATCATCAACGACCTCATGCTACTGCTGCTGCTGCTGTCGCTGCTTCTGCTGGTGTGTGGTTGGCCTTCATTTGTAGTTAAAATTCAATTAGACCAGGTGTATTTGACGGCAATATAAAGATGATATTTCGCAAGACTTTTGCCTCTCTCTCTTGATAGCTGTTGTTGTGATTTCTTTAATTAGATGCAAATGTTTAGTGTCCTGAATTATTAATTAGACCAGTGAAGGAAAAGCTAAACGATTACGAGTTTATGTGTGTGTGAAAGAGAGAGGCGGCGAGAGAGAGCGAGGTGTGTTTGTGTGCGTAAAAGCATTTCACACTTGACTATGATAGCTGCTGTTATGAATATTTAACAAATAATCCAAGAGTTTAATGAATTATTTGTATATACTTAAGCATAATTTTCTGGTTCATTATAGACTAAACTTTTGCAACCCCCCCTCTCCACATTTCTCCCAAACATCAGTATCTGTTGTGGTGAAATGGAAATAGGAATAGGACTGTACGAATGCATACCAAGAAACTTTAATAGGAGATTACAACAAGAATTTAATTTTGATGAATTTTTGGGGAAATGTGTTTGGTGAAGATTGGTTGGTTTGCAGTAAAGGTCATAAATATTTGCTCATGTACTTAACTTTATAAGTTACTGAGAATTTATTTACGAAATGGTAAATGACCTTAAAACTTAAATGGGATTTAAGTTCGTGTGAAATAAACTTGCTGCACAATCCTTTGCATGCATTTAGAATTTCCTACCTTAGGGATGTTTAGAAATTAAACAAAAAAAAAAAACAAATAATAATAATAATTAAACAAGTAAGACCCATAGTAATAGAATAGAATAGAATTTGTATGAATGCCTTATTACAATGTTAAGAATAATATAAGCGACCTAGCTCGACTTTAATTTTTCCACACATGTTTGATGTAACTGTTGTTTGTGTTGTTGGATTGTATTATGCTGGCATGGAGAACACACAGTTTGACAGTCATTGAAAGAGCGTGGATAGGTAAACGAGAGTGAGTTAAAGCAATAGACAACAGGGATGAAAAATGCAGTACTATAGTATTTTTTTTTCAGTACCCCCTAGAATGATTTAGACATTTTTGAGCCGATATCACATTTATGGAACAATAGTTTTGACAAAATATTTTAACATTTTTAATTTGAGAAAGTCTTTAACAAACTTATTTGCTAATAGTCTTTTTTTGTAAAAGCCGTAGTCAAAAAAAAGATTTTCTTGAATTTCAAGACTGTTTTAGTCGAAAAAAGGACGTGATTCTATATTAGGATAGGTGGCAGCCCGATTTATCAGACTCACTTAGACTATTCAGTCCATTGTGATACTATATTGGTGAACTTCTCTCTTATTACTGAGTGCTGCCCGATTCCATGTTAAGCATTACTGAGGTGGGATAATCCATCGCTGAATAACTTTTTGGCGTTCGGTCGAAGGAGGAGTCGAACCCACGACCTTGTGTATGCAAGGCGGGCATGCTAACCATTGCACCACGGTGGCTCCACTCATTGATAAGAGAGAAGTTCACCAATGGACTGAATAGTCAAAGTGAGCCCGATACATCGAGCTGCCACCTACCCTAACCTAACCATTACAGTCACAGTCGAAACTTGAGACAAAAATATAATCTACCAACATTTGAAGAAAATCTTACCAAAAAATATTATTTTGCAAAAATTTATTTTTTCAGAAAGTTTTGTTAAGATTTTATTTCTACAGAAACTTTTGTCAAAAGTTCATTTTATTTTTCGTCAACATTTTATTTTGTTTCTACAAAATTTTTTTTCAACATTTTATTTCTATAGAAAATTTTGCCAAAAATTTTATTTCTATAGAAAATTTTGTCAATATTTTATTTCTATAGATTTTTATTCAAAATTTTATTTCTATAGAAATTTTGGTCAACATTTTATTTCTATTAAACTTTTCCCAACATGTTATTTCTATTAAAAATTTTGTCAAAATTTTATTTCTTTAGAAAATATTGTCAAAATTGTATTTATATAGAAAATTTTTCCAAAATTGTATATCTATAGAAATTTTGTCAAAATTTTATTTCTATAGAAATTTTGTCAAAATTTTATTTCTATAGAAAATTTTGTCAAAATTTAATTTCTATGGAAAATTTTGTCAAAATTTTATTTCTTTAGAAATCTCTATTTAAGCTCAATGATAAAGGAACCCACTTTTTATAGCCGAGACCAAACGGCGGTCCACATTGCAGTGAAATCACTTAAAGAAGCTTTGAAACCCTCGGAAATGTCACCAGCATTACTGAGGTGGGATAATCCACCACTGAAAAACTTTTTGGTGTTTGGTCGAAGCAGGAATTGAACCCATGACCTTGTGTATGCAAACCGGGCATGCTAACCATTGCACCACGGTGGCTCCCAATTTCAATAGAAATTTTGGTCAAAATTTTATCTCTATCGAAAAAATTTTCAAAATTTTATCTATGTAGAAAATTTTCTCAAAGTGTTATTTCTGTTGAAAATTTTGTCAAAATTGTATTTCTATAGAAAATTTTGTCAAAATTGTATTTCTATAAATTTATTTTTACGGAAACTTTTGTCAAAATTTTATTTCATTTACTGTCAACATTCTATTTTATTTCTATAGAAAATTGTTTCAAAATTTTATTTGTATAGAAATTTTTTTTCAAAATTATATTTCTATAGAAATTTTGGTCAAAATTTTATTTCTATTAAAATTTTCCCAAAATTTTATTTCCATTGAAAATGTTGGTAAAATTTTACTTCTATTGAAAACTTTGCCAAAAATTTTATTTCTAAAAAATTTTTTTCAAAATTTTACTCCTATAGAAAATTTTGCCAAAAATTTTATTTCTATAAAAATTGTTGTCCAAATTTTATTTCTATAGAAAATTTTGTCAAAATTTTATTTCTTTAGAAAATTTTATCAAAATTTTATTTCGTTAGAAAAATGTGTCAAAATTTTATTTCTTTAGAAAATTTTGTCAAAATTTTATTTCTATTGAAAAATTTTTCAAAATTTTATATTTGTAGAAAATTTTATCAAAATTTTATTTCTGTTGAAAATTTTGTCAAAATTTTATTCCTATAGAGAATTTTGTCAACATTTTATTTCTGTCGAAAAATTTTTCAAAATATTGTATCAATAAAAAATTGAGAAAATTTTGTCAAAATTGTATTTCCACAAATTTATTTTTACAGAAACTTTTGTCAAAATTTTATTTTATTTACTGTCAACATTTTATTTTATTGCTATAGAAAAATTTGTCAAAATTTTATTTCTACAGAAATTTTTTTCAAAATTGTGTTTTTATAGAAATTTTGTCCAAAATTTTATTTCTATTAAAATTTTCCCAAAATTTTATTTCCATTGAAAATTTTGGTAAAATTTTTTCCAAAATTGTATTTCTTTCTATAGAAAATTCTATAGAAAATTTTGTCAACATTTTATTTCTATAGAAAATTTTGTCACAATTTTATTTTTATAGAAAATTTTGTCAAAATTTTATTTCTATAGAAATTTTTTTTCAAAATTTTATTTCTTTAGAAAATTTTGTGAAAATTTTATTTCTTTAGAAAATTTTGTCAAAATTTTATTTCTTTAGAAAATTTTGTAAAAATTTTATTTCTATAGAAAATTTTTCCAAAATTGTATTTCTATAGAAATTTTGGTCAAAAATTTTATTTCTATCGAAAAATTTGTCAAAATTTTATCTTTGTAGAAAATTGTATCAAATTATGTTTTATTTCTATAGAACATTTTTTTATTTATTTATTTTTACAGAAACTTTTGTCAAAATTTTATTTTATTTACTGTCAGCATTTTATTTTATTTCTAAAGAAAATTTTGGCAAAATTTTATTTCTATAGATTTTTTTTTTCAAAATTGTATTTCTATAGAAATTTTGGACAAAATTTTATTTCTATTAAAATTTTCCCAAAATTGTATTTCCATTGAAAAAAAAAATTTTCTATTGAAAATTTTGTAAAAATTTTATTTCGATAGAAAATTTTGCCAAAAATTTTATTTCTATAGAAAATTTTGTCAAAAATTAATTTTTATAGAAAATTTGTTTAACTCTTTTGTTCTATAGAAAATGTTATCAAAATTTTATTTCTATAGAAAATTTTGTCAAACTTTTATTTCTATAGGAAATTTTGTCAAAATTTTATTTCTATAGAAAATTTTGATTGTTTTTGTTTTGTTTTTATTCAGTCTGTTTGTTTCAAAATGCATTGATCAGCTATGATGCGTTCATTCGAGACTGTTGTTGTACGAAGTACATTATTGTACGCTAGTACATGTTCACTACATGGCTCATATATATATAAGCCTATCATTACTCATTTTTTATGATGTTATGGAATAGCAAAAATGTTGTCCAAAATGGTTGGGAAGACAGCTGTTTCGGATTTCCACATCCTCATCAGTTCCCTTTATTGGTCGATCTACTCATTTCAATTATTAGACAATATTGGTAAAGCTTTCTTATATTGCAAAGAATGAGCTTCAAACAATCCAAAATGTCAAAAAAAAATAGTAGAAAAAAATTTTGTCAAAATTTTATGTCTTTAGAAAAATTTGTCAAAATTTTATTATACCCTGCTCCACACTGTGGAACAGGGTATTATAAGTTAGTGCATATGTTTGCAACACCCAGAAGAAGACGAGATAGACACATGGTGTCTTTGGCAAAAATGCTCAGGGTTGACTCCTGAGTCGATATAGCCATGTCCGTCTGTCCGTCTGTCCGTCTGTCCGTGAACACATTTTTGTAATCAAAGTCTAGGTCGTAGTTTTAGTCCAATCGATTTCAAATTTGGCACAAGTATGTGTTTTGGCTCAGAATAGATACCTATTGATTTTGGAAGAAATCGGTTCAGATTTAGATATAGCTCCCATATATATCTTTCGCCCGATATGGACTAATACGGTCCCAGAAGCCAGAGTTTTACCCCAATTTGGTTGAAATTTTGCAGAGGGAGTACAATTAGTAGTGTAGTCAAGGGGGCCAAATTTTATTGAAATCGATTCAGATGTAGATATAGCTCCCATATATAGCTTCCGCCCGATTTACACTCATATGACCACAGAGGCCAATTTTTAACTCCGATTCAGTTGAAACTTTGCACAGGGAGTAGAATTAGCATTGTAGCTATGCGTGCCAAATTTGGTTGAAATCGGTTCAGATTTAGATATATCTCCCATATATAGCTTTCGCCCGATTTACATTCATATGACCACAGATGCCAATTTTTTGCTCCGATTTAGTTGAAATTTTACACAGGGAGTAGAATTAGCATTGTAGCTATGCGTGCCAAATTTGGTTGAAATCGGTTCAGATTTAGATATATCTCCCATATATAGCTTTCTCCCGATTTACACTCATATGACCACAGAGGCCAATTTTTTGCTCCGATTTAGTTGAAATTTTGCACAGGGAATAGAATTAGCATTGTAGCTATGCGTGCCAAATTTGGTTGAAATCGGTTCAGATTTAGATATAGCTCCCATATATATGTTTTTCTGATTTCGACAAAAATGGTCAAAATACCAACATTTCCCTTGTAAAATCGCCACTGCTTAGTCGAAAAGCTGTTAAAATGACTTTAATTTTCCTAAACTTCTATTACATATATATTGAGCGATAAATCATAAATAAATTTTTGCAAAGTTTCCTTAAAATTGTTTCAGATTTAAATTTATCCCATATTTATACCCTTCACCACTACTGTGGTACAGGGTATAATAAGTTTGTGCATTTGTATGTAACGCCAAGAAGGAGTAATCATAGACCAACCTTTTAGTATACGGATCGGCTTAGAATTAAATTCTGAGTCGATTTAGCGATGTCCGTCTGTCTGTCTGTCCGTCTGTCTGTCCGTCTGTCTGTCCGTCTGTCTGTCTGTCTGTTGATGTATTTTTGTGTGCAAAGTACAGCTCGCAGTTTTAGTCCGATTGTCCTAAAATTTGGTATAGGGTCCTGTTTCGGCTCAAAGACGATCCCTATTGATTTTGGAAAAAATCGGTTCAGATTTAGATAGAGCTGCCATATATATTTTTCGCCGATCTGGTCATAATTGGCGTGTATATCAACCGATCTTCCTCAAATTCCGTACATCCGAATATTTTATGAGTCTCGAAAAACTTGCAAAATACCAGCCAAATCGGTTCAGATTTAGATATAGCTCTCATATATAGCTTTCGCCCGATTTACACTCATTTGCCCAAAGAGGCCAATTTTTAACCCCGATTTGGTTGAAATTTTGCACAGGGAGTAGAATTAGCATTGTAACTATGTGTGCCAAATTTGGTTGACATCGGTTCAGATTTGGATATATCTCCCATATATAGCTTTCGCCCGATTTACACTCATATGACCACAGAGGCCAATTTTTAACTCCGATTTAGTTGAAATTTTGCACAGGGTGTAGAATTAGCATTGAAACTATGCGTGCCAAATTTGGTTGAAATCGGTTCAGATTTGGATATATCTCCCATATATAGCTTTCGCCCGATTTACACTCATATGACCACAGAGGCCAATTTTTAACTCCGATTTAGTTGAAATTTTGCACAGAGAGTAGAATTAGCATTGTAGCTATGCGTGCCAAATTTGGTTGAAATCGGTTCAGATTTAGATATAGCTCCCATATATATGTTTTTCTAAATTCGACAAAAATGGTCAAAATACCAACATTTTCCTTGTAAAATCGCCACTGCTTATTCGAAAAGTTGTAAAAATGACACTAATTTTCGTAAACTTCTAATACATATATATTGAGCGATAAATCATAAATAAACTTTTTTGAAGTTTCCTTAAAATTGCTTCAGATTTAAACGATTCCCATATATTTTTGCTAACATTGTGTTCCACCCTAGTGCATTAGCCGACTTAAATTTTGAGTCTATAGATTTTGTAGAAGTCTATCAAATTCTTCCAGATCGAGTGATATTTAAATGTATGTGTTTGGGACAAACCTTTATATATAGCCCCCAACACATTTGACGGATGTGATATGGTATCGAAAATTTAGATCTACAAAGTGGTGCAGGGTATAATATAGTCGGCCCAGCCCGACTTTAGACTTTCCTTACTGGTTTTTTACTAACATTGTGTTCCACCTTAGGGCTTTAGCCGACTTAAATTTTGAGTCTATAGATTTTGTAGAAGTCTATCAAATTCTGTCCAGATCGAGTGATAGTTAAATGTATGTATTTGGGACAAACCTTTATATATAGCACCCAACACATTTGACGTAATGTGATATGGTATCGAAAATTTAGATCTACAAAGTGGTGCAGGGTATAATATAGTCGGCCCCGCCCGACTTTAGACTTTCCGTACTTGTTTCTTTAGAAAAATTTGTCAAAATTTTATTTCTATAGAAAATTTTTCCAAAATTGTATTTCTATAGAAAATTTGGTCAAAATTGTATTTCTATAGAAAATTTGGTCAAAATTTTATTTCTATCGAAAATTTGTCAAAATTTATTTGTAGAAAATTTTATCAAATTATTTTTTATTTCTATAGAACATTTTATCAAAATTTTATTTCTATAGACAAATTTTGTCAAAATGTTTTCAAAATTTTACGGGATGCGCTTTAAAAGGTATGTTTGTGGAACAACTTCCAATATTTTTTACTGGGCTTATATAAAAAAGACATGGGTTGAATCGCAGTTTCGACCGAGTAGAAAAAATGTTTACAGCATTGGTTTATCATCTCTCAATAATGCTGGTGACATTTCTAAGTATTGCTTCACGCCTTTCGAATTCGATATGGGTTAAACGCCTGTAAAAAAGTTTGTTTTTGATATTAGTGAAGTATTGATAGATGACAACTTTCATCATCATTCTCATTGTTTTCTACACGTTTTTTTCAGGCAATTAAACTGAATTACCATCAACCCAAAAAAGGAAAAACAATAGAAGATATTTTCATCATGTGGTCCATTCAGTTTTTCCTGCCACAATGATTCATGTGGCCAGTGGTCACTAACGGACATTTTCATCAAAATGTTTCCCAAGGCAACTTGTACACGAATTGATGACAAAGGGTCTGTCAATGTACTTTCTTTTTTTCGTTTTTTTTTTTCTTGTGGCACTAACACATTCCTCGTATTCCTTGTCAATGATGGATACAAAAGAACCACATATGGAGAACATTTGCTATTGTTCCCCGAATATCCTGAAGTCCCAAATTGCATACGATGTTGTGCAACTTTGCAAGGTTTTTTTTTGGGGGGACATTACTATTGGTTAAAGAGGCATCTGCCATAGGGACTCTTTAGCACCGGTCTCCATTTGGTTAATTGCATTGCTGTGAAAGAGTTAAACGAATTTCTATTAGCTTCACAATTTAAATGTTCTAAAATTTATTTTTCAACCGATACGTGGCCATACAAAATTTTATTTCTATAGACATTTTAGTCAAAATTTTATTTCTACATAAAATGTTTCCAAAATTTTATATTTTAGAAAATATACTCATAATTTTATTTGATTAGAAAATTTTATAAAAGTTTTATCTCTATAAAAAATTTTACTTCTACAGAAAAATATTCTAAATATATATATTTTTTTTTAAATTTTAGTCAAAATTTTATTTTAATTTTTTTTTTATTTCTAAAAAAATGTTAAACTTTTATTTCTACAGATAGTTTTGTATTTCTATAGAAAAATTTTTCAAAATTTTATTCTATAGAAATAAAATCTTGACAAAATTTCCTAGAGAAATATAATTTTGACAAAATTTTCTATAGAAATAAAATTTTGGCAGAATAGAAATAAATTTTTGATAAATGTTTCTATAGAAATAAAATTTAGAAAAAATTTTCTATAGAAATAAAATTTTGACAAAATTTTCTATAGCAATAAAATTTTGATAAAATTTTGTAAAGCAATAACATTTTGACAAACTTTTCTATAGAAATAAAATCTTGACAAAATTTCCTATAGAAATAAAATTTTGGCAGAATTTTCCAAGAAATAAAATTTTGACAAAATTTTCTATAGAAATAATTTTTTTGGAAAATTTTTCCATAGAAATACAAAATTATCTGTAGAAATAAAAGTTTAATATTTTTTATAGTAATAACATTATGACAAATTTTTCTACAGAAAAAAAATCTTGACAAAATTTCCTAGAGAAATACAATTTTGACAAAATTTTCTATAGAAATAAAATTTTGGAAGAATAGAAATAAATTTTTAATAAAATTTTCTATAGAAATAAAATTTTGAAAAATTTTTCTATACAAATAAATTTTTGACAAAATGTTCTGTAGAAATAAAATTTTGACAAAATTTTCTGTAGAAAAACAAAACTTGACAAAATTTTCTATAGAAATAATTTTTTGACAAAATTTTCTATACACAGAAAAAAATGTCACCAAAATATTTCCAATTAAAAAGTTAATTGAAGTTGAAAATTGTTTCAATTAATAAATTAATTGATAGAATTAACTTTTTAATCATGATAGAAACATTAAGTTAATTAAGTCAATGATAGAAAAATTTAAAATTTTTAATTAAAAAATTAATTGATACAATTAACTTTTTAATAAATTCGGATGACTAATTCAGTTAAAAAAAGTGATGAAACTTATTTTTTTAAATTTGTAATTAAAAATGTATTTCATTCAATCAATTGTTAATCTAAATAAAAACTCTAAATCAATTCAGAAAGTAATTTAAAATAGTTACCTTTTTTAAATAATAAATTAATATAGTTTTACAGTCAACATCAATTAAATTTTTAATTGAATCAATTAAAAATTTAATTGAAATTTGCTAATGAAATCAATTAATTTTTTAATCAAGAATTTTTTCTATGCCCAATTAAAACTGTGATTGATACTATCATTTTTGTGATTGAAGACATTTAAATTAAAAAATTGATTGGATCAATTAATTTCGTGATTGAATCAGAAAAAAAATTTTTTGTGTGTAGAAAAAAAATCTTGACAAAATTTCCTATAGAAATAAAATTTTGGCAGAATTTTCCATACAAATAAATTTTTGAAAACATTTTCTATAGAAATAAATTTTTGACAAAATTTTCTATAGAAATAAATTTTTGACAAAAATTTCTATAGAAATAAAATTTTGACAAAATTGTCTATAGAAATAAAATTTTGTTAAAATTTTCTATAGAAATCAAATTTTGACTAAATTTTCCATAGAAATAAATTTTTGACAAAATTTTCTATAGAAATAAAACTTTGACAAAATTTTCTATAGAAATAAAATCTTGACAAAATTTCCTATAGAAATAAATTTTTGACAAAATTTTCTATAGAAATAAAATTTTGACAAAATTTTCTATAGAAATAAAATCTTGACAAAATTTCCTATAGAAATAAAATCTTGACAAAATTTCCTATAGAAATAAAATTTTGGCAGAATTTTCCATAGAAATAAATTTTTGACAAAATTTTCTATAGAAATAAATTTTTGACAAAATTTTCTATAGAAATAAATTTTTGAAAAAATTTTCTATAGAAATAAAATCTTGACAAAATTTCCTAAAGAAATAAAATTTTGGCAGAATTTTCCATAGAAAAAAATTTTTGACAAAATTTTCTATAGAAATAAAATTTTGACAAAATTTTCTATAGAAATAAAATTTTGGCAGAATAGAAATAAATTTTTGATAAATGTTTCTATAGAAATAAAATTTTGACAAAATTTTCTATAGAAATAAAATTTTGACAAAATTGTCTATAGAAATAAAATTTTGACAAAATTTTCTATAGAAATAAAATCTTGACAACATTTCCTATAGAAATCAAATTTTGGCAGAATTTTCCATAGAAATAATTTTTTGACAAATTTTTCTATAGAAATAAAATTTTGACAAAATTTTCTATAGAAATAATTTTTTTAAAAATTTTTCTATAGAAATACAAAATTATCTGTAGAAATAAAAGTTTAATATTTTTTATTGCAATAAAATTTTCTATAGCAATAACATTTTGACAAACTTTTCTATAGAAATAAGATCTTGACAAAATTTCCTAGAGAAATACAATTTTGACAAAATTTTCTATAGAAATAAAATTTTGGAAGAATAGAAATAAATTTTTGATAAAATTTTCTATAGAAATAAAAATGTGAAAATTTTTTCTATAGAAATAAAATTTTGAAAAAAATTTCTATAGAAATAAAATTTTGACAAAATTTTTTATAGCAATAAAATTTTGATAAAATTTTGTATAGCAATAAAATTTTGACAAACTTTTTTATAGAAATAAAATCTTGACAAAATTTCCTATAGAAATAAAATTTTGGCAGAATTTTCTATAGAAATAAAATCTTGACAAAATTTTCTATAGAAATAAAATTTTGACAAAATTTCCTATGGAAGTGAAATTTTGGCAGAATTTTCCATAGAAATAAATTTTTGACAAAATTTTGTATAGAAATAAATTTTTGACAAAATTTTCTAGAAAAATAAAATTTTAACAAAATTTTCTATAGAAATAAAATTTTGACAAAATTTTCTATAGAAATAAATTTTTACAAACTTTTCTATAGAAATAAAATCTTGACAAAATTTCCTATAGAAATACAATTTTGTATAGAAATAAAATTTTGGCAACATTTTCCATAGAAATAAATTTTTGACAAAAATTTCTATAGAAATAAAATTTTGACAAAATGTTCTGTAGAAAAAAAATTTTGACAAAATTTTCTGTAGAAAAAAAATTTTGACAAAATTTTCTATAGAAATAAAATGTTGACAAAATTTTCTATAGAAATAAAATTTCTATAGAAAATTTTTAATTAAAAATTTAAAAAAAAGTTTCATCACTTTTTTTAACTGAATTAGTCATCCGAATTTATTAAAAAGTTAATTGTATCAATTAATTTTTTAATTAAAAATTTTAAATTTTTCTATCATTGACTTAATTAACTTAATGTTTCTATCATGATTAAAAAGTTAATTCTATCAATTAATTTATTAATTGAAACAATTTTCAACTTCAATTAACTTTTTAATTGGAAATATTTTGGTGGCATTTTTTTCTGTGTATAGAAAATTTTGTCAAAAAATTATTTCTATAGAAAATTTTGTCAAGTTTTTTTTTCTACAGAAAATTTTGTCAAAATTTTATTTCTACAGAACATTTTGTCAAAAATTTATTTGTATAGAAAAATTTTTCAAAATTTTATTTCTATAGAAAATTTTATTAAAAATTTATTTCTATTCTTCCAAAATTTTATTTCTATAGAAAATTTTGTCAAAATTGTATTTCTCTAGGAAATTTTGTCAAGATTTTTTATCTGTAGAAAAATTTGTCATAATGTTATTACTATAAAAAATATTAAACTTTTATTTCTACAGATAATTTTGTATTTCTATGGAAAAATTTTTCAAAAAATTATTTCTATAGAAAATTTTGCAAAATTTTATTTCTTGGAAAATTCTGCCAAAATTTTATTTCTATAGGAAATTTTGTCAAGATTTTATTTCTATAGAAAAGTTTGTCAAAATGTTATTGCTATAAAAAATTTTATCAAAATTTTATTGCTATAGAAAATTTTGTCAAAATTTTATTTCTATAGAAAATTTTTTCAAAATTTTATTTCTATAGAAACATTTATCAAAAATTTATTTCTATTCTGCCAAAATTTTATTTCTATAGAAAATTTTGTCAAAATTATATTTCTCTAGGAAATTTTGTCAAGATTTTATTTCTATAGAAAAGTTTGTCAAAATGTTATTGCTATAGATAATTTTATCAAAATTTTATTGCTATAGAAAATTTTGTCAAAATTTTATTTCTATAGAAAATTTTTCCAAAATTTTATTTTTTAGGAATTTTTGCCAAAATTTTATCTATATAAAAAATTTTGCCAAAAATTCAATTCAAGAGAAAATTTTTCCGAATATTAATTTTTGAGAAATTTTAGTCAAAATGTTATTTCTATAGAAAATTTTGTCAAAATTTATTTCTATAGAATATATTTTTTTTATAGAAATTTTTTTTCGTGACAATATACAACCAATATGAGCTAAAAGTGTTTGCTGGTTTGACTATGGCAACGAATTGTCTTTATATTCCTGTAATTGATTCCTTCATAAGTTGGACTGTTGGCCATAAATTGTGATTTTATTTTATACGTTACCAATTCAGTAAATTACGTTTAATTCTTCAATTTAAAATTGTTTTTGGAAATAACAAGCAATACTCTGATCCATAAAAATTAATTCCATATATAATTTTATTATTCCAAGTGGTTAATATAATGACGAGTTTGTTTTTTTCTTTTTTAACCGCAAAGCCATAATTGCATTGACATTTAAATGGAAAATTCATCAATTCACCAACGAGGGAAAGTGAGCATATAAGATCGACATTAACACCACAGTGAAAGTGTTGCAACAATAAAATAATATTGGAATTCAAATAAAAAAAGTGCCATGCATTCCATTGTCAACATGGATGACACTCTCATATTTATTTACATTGTCCATAAAAATTTATGGCTATTCAATTGAAACATTTTCATTATGTGTTTGCTTGATATTTTTAATGCTTAATTAAAAATTCTATTAAGTTGGTGATATATTTATGCATTTATCCATTTGCTATTGTGTGATAGTTCTATTATCCACATAATTTATTCAGTGTTGCAGTTATTTAGTGTGTGTGTATTAAAATAATGGTAACATAATTTTCAATTTAATTTGACATTTGAATGCATTAAATCGTCATTCATCAATGGGACTAAAATTCGATTTGTTCATAATGGACAATACAGAGTAAATGTATACAAAGTCATTGATTATGAATTATATTGTGTCAATACTAATAATGAGTACAAATATAATTTACATAAATCCAAAAGTCGTTAGAATGATTGAAATGATAGGGAAATAGTTTGATATTAATTTTCCAATTGTAGGGAAATTGTGGATGGTTGTCATAAGAATTTAGCGTACAACAAAAAAAGGATTTCGGAAAATTGTATATTACACACAGAGATGGAATGTGATCACATTAAACATGTTTCAAGTGCACAATGGACTGAATAGTCTAAGTGAGCCTGAATCTTAATCGGGCTGCCACTTTAACCTAAGTGCAAAATCTTATTTTAGACGGGGAACATAAAAACAATGTTTATAAAAAATGTTACCAAAATTTTATTTCTGTAGATTTTTTTCTAAAATTGTATTTCGTTGGAAAAATTTGTCAAAAGGAAAATTTTAGAAAGAAATTTCAAAATTGTATTTCCGGAGAGAATTGTTAAAATATATTTTTTTAGAAAAATTCATTTAACATATATATTCTAAAATTAAAATTTCCCAAAATTTTATTTCTATTGAAAATGTTGTCTAAATGTTATTTTGCCAAAATTCTATTCCTATAGAAAATGTTGTCAAAATTTTAATTCTGTAGAAAAATGTATCCAAATTTTATTTGTATAGAAAATATTACCAAATTTTATTTCTATAGACAACTTTTGTCAAAATTTTATTTCTATATAAAAATTTGTCCAAATTTTATTTTTATTGAAAATTTTGCTAAAATTTAATTTTTATTGAAAATTTAGCAAAATTTTATTTCGATAGAAAATTTTGCCAAAAAATTTATTTCTATAGAAAATTTTGTCAAAATTTTATTTCTATAAAAAATTTTGTCAACATTTTATTTCTATAGAACATTTTGTCAAAATTTTATTTCTATAGAAAATTTTGGCTACATTTTATTTCTATACAAAACTCTGTCAAAATTTTATTTCTATAGACAACTTTTGTCAAAATTTTAATTCTATATAAAAATTTGGACAAATTTTATTTCTATTGAAAATTTTGCTCAAATTTTATTTTTATTGAAAATTTTGGCAAAATTTTATTTCGATAGAAAATTTTGCCAAAAATTTTATTTCGATAGAAAATTTTGCCAAAAATTTTATTTCTATAGCAAATTTTGTCAAAATTTTATTTTTATAGAAAATTTTGTCAAAATTTTATTTCTATAAAAAATTTTGTCAACATTTGATTTCTATAGAAAGTTTTGTCAAAATTTTATTTCTATAGAAAATTTTGCTAAAATTTAATTTTTATTGAAAATTTTGCAAAATTTTATTTCGATAGAAAATTTTGCCAAAAAATGTATTTCTATAGAAAATTTTGTCAAAATTTTATTTTCATAGAAAATTTTGTCAAAATTTTATTTCTATAAAAAATTTTGTCAACATTTTATTTCTATAGAAAATTTTGTCGAAATTGTATTTCTATAGAAAATTTTGGCTACATTTTATTTCTATAAAAAAATCTGTCAAAATTTTATTTCTATAGAAAATTTTGTCAAAATTTTATTTCTATAGACAACTTTTGTCAAAATTTTAATTCTGTATAAAAATTTGGACAAATTTTATTTCTATTGAAAATTTTGCTCAAATTTTATTTTTATTGAAAATTTTGGCAAAATTTTATTTCGATAGAAAACTTTGACAAAAGTTTTATTTCTATAAAAAATTTTGCCAACATTTTATTTCTATTGGAAATGTTGTCAAAATTTTATTTCTATAGAAAATTTTGGCTAAATTTTATTTCTATAGAAAACTCTGTCAATATTTTATTTCTATAGAAAATTTTGTCAAAATTTTATTTCTATAAAATAGTCTGCCAAAATTTTATTTCTATAGAAAATTTTGCCAAAGCGTAGAAAAATTTTTGTCAAAAGGAAATTTTGAGAAAAAAAAAATTGTCAAAATTTTATTTCTATAGAAAATTTTCTCAAAATTTTATTTTTTTTTTTTAAATTTTGTATAAATTTTATGTTTATACAAAATTTTGTCAAAATTTTATTTTTATACAAAATTTTATTTCTATAGAAAATGTTCTCAAAATTTTATTTCTATATAAAATTTTATTTGTTGTTATGATCTCAGCTTAAAAACCATTGCGTTGACTAAACTACAAGAGTAGCTTAACCAGCAGAGGAAAAGAATATTTGTCAAATTTATTTGGGCAAAGCCCTCTAGACTGCAAGATGGTTGGATGGACGTGCATTTTGGAATTACCACATTCCTCATCAGCATCCTCTACTTGCAGCAAACCTATTATCAGAACAAATTCAAATTATCAGAACAAATTCAATTATCAGAACAAATTCAAGTGTTGTTCACTTTGGGTTTTGTGAACTACCAGAATTTGTTGATATTTGGTTGATAGATTTGCTGCAAGTAGAGGATGAGGATTGTGGTAATTTCGAAACGTGCGTCCATCCCGCCATCTTGTAGTCTATAGGGCTTTGCCCAAATAAATTTGACAAACATTATTTTCCTCTGTTGGTAAAGCTACTCTTGTAGTTTAGTCAACGCAATGGTTTTTAAGCTGAGATCATAACAACAAATATGATTGAAGTACAAACCAACAATAACAAAACATAACGTATATGAAATTTTGTCAAAATTTAATTTTTATACAACATTTTGTGAAAATTTTATTTCTATAGACAATTTTGTCAAAATTTTAGTTCTATCGAAAATTTTATCAACATTTTATTTCTATAGAAAATTTTGTCAAAATGACATTTTTATAGAAAATTTTGTCGAAATTTTATTTCCATAAAAATTTTTGCCTGAATTTTATTTCTATAGAAAATTTTGTCGAAATTTTTCTTCAATAGAAAATTTTTTCGAAAGAACATGTTGTCAAAATTTTATTTTTATAGCAAATGTTGCCAAAATTTTTATTTCTATAGAAAATTTTGCCAAAATTTTTATTTCTATAGAAAATGTAGTAAAAAATTGGTTCGTCAAAATACAAATATTTTAGCATTTTAATATTACAGAAAAAAAATAAACCGACAGCAGTCCCACTATTATGATCATTATTCCATTATACCAAACCCTATTATTGTCTTTACATTAACTTACTCTCTTTTTCTTTATCAATGCTCTCCCAATGACTCTTAAGCTTAAGGTTTTACCATGCTAACATATAAAATCTAAACGTTAATGATAAACAAGAACAGTTGTTTTACTGTTTGAGCGCAGAGAGATAGAGAGAGTGTAAAATGTAGAAGGGAATTTCATGCATGCAGTAAAGAGTTATCCAATGTAGCTCTCTAGTACCTATGTACGTATGCTTGCCCAATGCTTTTCATTTAGCATTAAAGCTCTCTCAATAACCATCATTGTTTGAAAATGTTATTCAAGAGTTGAAATTGAAAAGTAATAAATTAATTTATCCTATTAAGGCTTCGAATAACAATACATCAATGTTATTCAAGAGTTGAAATTGAAAAGTAATAAATTAATTTATCCTATTAAGGCTTCGAATAACAATACATCATTTTACAATAACACAATTTGATATGTAATTGTCAGTCACAATAAATAATCCACTAATTAAATTATCAGCTATAACCGCAAATTGAAGAAATTATGCTTGAGAGCTTATGAATGTGAGTGTGTGTGTGAAGGACACTCTGTGGTTTTAAGTCACACCGATTAATTAGCAGAGTAATGTTATTGCACGCTTTTATAACCAAACCGCAAAAATTACATACGAATTTAATAAATAGGAAAAAAATATAGACATAGGAAAATAAAGCCAATCAATATGATAAGTAAGTGGGAAATGTAATTCGTGTTTGGTTAGGGGGATGTGAAATGATTTTGTGGTATTTTATGGGGAAAACATGAATAGAAAATCTGGTTTTATCGATTGACTCAAGAAATTGGTTAACGAATTTCAATGTGGTCGTACGACCGTTTTTATAGCCATCATTATAGAATAAGGCTATAATAAGTTTGCCGTTCTATTTGGAATATATCGAAATATCGATTTCCCATCAATGTAGCTGATATTTATTGCCACCAACTTCAGATTGCTATCTTTTCTAAACCGTTCGCTGCCAGCCTACAAAAGCATATCGATTTCTCAGGAAAAAAATTATTCGCACTATTTGATTTTCTATAGAAAAAAATTTTGACAAAATATTTTATAAAATAAAATTTTAACAAAATATAGAAATAAAATTTTCACAAAATTTTCTAGAGAAATAAAATTTGTACAAAATTTTCTATAGAAATAAAATTTTGACAAAGTTTTCTTTAGAAATAAAATTTTGACAAAATTTTGTATAGAAAAAAAAATTCACAAAATTTTCTATAGAAATAAAATTTTTAGAAAATTTTCTACAGAAATAAAATTTTAACATTGCCACCGTGGTGCAATGGTTAGCATGCCCGCCTTGCATACACAAGGTCGTGGGTTCGATACCTGCTACGACCGAACACCAAAAAGTTTTTCAGCGGTGGATTATCCCACCTCAGTAATGCTGGTGACATTTCTGAGGGTTTCAAAGCTTCTCTAAGTGGTTTCACTGGAATATGGAACGCCGTTCGGACTCGGCTATAAAAAGGAGGTCCCTTGTCATTGAGCTTAACATGGAATCGGGCAGCACTCAGTGATAAGAGAGAAGTTCACCAGTGTGGTATCACAATGGACTGAATAGTCTAAGTGAGCCTGATACATCGGGCTGCCACATAACCTAACCTAACCTAACACGACATTTTTTATAGAAATAAAATTTTGACAAAATTTTCTATAGAAAAGCAATTTTGACAAAATTTTCTTTAGAAATAAAATTTTTGACAAAATTTTCTATAGAAATAAAATGTTGACAAAATTTTCTATAGAAATGAAATTTTTTAAAAATTTCCTATAGAAATACAATTTTTGACAAAATTTTCTTTAGGAATAAAATTTTGGCAAAATTTTCTATAGAAATAAAATTTTGATAAAATTTTCTCTAGATATAAAAATTTGAAAAAAAAATTTTATGGAAATAAAAGTTTGAAAAATGTTTGACATTTTTTTTTAAATTTTTTTATGGAAATAAAATTTTGACAAAATTTTCTCTAGAAATAAAATTTTGACAACATTTTCTCTAGAAATAAAATTTTGACAAAATTTTCTCTTGAAATAAAATTTTGACAAAATTTATATAAATAAAATATAAACATAAAATTTAGCAAAAAAAGATTTTTTTTTGTTCGGTAGTTTGTTGGTATTTTTTTTCTACAATTTTTATTTCATTTATCCGATATTGAGAAAGATTTTTTTTATCATTTCAATTAATCATTTCAAATAATTCGAAAAGCGTTGTAAAGCTGTGGTTATGTAGTCCTCCGTTTATTATCGTTAAAATCTTGTCCTATGTGATTGCTCTTAAACTCAAATCAAAATGCCACTCCTTAAAATCCAAAATGATTAATTGCCTTTTGTCTTGTTATACCATCAACATTTTAATCCTTTCAATATATAGCAGAGATTAACCAAATATTTCTTGTTGAAATTCCCAAAAGACAAAGCAATCAAATGGGTTATAATTTAAATGGAATTTTAGAAAATTGCTAATCTCATTATATGTGAAATTTCAAAAATTCCATATTCGTGTTGTCATGCATGATTGAGGTGAGTGATTATTAGAATTTAACTTGAAATTATTCTTAAGTTGTAAACATATTTTTGCTTATACAGAGACTCATATGGGCAGGAATGAAAGAAGCACGCAATCATATGAGTGAGTACATGTCTAGACTTTTGTGATTTTTGGTTGGCATTAAAGTTCATTCATATTTCATGGCCCGACAAAGAGAACACCAAACACACACGCACACACATATGTATGTCAATGACATGACATATATTTCATTATAGTGAATGTATCAAAAGAAGAAATTATAACAAGAAAATTAATATTGTCAATTGATATTGTAGGCGGGCCAGCTTTAAATGGTTTTTCTTATATTTAAAATTCTGTGTAATACAAAGTTTAATACCTTATTCCGGTAAATCCTACAAAACCCGCCAATCAATGGAAAAGCAGTCCCTCACATTTGAATACATGTTTTTTCTCTTCTTTAAACATCTCTCTTTTCTCTTTTATTATTATAGACAATTTTGTCAACATTTTATTTCAATAAAAACAAAAATTTGAAAAAACATTTATTTCTATACAAAACTTTGTTAAAATTTTATTGCTGTAGAAAATGTTGTCAAAATTTAACAAGAAAATTAATATTGTCAATTGATATTGTAGGCGGGCCAGCTTTAAATGGTTTTGCTTATAGTTAAAATTATGTGTAATACAAAGTTTAATACCCTATTCCGGCAAATCCTAAAAAAACCCAATCAATGGAAAAGCAGTCCCTCAAATTTGAATACATGTTTTTTCTATTTTTTAAACATCTCTCTTTTCTCTTTTATTACTATAGAACATTTTGTCAATATTTTATTTCTATAAACATTTTTGTCAACATTTTATTTCTATACAAACCTTTGTAAAAATTTTACTGCTATAGAAAATTTTGTCAAAATTTTATTTCTATAGAACATTTTGCCAAAATTTTATTTTTATAGAATATTTTGTCAAAATTTTATTTCTGTAGAAAATTTTGTCAAAACTTTATTTCTACAGAAAATTTTGTCAAAATTTTATTTCAATATAAAATTTTGTTTCTAGAGAACATTTTATTTCTTTAGAAATTTTTGTCAAAATTTTATTTCTGTACAAAATTTTGTCAATTTTGTTTCTACAGAAAATTTTGTCAAAATTTTATTTCTATAATAAATTTTGTCAAAATTTAATTTCTATAAAAATTTTTTTCAAAATTTTATTTCTAGAGAACATTTGATTTCTTTAGAGATTTTTGTCAAAATTTTATTTCTGTAGAAAATTTTGTCAATTTTGTTTCTACAGAAAATTGTGTCAAAATTTTATTTCTATAAAAAATGTTGTCAAAATTTTATTTCAATAGAAAATTTTGTTTCTAGAGAACCTTTTATTTCTTTAAAGATTTTTGTCAAAATTGTATTTCTGTAGAAAATTTTGTCTATTTTGTTTCTACAGAAGATTTTGTCAAAATTTCATGTCTATAGAAAGTTCTGTCAAAATTTTATTTCTATAGAAAATTTTGTGAAATTTTTATTTCTATAGAACATTTTTTTTAAATTTTATTTCTATAGAAACTTTAGTCAAAAATTCATTTTCACACAAAATTTTATTTCTATAGAAACTTTTGTCAAAATTTTTTTTATATAGAAAATTTTGTCAAAACTATTTATTTCAATAGAAAATTTTGTCAAAATTTTATTTTTATACAAAATTTTGTCAAAAAGAAAATTGGGAAACAAATAAATATTTGTGTTTCTATCGAAAACAAATTCTAAAGTTTTTATTTCTATAGAAAATTTTGTCAAAATTTTTATTTCTACAGAAAATATTGTCAAAATTTTTATTTCTATAGAAAATTCTGTCTATAGAGATTTTTGTCAAAATTTTATTTCTGTAGAAAATTTTGTCAATTTTGTTTCTACAGAAAATTTTGACAAAATTTTATTTCTATAAAAAATTTTGTCAAAATTTTATTTCAATAGAAAATTTTGTTTCTGGAGAACATTTGATTTCTTTAGAGATTTTTGTCAAAATTTTATTTGTTTCTACAGAAAATTTTGTCAGAATTTTATTTCAATAGAAAATTTTGTTTCTGGAGAACATTTTATTTCTTTAGAGATTTTTGTCAAAATTTTATTTGTTTCTACAGAAAATTTTGTCAAAATTTTATTTCCATAGAAAATTTAGTTTCTAGAGAACATTTTATTTCTTGAGAGATTTTGGTCAAAATTTTATTTCTGTAGAAAATTTTGTCAATTTGGTTTCTACAGAAAATTTTGTTAAAATTTTATTTCTATAAACATTTTTTTTTTCAAAATTTTATTTCCAGAGAACATTTTCAACGTTTTATTTCTATAGAAACTTTTGTCAAAATTTGTTTATATAGAAAAATTTGTCAAAACTATATTGTGTTAACTTTTTTTCTGTAGTAAATTTTGTCAATTTTGTTTCTACAGAAAATTCTGTCAAAATTTTATTTCTATAGAAAATTTTGTTAAATTTTTATTTCTGTAGAAAATTTTGTTTAAATTGTATTTCTATAGAAAATATTGTTACAATTTTATTTCTATAGAAAATTTTGTTAAAATTTTATTTCTATAGAAACTTTTGTCAAAAATTCATTTTTATACAAAAATTTGTCAAAATTTTATTTTTATAGAAAATTGTGTCAAAATTTTATTTCTATGGAAAATTTTGTCTAAATTTTATTTGTATGGAAAACTTTCAATAGAAAAATCTATTTCTATAGAAAATTTTATCAAAATTTCATTTCTATATAAAATTTTGTCAAAATTTTATTTCTATAGAAAATTTTGTCAAAATTTTGTTTCTACAGAAAATATTGTCAAAATTTTATTTCTATAGAAAATTTTGTCAAAATTTTATGTCTATAGAAATTTTTGTCAAAATTTTATTTCGATAGAAAATTTTGTCAAAATTTTATTTATATAGAAACTTTTGTCAAAATTATATTTCTATAAAAATTTTAGTAAAAAATTTGTTTATATAGAAAATTTTGTCAAAACTATATTTCTATAGAAATTTGGGTTGACTTGTTTCTGTAGAAAATTTTTTTCAAAATTTTATTTCTATAGAAACTTTTGTCAAAAAAATTTGGGAAACAAATATATATTTGTGTTTATATCGAAATGTTGTCAAAATTTTTATTTTTGTAAAAATTTTTATTTCTACATAAAATTTTGTCAAAATTTTTATTTTTATAGAAAATTCTGTCAACATTTTATTTCTATAGAAAATTTTGTTAAAATTTTATTTCTTTAGAAAGTTTTGGCAAACATTTTTTTTTGATAAACAATTTTGTCAAAATTTTAATTACTATTTTTACAGAAAATTTTGGCAAATTTTCTACAGAAAAAAGTACCTCAAATACAAATATATTTTCCATTTTCGTTTTTTTTTTGTATGCCAATACAATGATTTTTAAAAATGAGTATTTTTGAAGTTTAGACCAACTGGCCTCAGATCTAGTGAACACTATAAGTCTGTTTTTTTTTTTTGTTTTCTTGGTATTTTATATAAGTATGTAAACACATAATGTCAATTACTCTAGAAAACAATGTAGACTACACTCAAAAAAAGTGAAGTGCCATATAGGGCACTTGAGCCAATTTAATTCTGTTAATTCTGTGTGAGTTCATAGAATTATTATGATTTGAGATTGGGTTTCTTAACCTTAATAATTTTTTGCGTACGTTAGTTCTATGAACTAAAAAGGAAAAATTATATTCAAATATATTTTTACTAAATTCGTGTCTCCTATAAAATAGTTCAGAATTTCTTTAAATTGGTAAATTGTACCAATAATCCGCCCATCGTGAACTTCGTACTGGTACTAATGACATTTTTTTCAATTTTGATCACCATTTTTTTCTTTAAACTTCGAATTTTTTTAACAAGTGAAATAAAAAATAATTATGTTTAATAAATTTTCTTAAATTTGTTGACAATATTTATTGTTATGCAGTTTAGTCAAATTTGTCTCAAGTTAAATCCATATTTTTATATATCCTTATATATTATATAATTATATATCCTTTATTTTCACCCGAAAACTATACAAAAGTTAAATTTAAAAAAAAAATATATATTCACACAATTCTTTCAACTCTTACATGCATGTAAGCTTTTCTACGTTAGCATGAATAGGAAATCTTCACAATTTCCTCCCTTCCTTCTCATTTTTGTATCTCATGCAAGACTAATGAGAAAATAAAAGATGTATTGACACACACATGGAATGAACATAAGAGCACATAGTCGATTTAGTTTTAACACCAGCTATTCATCACATCTTTAACACACAGTTATTCTTACTTACACAATGCCATGACATTGCAAAACACACACACACACACCCATTTGAGACAAACACACAAACATACAGCTTATACTCAGCGAAATGTTGATAGAAAATTTGTAAGTTTTTCATTTGAAATTGTAAGAAACTTCTTAGAAGTAGTTTTACCATTATACCCCGGTCCAGTAAAGCAACAAAGGCAGAGACAACAATGACCTTTGTTGAAGTATGTATGTGTGGATGTTTGTGATTCATTCGATTTATTTGAATATGAGAGTACGTGAGAGAATGTGTGTGGCACGTGTGTTTATAGAGTGCCAAAGAATGTTTGTTTATTTACATGTTTTGACAGTGCTACCCTCCCTATGACTTCTACTGATATGCTCTTTCGTTTTTTTTTACAATCTATCACATGTGTAAGTTTGCCACAAGTTTATGAATGTTTGAGTGGTTGTCAGTAAGCTTTGGTATGTGTCCAAATATATGAAAATGAAGAACAACTTTATTGGATACATCGAATTATTATATTTAGTTATATGAAGTTCATAACAATTGAATATAACATAAATTAATTTAATTTAACTAGAAATAGAGCGAAATCCCGAGGAAGAATATCAATTGGTACTCTCTCCTAATTGTGCTGAGCAGTGTTGTGAAGTGATCTAAACTTTTCAGGTATAACAAATCTTTTAAACTGCGGGGACATTTTGTTTTTTACACCCTCCACCATTGGATGGGGGTATATTAACTTTGGCATTCCGTTTGTAACACCTCGAAATATTGCTCTAAGACCCCATAAAGTATATATATTCTGGGTCGTGGTGAAATTCTGAAATCACGCTTACATCCGAACAAAACAAGCTATCGACTTTACGTATAGCCCCCATATAAACGGACCCCCAAATTTAGCTTGCGGGGACTCTAAGAGAAGCAAATTTCATCCGATTCACCTGAAATTTGGTACATGGTGCCAGCATATGATCTTTAACAACCATGCAAAAATTGGTCCACATCGGTCCATAATTATATATAGCCCCCATATAAACCGATCCCCCGATTTGGCTTGCGGAGCCTCTAAGAGAAGCAAATTTTATCCGATCTAGCTGAAATTTGGTACATGGTGTCAGCATATGATCTTTAACAACCATGCAAAAATTGGTCGAAATCGGTCCATAATTATATATAGCCCTCATATAAACCGATCCCCAGATTTTCACCAGATTTAGTTGAAATTTGGTACGTAGTGTTAATATATGGCCTCAAACAAAAATTGGTCGAAATCGGTCCATAATTATATATAGCCCCCATATAAACCGATCCCCCGATTTGGCTTGCGGAGCCTCTAAGAGAAGAACATTTCATCCGATCCAGCTGAAATTTGGTACATGGTCTAAGTATATGGTCTCTAACAATTATGCAAAAATTGGTCCACATCGGTTAATAATTATATATAGACCCCATATAAACCGATCCCCCGATTTGGCTTGAGGAGCTTCTAAGAGAAGCAAATTTCATCCGATCCGGCTGAAATTTGGTACATGGTGTTAGTGTATGGTCTCTAATGACCATGCAAAAAATGGTCCACATCGGTCCATAATTATATATAGCCCCATATAAACCGATCACCAGATTTGACCTCCGGAGCCTCTTGGAAGACCAAAATTCATCTGATTCAGTTGAAATTTTGTAGGTGGTGTTAATATATGGCCTCAAACAAAAATTGGTCGAAATCGGTCCATAATTATATATAGCCCCCATATAAACCGATCCCCAGATTTGACCTCCGGAGCTCCTTGGAAGAGCAAAATTCATCCAATTCGGTTTAAATTTGGTACGTGATGTTAGTATATGGTATCCAACAACCATGCAGGAATTGGTTCATATCAGTCCATAATTATATATAGCCCCCATATAAACCGATCCCCAGATTTGACCTCCGGTGCCTTTTGAAGAAGAAAAATTCATCCGATCTGGTTGAAATTTGGTACGTAATTGTAGTGTATGATATTTAACAGCCATGCCAAAAGTGGTCCATATCAGTCCATAATCATATATAGCCCCCATATAAACCGATCCCGAGATTTGGTTTTGGAGCCTCTTGGAGGAGCAAATTTCATCCGAGTCAGTTGAAATTTGGTACATTGTGCTAGTATTTGGCCGTTCTGTTAGACGAACTGCTAATGAAGAGACGTATTTCAGCCACACTAGGACAAGCAAACATACAAAAGTATGTGAACGGAGGCACTCCCCAAGGAGGAGTTCTATCACCTCTTCTTTGGAATGTTGCTATAAATAGCCTTCTGGTTACTCTAGAAAAAGAAAGGATAAAAGTGGTGGCATACGCAGATGATGTAGCTCTGGCAGTCAGGGGAAAATTCCCATCCACAATCAGAGATATTATTCAGAGGGCCCTCCGGATGACTGAACAATGGGCGAAAGACAATGGTCTTCGGGTAAATCCTGCAAAGACAGAATTAGTCATGTACTGCAAAGATCGCAAAACTCCCACGGTTAGGCCTATTTCCTTAGGGGGTATTGAAATTCCCTTTGGTGATTGTCTAAAATACCTTGGCGTTATTGTGGACAGGAAGCTGAACTTTAAGCTTAATATTGAAGAAAGGGCGAGGAAGGCAACTGTAGCTTTGTACTCGTGCAAAAAGGCAATAGGAAAAAAGTGGGGACTAAAACCAAAAATTGTGCATTGGCTATACACGGAAGTGGTTAGACCTATAATTCTATATGGTGTTGTAGTCTGGTGGCCGGCACTTCAGAAACCGACTGGTTTAGATAAAGTTCAGCGTATGGCGTGTTTGTGTATTTCAGGCGCATTCAGCAAGACAGGAACAAATTCCCTTAATGTCATGCTGCATCTATTGCCTTTAGACATTTTGGCCAAACAGTCAGCTGCAACAACGGCTGTGCGGTTGCGCGAACTATCGCTGTGGTCGGAAAATGGTTACGGTCACAGTTCTGTCCTCAAAATAATGTCAGATGTGCCTAACGTAGTGGATTACACTTTGGCGAGTCCACTTTTCGACAAAAAGTTTGAGACTCTAATCCCCAACAGTGAGGCGTGGTGCACACAGACCCCGGGGAATAAAGAATATATAGATTTCTACACTGATGGCTCCAAATTGGATGGACAAGTGGGTTTCGGGGTATATTCTAATGATCTGGAACTTCAAATAGCGAAAAGATTACCTAATCACTGTAGTGTTTTTCAGGCTGAAATATTAGCAATAATAGAGGTGGCGAATTGGCTGAGAAGTAATGTTCCAAAAAATGTGGGCATTAATATATACTCAGACAGTCAACCTGCAATAAAATCCTTGGACTCTGTGTTCCTCAACTCGAAAACGGCCATCGATTGCCGCAAATCTCTCAATGAGATGGCTGAGCAGTACAATATTCACCTAATATGGGTGCCTGGCCATAGGAACATACCGGGGAACTGCGAAGCGGATGAGTTGGCAAGGCTAGGGACTACCTTACATATTCCAGGGTAACTAGAATTTGTTGGTATGCCCCTAGCTACCTGCAAGCTCATGCTGCGTGAGAAGGCTGTTATGATGGCAAATGTTCGATGGGAGAATTGCAAGGGTTGTAACGACACCAAGCAAATATGGCCCCATTTCAACTTAAACCGACGTCAGATATCACTCCTGATATCTGCTATAACGGGTCGCTGCCTGATAGGAGATTTTGCAAAAACTATTGGCGCGAAGTATAATGACTATTGTATGAGCTGTCATGATGCGGAGGAAAAAGAATCAATTAAACACCTCTTGTGTGAGTGTCCTGCATTTTGTGTAAAGCGCAAGCAACTTTTAGGAGCATATAGATTCAGATTACTGGCGGATCTGGAAAACGTTAACTTAAGCAGTCTGCTAATATTTTTGGAACAATCTGGTTGGTTCAACAAAGAAAAATAATCAAGAAGGTTCAGCGGTTAAAACTAGAAGTGCCCATATGTAATAGGTACTTTTAGTTAATGTGGTATCACAATGGACTGAATAGTCTAAGTGAGCCTGAATCTTAATCGGGCTGCCACTTTAACCTAACCTAGCCTAACCTAGTATTTGGCCGTTAACAACCATGCCTAACTAGGTCCATATCGGTCTATAGTTATATATAGCCCTCAGATAAATCGATCCCCAATCACACAAAAATTGGTCCATATCAAGTTCATAATTGTATATAGCCCCATATAAGCGACCCCCATATTTCAATTCTAGCTCTCTACCACGTATGGACTAACTCACAATTTAGAAAACGATGTTAAGAAGTTTTAAGATACCACAACCCAAGTAATTCGATTGTGGATGACAGTCTTTAGTACAAGTTTCTACGCAATCCATGGTGGAGGGTACATAAGATTCGGCCTGGCCGAACTTACGGCCGTATATACTTGTTTTTTTTTTTTTTTTTGGAACAATCGCGAAATTAATTGGTCCAGTTTTTTTATTTGGGAGCTACCGTGGGGCAATGGTTAGCATACCCGCCCTGCACGCCCAGGGTCATGGGCCCAAAAGTTTTTCATTGATAGTAGTGGTTTAACCTCTCTCAGTAATGCTGCTCACATTGCTGAGTGTTTCAAAACTTCTCTTAAAACTTCTCAACGCAATATGAAACGCCGTTCGAACTCTGCTATAAAAAGGGGGTGCCTTGGCATTGAGTTAAACAAGGAATCGGATAGCACTCAGTGACTAGGGAGAAGATCACCACTGCGATATCGCAATTGAGTGTATGTTTACAAATTTTCAATTATCTCAGTTTTTAATTGATTCAATTAAAACTTTATTTTTTCTTAAAATAATTTTGTAATAAAAAAAAAATATAATTTAGTTGGACTTCTCCTATTTTTCCATTAATTTTTTGATTGATTCATTTAAAAAAAGTTATATGCTCGAAAACATATTTAACCACTACCATGGTGCAGTTTTGCCATAGTTGGCTTATAACTGAGAAATATATAGATCATCCATCTAAAACTTAACAGAATATGTAAGCTAGAGGTCTGCATCGAATAACTTTTCACTACATGTATGCAATTCGCTGTCGAATATAGTACATACACTGTCTTTCTCTCAGAGCGCAAGTAGTGAAGTGAAGAGAACACTTGCTTGTCAAATACCACCAAGTACTTATCCGAAAAAATATGTGTTCCGAAAAAAAGGAACAATAAAAATGCAAGTACTTGAGAAAAAGTACAACATGGATTCTCTTCACTTCACGTGGTACCACAAGTATTTCTCAGTTATGTGTGAAGCAAAACTTTCCATTATTATTAATCATAGATATGTATGTATATTACATATTTCATATATTTATGTATGTCACACACTTACATTAACGTTTGCCGTTCTTTATAACAAACCAAAACATATATTATGGAGAGTAACTTTTTTTTTGTATTTCTGAAACTGCACGTGGTACATGGAGTACTCTATGAAGTTTTGTTCTCGCAACATACTCGACGTGATCACTCTGAGTACACTTCAATAAGAGAGAAAGAGGAATATGTGTTTGTTGGTAGTGAAGACATCAGAATAGCAACAAGAATTTACTCGTGGCTTTTGGTGTTCATCAAAATGTGTACCAATAGTTTTGTGACTCTCTCAAATAGATGTACTCATGTAGCAAGTACACGTGTACTCTGCAGTTACAAATGGAATTGTGCAGACCTCTAATGTAAGCAAAGCCGATTTTGTGCTTATCTTGTAGAATGAATCACATTCTTAAATTTTCTCTTTAACTTTAATGTTAACAAAGAGCAAAAAAAACTATTTTTTATACTTCTATCTCTCATCGCCCCTTCCTCTACTTTAACCCATTATATGTGTATTTTTAATAAATATTTGATTTAGCTCATTCAGCGATTTCAATTCAAGTCATAGGCTATAACATTGACTTCATCGACATCGACACCCACATCATTGGTTTGCTAACGTTTGCATTAATTTCAGTTGTTTTTTCTCCTCTTCTCTCTCTCTCAGTCGCTCTCTTTGCTATTCTAACTGTGTGTGTTTTTTGTTGCTTGTTCATTTTCATTCATTCAGTCATTCCAATATGGGTTAGATCTTTATAAATACTGGTGTTATCGACATATTATCTAATACTATTAAATAACCACCCATGTATCCATAGAATTCTCTATATTCATATGGAGGGTTTTGTAGCAGAGAGTATATGTGTGCAATTTTCTTCTAACGGTATTGGATTTTTCATTTATTAATGCCATTAGGCCCTATAAGAATTTGTGAGTGAAAGACATGACACGAGGAAATGTCATGCACTATGTGGTGAGACAGTGATTTTATTGCCAGAATTTATATAGGATCAAGTTTAATTTTTTTTTTAAAGAAATCAAGTAAGAATGGTACTGAATTTAGACAACTCGGATCTCTTATGTCATTATGGCCTTAAAATCATAGGTCCATCTGTGGACTTTTGAGAAAAGACAAAAACATTAAAAAAATTTATATAGGTCTGTTCATGATTCGAAATTAGGATCGAATATGAAAAACTGTTGTCTAAGACATATTTCATTTTAACCAAAACGATATTCTCCAAAAATAAATCTAGGGGAAAATTCAATAGATTCGCAAATAGGGAGTGACATTCAAAAATGCCGGTATCTAATTATTCTGTAATCAAAAAAGACTTTCCATATTTGGTCAATAGATGTCATTGTAATGGTCTAACTTCAGCTGTGGCCTTCATTAACCCTAGGATAGGCGATAAGCTTTCGATCACTAAGCGCTCAAAGTCAAATTTGGTCTGGCCAGACCAAGTAGTCTATCCTAGGGTTAAATAGAAAACCCTTCATTAAACCCAAAAACTTAAATACGAAAAATATGAAGATATTCAGAAGCTATTAAAAAGTGAATGAAATAATTAAGAAATTTTATATATTTTGGATTTTTTACACCAAGAAGCAAAGAATAGAGCTCAAGCCACAAATGGCATAGAAGTTTCGATATAAAAAACTGTCCATCACTGGAGATGAGCTACTGTTGAAAAGAACGATGAAATTCTCACAAAAATTCAAAGAGCCGCCTTTATGAAATGACCAACACAGATATTATCAACCACTTTGAGCTGATACGTATTATGTAACCAAATTCATGATGTTTATAATTTCTAATCCTCTGTGTTACAGCTGACACTTCATATTCTTGTTTAGAAGCTTAAAAAACCATTTTGATAAATTGTTTCCCGAAATGAAGTGCGATAGTGCTTTATATTTCGCAGGAAAGCTGAAACTGGTCATCGTTAGAGCCCCCAGCATTTAAACGTGAAATGGTAGATTTGTTACTATTTGGTAGATTTGTAGAATTATTAATAGTTTGGTAGATTTTGCAAAACATTTCTCTCCAACTAAGCCAAAGGGAATTTCACAAATTTTATAATGATATAAAATTTTGAAATTTTTTTTCAACAAAAATAAAATTTTGGCAAATTTTTCTATATAACAAAAATTTTTGCAGAAATAAATTTTTAACAAAATTTTCTATAGAAATAACATTGTAATAAAAATTTCTATAGAAATAAAATATTGAAAAAATTGTCTATAGAAATAAAATGTTGACAAAATTGACAAAATATAATTTTGACAAAATCTTCTCTAGAAATAAAATTTTGAATCTATTTTTATATAGAAATAAAATTATTATATAGAAATAAATTTTTGAGTAGACTTTCTAGAGAAATAAAATTTCGAGAAAATTATCTAGAGAAATAAAATTTTGAAAATTTTTTCTAGAAATACAATTTTGACAAAATCTTCTATAAAAATAAAATTTTTACAATATTTCGAAGAAGTAAAATTTTCACAAAATTTTCTATAAAAATAAAATTTCGACAATATTTCTAAGAAATAAAATTTTCACAAAGTTTTCTATATAAATAAAATTTTGAATAAACTTTCTATAGAAATATAATTTTGACAAACGTTTCTATAGAAATAAAATTTTGACAAAATTTTCTATAGAAAGGTTAGGTTAGGTGGCAGCCCGATGTATCAGGCTCACTTAGACTATTCAGTCCATTGTGATACCACATTGGTTAACTTCTCTCTTATCACTGAGTGCTGCCCGATTCCATGTTAAGCTCAATGACAAGCAAATTTAAGCTCAATAGCAAGAAAATTTTGACAAATATTTCTACAGAAAGAAAATTTTGACAAATATTTCTACAGAACTAAAATTATGACAAAATTTTCTACAGAAATAAAATTTTGACAAAAATCTCTATAAAAATAACATTTTGACAATATTTTCTGTAGAAATAAAATTTTTACAAAATTTTCTATAGAAATAAAGCTTTGACAATAATTTCTTTTAACTAAAATTTTGACAACATTTTGTATAGAAATACAATATTGACCAAATATTCTATAGAAAAAAAGTTGATACAATTTTCTATAAAAATAAAATTTTGACAAAATTTTCTATAAAAATGACAAATTTTCTTTAGAAATAAAATTTTGACAAAATTTTCTATATAAATAAAATGTTGACAAAATTTCCTCCAAAAAAAATATTGAAAAAATTTTCTACAGAAATAAAATTAAGACAAAATTTTCTATTGAAACAAAATTTTGACAACATTTTCTATAGAAATAAAAATTTTGACAAAAGTTTTTATTAAAATAAAATTTTAATAAAATTTTCTATAGAAATAAAATTTTTGACAAAATTTTCTATAGAAAAAAATTTTAAACAAAATTTTCTCTAGAAATAAAATATTGAAAAAATTTTCTATAGAAATAAAATTTTGACAAAATTAAAAAAATAAAAAAAATAGAAATACATTTTTGAGAAGATTTTCTTTCGGAATAAAATTTTAAAAAAATAAAAAATAAAATTTTTAAAATTTTTCTAGAAAAACAATTTTGACAAAATTTTTTATAAAAATAAAATTTTTGCAATATTTCTAAGAAGTAAAATGTTCACAAAAATTTCTATACAAATAAAATTGTGACAATATTGCTAAGAAATAAAATTTTAAATTTTTGACAAAATTTTCTTCAGGAATAAAATTTTGACAAAATTTTCTATAGAAATAAAATTATGAAACAATTTTTGTATAAAAATAAAATTTTGAAACAGTATTTATATAGAAATAAGATGTTGAAACAATTTCTATACCGAAATAAAATTTGACAAAATTTTCTATATAAATAAAATTTAGAAAAATATTCTATTGAAATAAAATTTTGACAAAATTTTCTCTAGAAATAAAATTTTGAAACAATTTTCTATATAAATAAGGAATAGAAGTAAAATATTGACAAAATTTTCTCTAGAAGTAAAATATTGACAAAATTTTCTATAGATGTACAATTTTGAGAAAATTTTCTCCAGAAATAAAATTTTCTATAGAAAAACATTTTTGCGGCAGTTTTCTTTTGAAATAAAATTTTGAGAAAATTTTCTAGAGAAATAAAATTTTGAAAATTTTTTCTAGAAATACAATTTTGACAAAATCTTCTATAAAAATAAAATTTTTACAATATTTCGAAGAAGTAAAATTTTCACAAAATTTTCTATAAAAATAAAATTTGGCAATATTTCTAAGTAATAAAATTTTCACAAAATTTTCTATAAAATTAAAATTTTCACAAAATTTTCTAGCGAAATTAAATTTTGACAAAATTTTCTAGAGAAATAAAATGTTTAAAAAATTTACATAAAAAAATTTTTTTTGACAAAATATGAAAAATAAAATTTTGGCTTTCTATGGAACAAAATTTTGAAAAATTTTGTCCAGAAATAAAATTTTGACAAAATTGTCTATAGAAATAAAATGTTTACAATATTTCGAAGAGGTAAAATTTCCACTAAATTGTCTATAGAAATAGAATGTTTACAATATTTCTAAGAAATAAAATTTTCACAAAATTTTCTATATAAATAAAATTTTCACAAAATTTTCTAGAGAAATAAAATTTTGACAAAATTATCTAGAGAAACAAAATTTTTATAAAATTTTCTATAGAAATAAAATTTTGACAAAAATTTCTATAGAAATAAAATTGTTGACAATATTTTCGATAGAAATAAAATTTTGACAAAAGTTTCGCTAGAAATACAATTTTGAAACAATTTTTGTATAGAAATAATATTATTAAACAATTTCTATACAGAAATAGAATTTTGACAAAATTTTTTATATAAATAAAATGTTGACTAAATTTGACAGAAATAAAATGTTGATAAAATTTACTATAGAAATACATTTTTGAGAAGATTTTTTTTAACAAAATTTTGAGAAAATTTTCTAGAGAAATAAGATTTTGAAAATTTTCTCTAGAAATCCAATATTGACAAAATGTTTTATAAAATTAAAATTGTCAATATATCTAAGAAATCAAATTTTCACAAAATTTCCTATGTAAATAAAATTTTCACAAAATTTTCTATATAAATAAAATTTTCACAAAGTTTTCTTTAATCATTGTTGTTGTTTTTGATTTCAACTTAAAACCACGCATTGACTAAACTACAAGTGTAGCTTAACCAATTTTCACAAAATTTTCTTGAGAAATAAAATTTTTACAAAATTTTATATAGAAATAAAATTTTGACGAAATTTTCTATAGGAATAAAATTTATGACAAAATTTTCTATAGAAATTAAATTTTGACAACTTTTTCTATAGAAATAAAATTTTGTTAAAATTTTGAAACAAATTGTGTATAAAAATAAAATTTTTAAACAATTTCTACACAGAAATAAAATTTTCTATATAAATAAAATGTTGACAAAATTTTCTCTAGAAATAAAATATTGACAAAATTTTCTATAGAAATAAAATGTTGACAAAATTTTCTCAAGAAATAAAATTTAGACTAAATTTTCTATAGAAATACAATTTTGACAAAATTTCCTATAAAAATAAAATTTTGACAATATTTCTAAGAAATAAAATTTTCACAAAATTTTCTATAAAAATAACATTTTGGCAATATTTCTGAGAAAGAAAATTTTCACAAAGTTTTCTAGAGAAATAAAATTTGTACAACATTTTCTAGAGAAATAAAATTTTGACAAAATTTTCTATAGAAATAAAATTTTGACAAAATTTTCTATAGAAATAAAATTTTGTCAAAATTTTCTAGAAAAATAAAATTTTGACAAAATTTTCTAAAGAAGTAATCATTCATCTTCCACAGTAAACGTTTCTAACCTAATCCATTTGGCAAAAATATTTTTTCTCTGTTTTCTGTGGTGATTTGTTTTTGCCAAAATTGAAACAATAATATGGACATTGAAGAATCCAAGAAAAAAAAAAGAAAATGAAAACTTTTCTGATTTTACCCAATATTGACGAAATTTACACAATTTTGAATCTTAACTAAATCTTAAATCTTATATTCCAAACAATTTACTAACAGGAAGGAATTTTTAAAGTAAATTTACATTAACTTTGTTAAATATAGGGTTTACTATTTAATTAACTAAATGTGTTTACAAAGTTTTCTCCTTTCAATATCATTTCTTGCATACAATAAATCGTCTTCTATGAAAACCACTGTGCGTATTGGTCCCTTTCGTGTTGGCAATATCAAAAATCAATGTTAATGTGAGACTAAATATAACCCATCATTATTTATAACAATAGCTTAGCTTAGCGCACATATACACATATACACCCCCACACACATCAGCACGATGTGTCATAATGTGGTGTTAAAACAGCATACACAATATTGGCCAAGTTAATTGAAATTGATGGAAATGATGATGTCATCGAACCATCGAGAATATTAAGCCCCCCCCAACAAGAATGAATGGTGACGATCTTAAAATAAATTTAAAAATTTCATATTAAATAGCCCATGTGTCGTATGAGCATTGAGTAGTAGGATGTTCCACATACGCCTCAATGTCTCCCTGTTAACAAACAAAGCTCTGTGAAAAGTAGACACAGAGTCTAATGACACATCGAATTTCTGGAAATTGTCTTTTCAGAAGTATGTATTTGGTGTTGGTATGGAAATGTTGAGTTTTGTCATAATTTATCTGAACTGTCACAAGATTAGGGTTTCAATGGAATAGCCTTTAGTTTTTATATTTAACATAGGCATTCTTTTCTTTGTAATCATTATTAAGTTGTAGACCTTGACGAAAATAGAATTTTAAAGAAAACCATACAATTTTCCATATAATTCAATGAGATTTAAACGTTTTTGTTTCATACGTCCTACACAATATTGTTGAGAGGGTTCTATGGTATTAAAATTAAAACAAGAAATCTATAAAATTTCACAAAAAATGTTATTTAGAAAATTTTGTTCAAATTTATTAAATCATATAAGATTCCAGAAATTTTAGAATTTTGTATATCAATCTACTACAAACGTATTATTCGAGTGTACAATATGGCTGTTATGCATTGCAGCCAGCTACAAAAAAGATTATTTTTTACAAGCTTTCAAAATCATTGTGATCTCTTGCATTCACAAATAAAGTTCTTTGTGATGGAATTTAAACGTGATAGTGTGTTTGCCTTACATTTGGCCAGAAAACTGCAAGTGTCCATTACATAGTATTCTAAATGACCAATCAGAGATGACAAAAAGCATTGTCCTTTGAACTATTAAACCTCCAGCATTGGTATGAAAATATCTCATTCATAGACACAACTTTTGGAAAAAAATGGGAGGTTTTGAAGAGGAATCACACCCACTTTCCATTCAAATCCATTTCCGTGCAGACTAAAAATGAATCTGTACCAAATTTCTATACGATAGCCCATTATCGAAGGCTACAGCGTGATTACCACAGACAGACAGACAGACGGTCATGGGTATAAGGTCTTAGAATTTCTCTCTGATCATAATTATATCTACTTGATATAGTCGAAAATCGATATTTTGGTGTGTTATAAATGGGATGGCAAACGGATTATACCCGCATCACCATTCTATGGTGGTGGGTATAAAAAGTCGAAAAGACGACCTTGAAATAAAAGGGAACTAGATGTAAATATTCGTTTTGTGAAAAGTAAAATATTTTATAGGAAGAATGAACTAAATGCGAAATTGAGATTTCCACAAAGCGTTGTTAAACCCTGGTTAATGCACTTTTTAACTACAACTAACGTAATGACACCCTCTCATAGAAGACAAAATTAACTGAATTAACTGAAAGTAAAACAGAAAATCAATGGCGCCAAATCATTACCATTTTAATCATATTGTGGTTCATTCTTACTATCTTTGAGAATCGTTTGAAATTTTTCTCCTGCTTTACTTCATACTAAACTTATATGTACAGTCGTCATTGAACTTTATACCCATTTTTTATACCCTTCACCACTACTGTGGTACAGGGTATAATAAGTTTGTGCATTTGTATGTAACGCCAAGAAATAGTGGTCATAGACCCATCTTTTAGTATACCGATCGGCTTAGAATTAAATTCTGGGTCGATTTAGGGATGTCCGTCTGTCTGTCTGTCTGTCCATCTGTCTGTATATGTAATTTTGTGCACAAAGTACAGCTCGCAATTTAAGTCCGATCGTCCTCAAATTTGGCATAGGGCCATTTCTTGGGACAGAGACAATCACTATTGGTTTTGAAAAAAATCGGTTCAGATTTAGATATAGCTGCCATATATATTTATCCCCGATTTGGTCATAGTTAGCGTGTTTATCAACCGATTTTCTTGAAATACCGTACATCCAAATATTTTATGAATCTCGAAAATCTTGCAAAATATCAGCCAAATCGGTTCAGATTTAGATATAGCTCCCATATATATCTTTCGTCCGATTTAGACTCATATTACCACAGAGGCCAAAGTTTACTACCGATCTTGGTGAAATTTTGCACAGAGGGTAGAATTGACATTCTACCAATGCTTGGTAAATTTGATTGAAATCGGTTCAGATTTAGATATAGCTCCCATATATATCTTTCGTCCGATTTGAACTTATATGGCCACAAAAGCCAGAGTTTTGCCGTGATTTGCTTCACATTTTGCACAAGGGGTACGTTTAATAGTATCGTTAAGTGTGTCAAATTTTGTTAAAATCGGTTCAGATTTAGATATAGCTCACATATATATCTTTCGCCCGATTTGGACTTATATGGTCTCAAAAGCCAGAGTTTTGTCCTGACTTACTTCAAATTTTGCACATGCGGTACTTTTAACGATACTATTGTATGTGCCAAATATGGTCAAAATCGATTCAAATATAGATATAGTTCCCATATATATCTTTCGTCCGATTTGAACTTATATGGCCTCAAAATCTAGGGTTTTGCCGTGATTTGCTTCAAATTTCGCACAAGGAGTGCGTTTAGTAGTATCGGTAATTGTGCCAAATTTGGTTGAAATCGGTTCAGATTTAGATATAGCTCCATATATATCTTTCGTCCGATTTGAACTTATATGGCCTCAAAAGACAGAGTTTTGCCCTGATTTGCTTCAAATTTTGCACAAGGAGTACGTTTAATAGCATCATTAAGAATACCAAATGCTTGGACGGCATTTAGACAACTGAAGAGTGAATTCCAAAATCAAAATAGGAGCAACATTCTACACACACACACACCTTCAAAATGAGGGGTGTTCAGGTTTTTTAAATGCAAAATTGAAAGAAATACGTCAAGTTTATATTGACCAAATTTTGACCGTATCACCCTTTATGGCTCCCATATATATCTTCCGTCCTATTTGCACTCATATGACCAGGGGGGCCAAAGTTATATCCCATTTACGTGAAATTTCGCATAGATAGCAGAATTATTATTCTAACTATACATGTCAAATTTAGTCAAAATCGGTTCAGATTATATATAGCTCCCATATATACGTACACCAGAGTTGGGGAAATATGGTAGACTGTTACACATTTTAGACCCATTTCCAATGGAAGTTTCCTCCAATTAACTGGATAGCGTTAGCCGATTTAAATTTTAATTCTAAAGATTTTGTAGAAGTAAAAAAATTTTCTCCTTTATATAGCTTCCAGCAAATGTGAAATAGATGAGATGTAACACAAATTTTGGCCTACATAGGGGTGAAGGGTATAATATAGTCGGCCCCGCCCGACTTTAGACTTTACTTACTTGTTGTTCATAATATATTTAGGACATACTTAAAAAGTAGAAAATTTCATTAAGCTGTTGACAATTTCGAAACAAAAAATTAATTAAAAAATAATAGTTTTTTTTTTGCAATAAAAAAATCAAACCTTCGACTTAACATAATTTTCAAAATTTGAAAAGGTTCAAAAGCCTGGTTGCCACAGTTTTTAGAATTCTACCAAAATTGGTCGATTTTTTTACTGTTTAGTAGATTGGTATATTGATGTTTTTGTAGACTTTGCAAAATATTTCCCCTGCAATTTTTTTTTTTTTTTTTTGGAAATAAAATTTTGATAAAATTTTCTAGAGAAATAAAATTTTGACAAAAGTTTTTAGAAAAAAATATTGTTGACAAAATTTTGTATAGAAGTAAAATTTTACTAAAATTTTCTATAGAAATACAATTTTGACAAATTTTTCTTTAGAAATAAAATTTTACCAAAATTTTCTATAGAAATAAAATTTTGACAAATTTTTCTATAGAAATAAAATTTTGACAAATATTTCTACAGAAATAAAATTTTGACATAATTTTTCTATAGAAATAAATTTTTGACAAAATTTTCTATAGAAATAAAATTTTACCAAAATTTTCTATAGAAATAAAATTTTGACAAAATTACCATAGAAATAAAATTGTGACAAAATTTTCTATAGAAATAAAATTGTGACAAAACTTTCTATAGAAATGAAATGTTGATAAAATTCTTTATAGAAATAACATTTTGGCAACATTTTCTACAGAAATAAAATTTTGACAAAATTTTTATAGAAACAAAAATTTGACAAAATTCTTATAGAAATAAAATTTTGACAAAATTTTCTATAGAAATAAAATGTTGACAAATATTTCTACAGAAATAAAATTTTGACATAATTTTTCTATAGAAATAAAATTTTGACAAAATTATCTATAGAAATAAAATTTTGACAAAATCATCTAAAGAAATAAAATTTTGACAAAAATTGTCTATAGAACTAAAATGTTGATAAAATTCTTTATAGAAATAAAATTTTGAAAAAATTATAGAAATAAAATGTTGACAAAATTATCTATAGAAATAAAATTTTGACAAATATTTCTACAGAAATAAAATTTTTATATAACTTTTCTATAGAAATAAAATGTTGATAAAATTTTTTATAGAAATTAAATTTTGACAAAATTTTCTATGGAAACAAAAATTTTATAAAATTTTCTATAGATTTAAAATTTTTACAAAATTATCTATAGAAATAAAATTGTGACAAAACTTTCTGTAGAAATAAAATATTAACAAAACTATCTATAAAAATAAAATTTTGTCAAAATTTTCTAGAGAAATAAAATTTTGTCAAAATTTTCTAGAGAAATAAAATTTTGTCAAAATTTTCTATAGAAGTAAAATTTTACCAAAATTTTCAATAGCAATAAAATTGTGACAAAACTTTTATAGAAATAAAACGTTGATAAAATTCTTTATAGAAATAAAATTTTGACAAAACTTTCTATAGAAATAAATTTTAACAAAATTTTCTATAGAAATAAAATTTTGACAAATATTTCTACAGAAATAAAATTTTTACATAACTTTTCTATAGAAACAAAATTTTGACAAATATTTCTACAGAAATAAAATTTTGACGTAATTTTTCTATAGAAATAAAATGTTGATAAAAGTTTGTACAGAAATAAAATTTTGGCAACATTTTTTTAGAAATCAAATTTTGACAAAATTTTCTTTAGAAACAAAAATTTGACAAAATTTTTTATAGAAATAAAATATAGAAATAACATTTTGACAACATTTTCTATAGAAATAAAATTTTGACAAAATTTTTATAGAAACAAAAATTTGACAAAATTTTTATAGAAATAAAATTTTGACAAAATTTTCTATAGAAATAAAATTTTGACAAATATTTCTACAGAAATAAAATTTTGACATAAATTTTCTATAGAAATAAAATTTTGACAAAATTATCTATAGAAATAAAACTTTGACAAAATTATCTATAGAAATAAAATTTTGACAAAATTTGTCTATAGAACTAAAATGTTGATAAAATTCTTTATAGAAATAAAATTTTGAAAAAAATATAGAAATAAAATGTTGAAAAAATTATCTATAGAAATAAAATTTTGACAAATATTTCTACAGAAATAAAATTTTTACATAACTTTTCTATAGAAATAAAATGTTGATAAAATTTTTTATAGAAATTAAATTTTGACAAAATTTTCTATAGAAACAAAAATTTTATAAACTTTTCTATAGATATAAAATTTTTACAAAATTATCTATAGAAATAAAATTGTGACAAAGCTTTCTGTAGAAATAAAATATTATCAAAATTATCTATAAAAATAAAATTTTGTCAAAATTTTCTAGAGAAATAAAATTTTGACAAAATTTTCTAAAGAAGTAAAATTTTACCAAAATTTTCAATAGCAATAAAAATTTGACAAAATTATCTATAAAAATAAAATTCTGAAAAAATTTTCTATAGAAATAAAATTGTGACAAAACTTTCTATGGAAATAAAACGTTGATAAAATTCTTTATAGAAATAAAATTTTGACAAAACTTTCTATAGAAATAAATTTTAACAAAATTTTCTATAGAAATAAAATTTTGACAAATATTTCTACAGAAATAAAATTTTGACATTATTTTTCTATAGAAATAAAATGTTGATACAATTTTGTACAGAAATAAAATTTTGGCAGCATTTTCTATAGAAATCAAATTTTGACAAAATTTTCTTTAGAAACAAAAATTTGACAAAATTTTTTATAGAAATAAAATTTTGACAAAATTTTCTATAGAAATAAAATTTTGACAAAATTTTCTATAGAAATAAAATTTTTCCAAAACTTTCTATAGAAATAAAATTTTAACAAAATTTTCTATAGAAATAAAATTTTGACAAACTTTTCTATAGAAATAAAATTTTGACAAAATTTGTTTATAGAAATAAACTTCTGATATTTTTTTTTTTATAGAAAAAAAATTTTGACAAATTTTTCTATAGAAATAAAATTTTGACAGAATTTTCTATAGAAATAAAATTTTTACAAAATTATCTACAGAAATAAAATTTTGACAAAATTTTCTATAGAAATAAAATATTGATAAAATTATCTATAGAAATAAAATTATGACAAAATTTTTTATAGAAATAAAATGTTGGCAAAATTTTCTATAGAAATAAAATTTTGACAAATTTGTCTTTAGAAACAAAATTTTGACAGAATTTTCTATAGAAATAAAATTTTGACAAAATTATCTATTTTCTATAGAAATAAACTTTTGACAAATATTTCTACAGAAATAAAATTTTGGCATAATTTTTCTATAGAAATAAAATTTTGACAAAACTTTCTATAGAAATAAAATTTTGACAAATATTTCTACAGAAATAAAATTTTGACAAAATTGTCTATAGAAATAAAATTTTGACAAAATTTTCTATAGAAATAAAATTTTGATAAAACTTTCTATAGCAATACCATTTTAACAAGATTTTCTATAGAAATAAAATTTTGACAAATATTTCTACAGAAATAAAATTTTGACATAATTTTTCTATAGAAATAAAATGTTTATAAAATTTTCTATAGAAATAAAATGTTGACAAATATTTCTACAGAAATAAAATTTTTACATAACTTTTCTATAGAAACAAAATTTTGACAAATATTTCTACAGAAATAAAATTTTGACATAATTTTTCTATATAAATAAAATGTTGATAAAATTTTGTACAGAAATAAAATTTTGGCAACATTTTCCATAGAAATCAAATTTTGACAAAATTTTCTTTAGAAACAAAAATTTGACAAAATTTTTATAGAAATAAAATATAGAAATAACATTTTGGCAACATTTTCTATAGAAATAAAATTTTGTCAAAATTTTTATAGAAACAAAAATTTGACAAAATTTTTATAGAAATAAAATTTTGACAAAATTTTCTATAGAAATAAAATTTTGACAAATATTTCTACAGAAATAAAATTTTGACATAATTTTTCTATAGAAATAAAATTTTGACAAAATTATCTATAGAAATAAAACTTTGACAAAATTATCTATAGAAATAAAATTTTGACAAAATTTGTCTATAGAACTAAAATGTTGATAAAATTCTTTATAGAAATAAAATTTTGAAAAAATTATAGAAATAAAATGTTGACAAAATTATCTATAGAAATAAAATTTTGACAAATATTTCTACAGAAATAAAATTTTTACATAACTTTTCTATAGAAATAAAATGTTGATAAAATTTTTTATAGAAATTAAATTTTGACAAAATTTTCTATAGAAACAAAAATTTTATAAACTTTTCTATAGATATAAAATTTTTACAAAATTATCTATAGAAATAAAATTGTGACAAAGCTTTCTGTAGAAATAAAATATTATCAAAATTATCTATAAAAATAAAATTTTGTCAAAATTTTCTAGAGAAATAAAATTTTGACAAAATTTTCTAAAGAAGTAAAATTTTACCAAAATTTTCAATAGCAATAAAAATTTGACAAAATTATCTATAAAAATAAAATTCTGAAAAAATTTTCTATAAAAATAAAATTGTGACAAAACTTTCTATGGAAATAAAACGTTGATAAAATTCTTTATAGAAATAAAATTTTGACAAAACTTTCTATAGAAATAAATTTTAACAAAATTTTCTATAGAAATAAAATTTTGACAAATATTTCTACAGAAATAAAATTTTGACATTATTTTTCTATAGAAATAAAATGTTGATACAATTTTGTACAGAAATAAAATTTTGGCAGCATTTTCTATAGAAATCAAATTTTGACAAAATTTTCTTTAGAAACAAAAATTTGACAAAATTTTTTATAGAAATAAAATTTTGACAAAATTTTCTATAGAAATAAAATTTTGATAAAATTTTGATAAAATTTTCTATAGAAATAAAATTTTTCCAAAACTTTCTATAGGAATAAAATTTTAACAAAATTTTCTATAGAAATAAAATTTTGACAAACTTTTCTATAGAAATAAAATTTTGACAAAATTTGTTTATAGAAATAAACTTCTGATAATTTTTTTTTATAGAAACAAAATTTTGACAAATTTTTCTATAGAAATAAAATTTTGACAGAATTTTCTATAGAAATAAAATTTTTACAAAATTATCTACAGAAATAAAATTTTGACAAAATTTTCTATAGAAATAAAATATTGATAAAATTATCTATAGAAATAAAACTTTGACAAAATTTTTTATAGAAATAAAATGTTGGCAAAATTTTCTATAGAAATAAAATTTTGACAAATTTGTCTTTAGAAACAAAATTTTGACAGAATTTTCTATAGAAATAAAATTTTGACAAAATTATCTATTTTCTATAGAAATAAACTTTTGACAAATATTTCTACAGAAATAAAATTTTGGCATAATTTTTCTATAGAAATAAAATTTTGACAAAACTTTCTATAGAAATAAAATTTTGACAAATATTTCTACAGAAATAAAATTTTGACAAAATTGTCTATAGAAATAAAATTTTGACAAAATTTTCTATAGAAATAAAATTTTGACAAAACTTTCTATAGCAATACCATTTTAACAAAATTTTCTATAGAAATAAAATTTTGACAAATATTTCTACAGAAATAAAATTTTGACATAATTTTTCTATAGAAATAAAATGTTTATAAAATTTTCTATAGAAATAAAATGTTGATAAAATTTTCTATACAAATAAAATTTTGGCAACATTTTCTATAAAAAGAAAATTTTAACAAAGTTTTCTATAGAAATAAAATTTTGACAAATATTTCTATAAAAATAAAATTTTGGCATAATTTTTCTGTACAAACAAACATTTTATAAAATTCTCTATAGATGGAAAATTTTTACAAAACTTTCTATAGAAATAAAGTTTTAACAAAATTTTCTATAGAAATAAAATATTGACAAAATTATTTATAGAAATAAAATTTTGTCAAAATTTTCTATAGAAATGAAATTTTGACAAAATTTTCTATAGAAATAAAATTTTGACAAAATTTTCTAGAGAAGTAAAATTTACCTAAATTTTCTATAGAAATACAATTTTGACAAATTTTTCTATAGAAATAAAATTTTAACAAAAATTTTCTTTAATAATAAAAATTTTGCAAAATTTTCTATATAAAATGTTGACAAATATTGCTACAGAAATAAAATTGTTGTTTTGTTTGTTATTGTTGGTCTCTCTTCAATCATTATTGTTGTTTTTGATTTCAGCTTAAAACCATGCTTTGACTAAATTACAAGTGTAGCTTAACCAACAGAGGAAAAGTATGCTTGCCAAATTTATTTGGGCAAAGCCCTATAGACTGCAAGATGATTGGATGGACGCACGTTTCGGAATTACCACATTCCTCATCACCATGCTCTACTTGCAGCAAAACTATCAACCAATTATCAGAATAAATTCGGGTAATTCACTCAACCCAAAGTGAACTACACTTGAACTTTCCGAAAAAAAGGTTTGACAAAATTTTTCTATAGAAATAAAATTTTAACAAAAATTTTCTATAGAAATACAATTTTGACAAACTTTTCTATTGAAATAAAATTTTGACAAAAGTATCTATAGAAATAAAATATTTACAAAATTTTCTATAGAAATAAAATTTTGACAAAATTTTCTATAGAAACAAAATTGTTGACTAAGTTACCTTCTGTTTTCTTTTTGTAAATTCAAGCTCGAGGTCAGAGTTTTATTTTCTGTTTTATTTGTATACTTCGATATTTTGATCTCCTTCGGAAATCATCGACGGGAATAAATTAAATACATAAAATTAAAACCTATGTCACTGGTGTTGTCCTCTCATTTCTGTTGCTGTTACCACTAAGCAACTGAGTTTTTTTGACTAAGTTTTTCTATAGAAATAAAATTTTTGACTAAGTTTTTCTATAGAAATTAAATTTTTAGAAAAAAAAATTGGTGTTCAGTATGAAAAATTAAAATTTTTAATAAATTTTTCCCCAATATGAAAAATCATCTCAACACTCATACAAATCTCTTAAAAGTCAAAATCAATTTGCAAATTTACTTTAGTATTGTTGAAAATCACTCATTTAAATAAACACTTAATTGCCAATCACTTTATTAGCTGCCACAAAAAAAATATGGAATCCCTAAACAACATCAACATAAAAGGCCAGCTATGGCTTGGCATTTTATTTTAAAATATTAATAAATGTAAATAAAATGCCAGGGTTTTTTTCCTCTTATATCCAATAAAATCTTATCCACATGGCGTAAAGAGCTTGCCTCAGACTATGAGATTTATATATTTTTGGGCATGTATATATTTTCATTTCATTTTTTTAATCCACTCAAAAGCTAACATCTTATTTATGCCTCTAACCAAAAAGAAACATAAATAAAATGTATTAAAAAAAAAAAAAAACAAATAATGACGATTTATTTAAATGAAATTGAATGGGAGTTTTTTTTTGGGGGGATTGCAAAATGGAAATAAAGCAAAAAAAAGGCTCACTACATTTTTGGATATATTTTATTCCTTTGATGAGAAAATAAATTACCCACAAATCTACATAAATGGTAGAAAATCAGCAGAACGTAAAATAACCTCAAAAAGCACTTACATGTATGTCTCTGTGTGAGTATGTGGGTATATGAATATTTGACAAAAAAACATGTTGGATGGCCGACCCTGCTGTTATAATATGGCGACGGCATAAAATCAAATCAAAGAAAATTTTAACATAGCATAGCAAAAAAAAAATTACAAAAAAAATTCCCATAAATCGTAAATAGAAATACAGTAAATAGCCATACATTTACCAAATCTATGGAATTTAAAAAGAATTTGGTGTTTCTGTGTGTGTGAGTATCGATGTGTTCACAGTAAATAACCTTTTGGTATGAATGAAAAAATATTCGCCAAAAATAAGTGTGAAGTTTTTTGCGTGTTATGTTTTCCAATTTATTCACTTCTAAGGGCCACCGTTTGGTACAATATTTTATAGGGTCCCAGTTGTATGCATAATGTCATAAGTTCAAAGCCAAACTGTAATAACACATTTCTGGGTATTTTAATTTTGTACTGGCTGTAAATGAATTTTATTATTAAACGTAAATATTGAGAACCGCAATAATTTATGTAGAAATAAAATATTGATAAAATGTTCTTTAGAAATAAAACGTTGACAAAATTTTCTATAGAAATAGAAATTTTAACAATTTTTTTTTATAGAAATAGAAATTTTAACAAAATTTTACCTTTACAATGTTCTATTCAAATAGAACTTTTTACAATAATTTCTATAAAAATAGAAATTTTTATAAAATTTTCTATAGAAATAAAATTTTGAGAAAATTTTCTTTAGAAATCAAATTTTGCAAAAATATTCTATAGAAATAAAATTTTGCAAAATTTTTTATAGAAATAAAATTTTGATAAAAATTTGTATAGAAATCAAATTTTTCAAGTTTGCTATAGAAATAAATTCTTGAAGTTTTCTAAGAAATATTTTTTTTTTTGTTTTGATCTCAGCCTAACATCATTTCGTTGACTAAACTATAAGAGTAGCTTAACCAACAGAGGAAAAGAAGGTTTGTCAAATTTATTAGGGCAGACCTTATAGACTGCAAGATGGTGGGATGGACGCACGTTTCGGAATTACAACATTCCTCATCAGCATCCTCTACTTGCAGCAAAACTATCAACCAATTATCAGAATAAATTCGGGTAGTTCACTAAACCCAACAATGAACCACACGTGAACATTCCGCAAAAAAGGTTTATAATAATCGGCTTTTGCTGAAATAAATCATTGTTCAAACATCTCTCTTTCCCTTTGCCAATGAGTGCAGTTGGCTGGGTTTAATTTGAGCGTGCTTCCTCTTCATTAGTTTTGTTTTTTATTGTTGGTTTTTACTTCAAACCTATTTGTTGTTTTGGTCGCAGCTTAAAACCATTGCGTTGATTATTTCGACAAAAGCCGACTATCATAAACCGTTTTTCGGAAGGTTCATGTGTGGTTCACTTTGGGTTCAGTGAACTACCCGAATTTATTCTGATAATTGGTTGATAGTTTTGCTACAAAAAGAGGATGCTAATAAGGAATGTGGTAATTCCGAAACGTGCGTTCTTCCCGCCATCTTGCAGTCTATAGGGCTTTGCCCAAATAAATTTGACAAGCAAACTTTTCCTCTGTTGGTTAAGCTACTCTTATAGTTAGTCCTCGCAACGGTTTTAAGATGAGATCAAAACTACAAATATAAAATAAAATTTTGATAAATTTTTCTACAGAAATAAAATTTTGACAGTATTTTCTATAGAAATAAAATTTTTAAAAAAATTTCGATAGAAACACAATTTTGAAAAATTTCCATAGAAATAAAATTTGCAAAAAATTGTCTATAGAAATAAAATGTTGACAAAATATTCTATAGAAATAAAATTTTGACAAAATTTCCCATAGAAATAAAATATGCACAAAATTTGTTGACAAAATTTCCATAGAAATAAAATTTGCAAAAAATTGTCTATAGAAATAAAATGTTGACAAAATTTCCTATCGAAATAAAATTTTGGCAAATTTCTATTGGAATAACATTTTGACTAGATTTTTCTATAGAAATAAAATCTTGACAAAATTTTCTATAGAAATAAAATTTTGACAAATTTTTCTATAGAAAAACAATTTTGACAAAGAAATAAAATTTTGACAAAATTTCCTATAGAAATAAAATTTTGACAAATTTTCCTATAGAAATAAAATTTTGACAAATTTTCCTATAGAAATAAAATTTTGATAAAATTTTCTACAGAAATGAAATTTTGACAAAATTTTCTATAGATATAAAATTTTGCCACATTTTCTATAAAAATAAAATTTTGTGAACATTTTCTATAGAAACAAAATTTTGACAAAATTTTCTATAGAAATTGAAATTTTAACAATATTTTCTATAGAAGTAAAATTTTGACAAATTTTCTATAGAAATAAAATTTTGACAAATTCTTCTATACAAATAAAATTTTGACGAAATTTGCTATAGAAATAAGATTTTGAGAATATTTTCTGTAGAAATAAAACTTTGATTAAATTTTCTCTAGAAATAAAATTTTGAGAAATATTTCTCCAGAAATAAACTTTTTTAAAGAAATAAAATTTTGCCAATTTCTAAAAAAATAAACTGTGACAAAATTTGCTATAGAAATAAAATTTTGGCAAAATTTTCAAAAAAAAAAAAAAATACTTTCACAAAATTTTCTATAGAAATAAAATGTTGACAAAATTTTCTATGGAAATATAATTTATGGAAATATAATTTTGACAAAATTTTCTATAGCAATAGAAATTTTCAAAATATTTTCTATAGAAATAAAATATTGATAGAATTTTCTATAAAAATAATATTTTGAGAAAATTTTCTATAGAAATAGAATTTTGACAAAATTTTCTAGTGAAATAGCAATTTTGACAAAAGGTTATATTCAAATAAAAATGTTGGCAATATTTTCTATACAAATAATATTTTGACAAGATTTTTATAGAAATAGAAGTTTTGACAAAACTTTCTATAGAAATAAAACTTTAACAAAATTTGCTATAGAAATAAAATTTTGATAAAATTTTCTATAAAAAAACATTGACAAAAGTTCCTGTAGAAATAAAATTTGGACAAAATTTTCTATGGAAATAAAATTGTGACAAAATTTTCTATAGATATAAAATTTTGACAAAATTTTCTATAGAAATAAAATTTTGACAAAAGTTTCTGTAGAAATAAAATTTCGACAAAATTTTTGATAGATATAAAATTTTGACAAAATTTTCTATAGAAATAAAATTTTGACAAAATTTTTTATAGAAATAAAATTTTGGTGAATATTTCTATAGAAATAGAAATTTTTGAAAAATTTTATATGGAAATAAAATTTTGGCGAATATTTCAATAGAAACAAAATTTTGACAATACTATGAGTATTTCTTTGAAAATTTTCCATTGTATGTTCCCCTTTTCTAGATGTAGTAGTCCCGTACAAGCTAAAATCTGTGATGCTCTGTTCCTGTATATCAAACGAAGGCTTTCTTTCGTATTCCAAACGAAAGAAAATTGATTTTGGTTCCTCTATGTGGAAATACAAGTAACTTCATATGTGTCAAGAAGAAAGTAAAAACCTTGTTAACATTTGAATGAATTCTCAAGCCAAAAATTTTAAAATACAGCAATCCCTCGATTTACGTCGCCTCGGTTTACGTTGTTCCGATTTATTTTTGCCAAATTTATCATAAAGGCATTCCAATAGAGAAATATGTATCAACGATGATGACATCAAAACATTTATTTTCGTAATTCTTACCGAATATTCGGAGTGGCGATTTGTTTTTTTTTATATCTATACAACGTAACGATTTTTCATTTGTTTATAAACTTAATTTTTAAATCCTGGAATTTGGAGTAAGTATGAGAAATTTTTAATTCGGTTTACGTCGTCAAATTGTGGAACCAATCTCAACGTAAATCGAGGGACTAGGTTAGGTTAGGTGGCGGCCCGATGTAACAGGCTCACTTAGACTATTCAGTCCATTGTGATACCACATTGGTGAACTTCTCTCTTATCACTGAGTGCTGCCCGATTCCATGTTAAGCTCAATGACAAGGGACCTCCTTTTTATAGCTGAGTCTGAACGGCGTTCCACATTGCAGTGAAACCACTTAGAGAAGCTTTGAAACCCTCAGAATTGTCACCAGCATTACTGAGGTGGGATAATCGACCGTTAAAAAATGTTTGGTGTTCGTTCGAAGCAGGAATCGAACCCACGACCTTATGGATGCAAGGCGGGCATGCTAACCATTGCACCACGGTTGCTCCCTTAGATAGCACTAGAAATATAAACTTTCCTGAAATTAGGATAAGCGTTGATATGGTCCTGATACTGTAATAGCCAATCACATGCAATTTGGGATTCGTCTATTCGAATTTCAAATATCTTATGGTTCGTATCCAGCAAATGATTAAGGACATGAGAAAGATATCACAGGCTCACAGTGATGCAGGCCAAAGGTCAGGAATTTTTTTCACAATCTCCAATCTTCTTTATCTCCTCTTGATTGTGTTATTTCTCATTGCTGCAAATCAGCAGTTTTTGGTAATTTTTAATTTCAATTTTTGTCTTGATCATGGTGAAAGGTATATGAGCTTTGGCTACGCCAAATTCGAAGTATTTCTCTTTTGTTCAGAAAAATTGATATTTTCCCTGTTTAAATACAAATCAATCATTTTGAAGACCAACATTAATGCTTTGATTTCAGTTTTTTATCTTCCTGATGATTGATGAATTTTCGAAATGTATTTATTTGTTATAAATAACGCTAGAAAAGAATGGATATTCGTAGGTATAAATAAAAAAGAAAGAAAAAAATCAGCCATATAGATGAATGAATTTTTATAATAAAGAAAAAAATCTTTAAATTTATTGATAAGTCTTGTCATACGGTTATCATGGTGTTATGAGTTTACACAAAAAAGTGAAAGAAAAAACTTCTTGGTATGTTGAATGTTGTATATAATTTAAAAATTGGTTTGGTACAAAAAACTTTTTTCAATGAATTTTAATATTGATGTTGAGTCCGAACATGGTGGCGTATGACTTTTTGTTATTTTCAACTTTTTTTTGTGAAATATCACTCACACGTGACATGTACCGCTGGCAGGCAAATCAGAGGCAATCATATTGAAATTAAAATCGACATAATTTGTATTTTTTTTTTGTTTGTTATTGCTTCATTTCGGTGATTCGGAATTGTAATACAGAATTATGTTTATAAGCGTTTATGTGTTACATATTTTAATATTGATAATTTAGTAGACACGCATGTATATATTATACCACATATTGCTAAGTTATTTATGTTACAAATCATACACATAAAATAAATTAAAAACAAGTACGGAAAGTCTAAAGTCGGGCGGGGCCGACTATATTATACCCTGCAGCTCTTTGTAGATCAAAATTTTCGATACCATATCACATCCGTCAAATGTGTTGGGGGCTATATATAAAGGTTTGTCCCAAATACATACACTCGATCTGGGCAGAATTTGATAGACTACTACAAAATCTATAGACTCAAAATTTAAGTCGGCTAATGCACTAGGGTGGAACACAATTTTAGTAAAAAAATATGGGAAACATTTAAATCTGTAACAATATTAAGGAAATTTCGCAAAAGTTTATTTATGATTTATCGCTCGATATATATGTATTAGAAGTTAAGGAAAATTAGAGTCATTTTTATAACTTTTCGACTAAGCAGTGGCGATTTTACATGGGAAATTTTGGTATTTTGACCATGTTTGTCGAAATCAGAAAAACATATATATGGGAGCTATATCTAAATCTGAACCGATTTCAACCAAATTTGACACGCATAGCAACAACGCTAATTCTACTCCCTGTGCAAAATTTCAAATAAATCGGAGTTAAAAATTGGCCTCTGTGGTCATATGAGTGTAAATCGGGCGAAAGCTATATATGGGAGATATATCTAAATCTGAACCGAGTTCAACCAAATTTGGCACGCATACCTACAATGCTAATTCTACTCCCTGTGCAAAATTTCAAATAAATCGGAGCAAAAAATTGGCCTCTGTGGTCATATGAGTGTAAATCGGGCGAAAGCTATAGATGGGAGATATATCTAAATCTGAACCGATTTCAATAAAATTTGGCACACTTAACTACACTACTAATTGTACTCCTAGTGCAAAATTTTAACCAAATTGGCGTAAAACTCTGGCTTCTTGGGCCATATAAGTTCATATCGGGCGAAAGATATATATGGGAACTATATCTAAATCTGAACCGATTTCAATAAAATTTGGCACACTTGACTACACTACTAATTGTACTCCTAGCGCAAAATTTCAACAAAATTGGTGTAAAACTCTGGCTTCTGGGACCGTATTAGTCCATATCGGCGAAAGATATATATGGGAGCTATATCTAAATCTGAACTGATTTCAATAAAATTTGGCACACTTGACTATAGTACTAATTGTTCTTCTTGTGCAAAATTTTAAGCAAATTAGGGTAAAACTCTGGCTTCTGGGGCCATATAAGTCCATATCGGGCGAAAGATATATATGGGAGCTATATCTAAATCTGAAACGATTTCTTCCTTGGTTCTATTCTGAGCCAAAACAAATACTTGTCCCAAATTTGAAGTCGATTTGACTAAAACTGCGACCTAGATTTTGATTACAAAATGTGTTCACGGACAGACGGACATGGCTATATCGACTCGGGAGTCCACCCTTAGCAGTTTTGCCAAAGACACCATGTGTCTATGTCGTCTCCTTTTGGGTATTACAACCATATCCACTAACTTATAATAACCTGTTCCACAGTGTTGTGCATGGTACAACAAGTAAGGGAAGTCGGGCAGGGCCGACTATATTATTCCGATGCCATCCATCTCAAATCCTGCAAATTTTGTTGGAAGTTATATAAATAAAGATTTATGTTCCCATATTTTATTTAAATCTGAACCGATTAAATCTGGCCTTAACTTTTCGGATCAATTCTGGTGTTGTCACCGATTTTTATCTCATCCACCTTTTGGACGCATTGCAACGGTGGCAGTAACACAAAAGATTTATTCACATTTAAGCCTAATGTAAAGCATTGGCCACCCTCTATATATAGGATTTCACCTCTATTATATAGGATTTCACCTCTATTACAGCCTAGTTATAATTTTTTGTTCTAAAAATTTTAAGAGTAATGATGAATCAACACTTGTACTATTATTTTTCAGGAAGCGAATAAAATTTAGTATTCTCATCGAATTATGAACTTATACAAATAACATATATGATATTTTCAGTTAACATACATTTATGAAATTTGCATAATTGTGATTGTTTTATTCAGCTCGATATTGTCATCATCATCGTCATCATGTAAACGAATTTTTTCACACATTTCGATTTTTGTCTATTTCTGACAAATCGAATTCTTAGAATAATCTATCAGTGAGATATAATCTTCAACAGGAAGTCAAGTAATGGGTAATCGTTTTAAAAAGTCAACATATGTAGAAATCACAAATACCCAGATCAATGTGCTGCGCATCTGGGGGAAGCTCTCGATATTTTTCGTTGACGAATGGTGGAAATGATATCAAATGAAGTGTGAAAGATTGCATATAAAATAATACGCGTAAAAGCTATTAAGCTAATAAATCCAACGTGTGTTTAAATTCCACAGTAACAGAATTGTGCTAAACAAATACACTGTAGCGACGAGGTTTAGTGGCAGGAAAAATATGTAAGTTAATACCAAAAAGTAATGTCGAATTCATAGATTATTTCCATTGAAAAAAATTCAAAATAAAACAAGTACGTAAAGTAGAAAGTCGGACGAGGCCGACAATATCATACCCTAAACCACCCCTACTGTATTAGTAAGCATTTGTTGGGTATCATTGAAATAGGGTTGGCAGATAAAGCGTATTTCCATATTTAAGAAAATAAGTGGTACATATTTTAAGGGAGCAGAACAGAAATATCTCATATTAGGAGCTATAATTGATTCTGCACCTACAGACTTGGTATGCTACTAATATTGAGTCCATTATTAAAAAAGAGGAAACCGCTTAATTAGTGTGGGTAATAAATTCTCATTTTTGTGTAAAAACGGGAATTATAAAGGCCATGATAAATAAGGCTATTATGGCCAAAAATAAGGTTATTAGGGGCGACACATATATATGGGAGCTATATCTCAATCTGAACCGATTTAGACGATATTTTTCAGGTTTGGTTGATACCACAGATGATTACGTTGTGCCAAATTTGTGTAAGATCGGTTAATAAATAGTGCTATTACACTGAAAAAAAGCATGAGCGGTTCCAAAGATTTTGTCTTTACTTTAAAAATGTTGGTATTGATTCCGAGCCAAAGAAGCGGAGAATAGAAGTAAGGATACTTTTAAGATACAATTCTCTTCTAAATTTGGGTTTTGTGTACTTGCTTCTGGGAAGCAAATTTTAATTTTTCGCTTTTTCAGTTTTTTTTTCTTCATATGCTATCAAAGTCCTTTAAAAACGTGTTAACGACAACTTTATTTTCCAAATAAAGACTCGACTTCTACTAGAAATTATGCTATGTTTCAAGTGAAAAACGTCTTTAAAATAATGTGTTGGAAAACATATCCTATATTTGAACAAAATTAAAGACAATTCCATTAAATTTAAAGAATTTTTAAAGTCAAGTTGACTTTAGTCCAAACATTTTTTCTTTCATGTTATGATACCCATTTTTAAGTGAAATCAATTAATTATAAGGACAATACGATTTCTTTGAAAAGTTTATCGGCTTTTGGACAAGGGAAAAAACTTTATATTAGAGAAATGGGTCTGCTATGCTAAGCAAATTTTGCATTTGTATTTATATTTTTTATTTTTTTTATTTTTAAATCTAAAATTTTTTTTTAAGCTATATCTAAATCTGATGTTTTGCACATATAGTTGGTATTATAGAAGCTAAGAGTAGGTAACCCAACGAAAGATCGGTTGATAAATAAGAGGTTTGTAGCCAGATTTGGGAAAATCGGGCGATACATATATATGGGAGCTATATCTAAATCTGAACCGATTTCAGTGAAATATTGCACACTAAAAGGGTGGTCAATAAGATTACTCTGTACTAAATTTGACGGCGATCGGTTAGTAAGAGAACAATTATGGGAGCCATATCTAAATTTTATCCGATTTTCTTTTCCGAATTCAATAGCTCGTCCATGTGCCAAAAAAGTGCCAAATATACCCAATTTCATCAAAATCGGTTAATATTGGGACCGGAATCCTACACAGAAAAAAATTTCACGAAAAAATTTCCAATTAAAATTTTAATTGAGTTTTAAAAAATATTCAATTAAAAATTTAATTGAATCAACAAATTTTTTAATTGAAACAAAAATCAATCACAAAAATTAATAGTATCAATTAATTTTTTAATTGGATCAATTAATTTTTAATTGACCTTCAATTAATTTTTTAATTGATACTATCATTTCTGTGATTGAAGACATTTCAATTAAAAAATTAATTGGATCAATTAATTTCGTGATTGAATCAGAAAAAAATTTTTTTGTGTGTACGATTAACAAATGCATGGACAGACGGAAGGATGATGACTGGCTGAATTATGAAGAACTGTGGGCTGTTCGACGATGACGAGGACTGGTACAATGCTGGTTGGTGACGATGTTGAAACGGTGTAAAGGTGACGACGATAAATGGGCGGTGTTGATGATGATTAAACGGTGTCGGTGGGTTGGCTGGTGACGATGAATGGTCGATGTCGGTGATAGGACTAGGTGATGCTACCTGGTGATGAGGCGAATGGTGCGGTGTTGGCTGGTGTCGACGAAGAAGCGCTGTCGGTGATGAAGCGGTGCAGTGGTAGGAGTGTCGGGAGAACGGGTTGGCGACGGTATGATGCTGTGGTGTCGGTCAGCGATGCTCGTCTACGGAGGTAGCGATAGCGTCGGGCCGGCGGTATTCGTGTGCGTAGATGATGATGGTGTCGGGCCGGTGATGTTCGTATACGGAGATGACGATGGTGTCAGGCCGATGGCGTTCGTGTGCGGGAATACGATGGGATCGGGCCGGCGGTGTTCGTATACGAGGATGACGATGGTGCCGGGCCGATGGTATTCGTATGCGGGGATGACGATTGTGTCGGGCCGACGGTGCTCGTGCACGAGGATGACGATGTGGTGGGCCGATGGTGGTCGTGTGCGGAGGCGACGATTGTGTTAGGCCGATGGTGCTCGTATACGAGGATGACGTGGTGGGTCGATGGTCTTCGTGTCGGTTTCTGTAACGAGAAGAGGGATAGCGAAAAGGATTTGGCTATACTAACACTTGGATGATGCGAACGAACCGCGTTAGGGGCAGGGTGCTAGTAGCCTTAGAGAGCAAGTGGGGATAGGAGAAGGTACTGGGGATAGGAGAAGGTAGTGGGGAGTGATGGGTTGGGTGCGAACGAATCGCGTTAATTACAATCGGGATGCGAATGGAACGCGTTAGGATCAATCGGTTGCTGCTATCGGAAGTTCGGCTGCGGTCGTTGCCACTCGCTTTACTATTCGTCTAGCCTCGGTTGATTCATGCCATCGTCCCGACCAGGGATGGAAATTGCAGTACTATAGTACTTTTTATCAATACTTTTTCACACTGGCCGTAGTACCCCCGCGAATGATTTAGTACCTTTTGTGTAGTCATTTTTGAGCCGATATCAGATATATGGTACAACAGTTTTGACAAAATATTTTAATATTTTGAGAAAGTTTTTAACAAACTTATTTGCTAATAGTCTTTTACAAATTTGGCAAATATAGGAAATTTTGTCAAAATTTTATTTCTATAGAAAATTTTGTCAAAATTTTATTTCTATAGAAAATTTTGTCAAAATTTTATTTCTATAGGAAATTTTGTCAAAATTTTATTTCTATAGAAAATTTTGTAAAAATTTTATTTCTATAGAAAATTTTGCCAACATTTCATTTCTATAGAAAATTTTGTCAAAATTTTATTTCTATAGAAAATTTTGTCAAAATTTTATTTCTATAGAAAATTTTGTCAAAATTTTATTTCTATAGAAAATGGTGTCAAAATTTTATTTCTATAGAGAATATTGTCAAAAATTATTTATCAAGAGAAAATTTATGTAGTACCATAAAGTAGAGCTGTGGCAGCGCGAAAAATTTTGTCAAAGCTTTATTTTTATAGAAAATTTTGTCAAAATTTTATTTCTATAGAAAATTTTGTCAAAATTTTATTTTTATAGAAAATTTTGTCAAAAATTTATTTTTATTTATCCAGAGAAAATTTATGTAGTACCATAAAGTAGAGCTGTGGCAGCCGCGATTACAATACTACGGTAGTCTTTGTAAGCGAATACAAGACTAAAAAAAGAAAATATTTAAAATTTAGGAGTTGGCAAACAAAATTTTATTTTCTTTAAAATTCAATTTAAGGGAGCTCTTGACAATAATCTTTCAATGGAATTTTTGTTAAAATTTAGTGAAAAATACTTTTTCGCTCAAAAAAGTACCTTTTTGTACTTTCTTAAAAATTGTATTTTCCATCCCTGGTCCCGACAGACCCACATTCTTAAGTCAACAGTACTACCAACTAAATGGGAATTACCTTCGATACCACTTGTACCTTATGCAAGCAATGACAACTGTTGCAATGCGTACAATGACGCAAAGCAAGCAATTGTGTACAGTGGTCCAAAGAGGGAAAAATGGGGGAAGTAATTTAAATGGGGTACCGTGGTACGAAGGAAAATCAATTAACTTAAAAAAACAATGTGTAGGAGCAATTGGCTCGTTACAATACATAGTTTACTTTTTTCTTTGCATTAGCCACCTTATACTTCTATGCACTGGTAGAAAAATGGTTCGTACTATTAACGAACGGGCTTCGTTGATTACTTTTCGTTAATATTACGAAATTTTTCGTTATAAGAACGAAAGTCTTCGTTAATACAACGAAATCAATCGTTAAAAGACAATTTTGTGTTTTGGTTTTTCGTTATATTAATGAAACACGTTTCGTTAATATTACGAATATCGACTTTGTAATTTTTTCAAGTATTAGAATAAAAAAAATTTTCCAAGATGAAATTATTACAATCATTTGCACATAGAGAGTAACTTGTGAAAACTTTTAGCCCTTAAAACAGTCGTTTTATATACTTCGAAACTGGAATTGGAAATTTCATTTATAAAACGAAAGCGATCGTTAATATAATGATATGGATCGTTAAAAAATAAATTTTAAATTGTTATATTTCGTCATATTAATGAAATATGTTCATTAATAATACGAATGGGAGTTTGAGTATTTCTGCCTCTCCGTACTCTCTCTCTAAAACGTCTCTCCATACTCTCTCTAATACGTCTGTAGCGTCTATGTAATTTGTACATACACATCTAAGCATGGCAATAAGCACATGTTTGAAAAAACAAACGGTAAAAAGTTCAACAGAAAACTTGTCTGATGGGAAACCTTAACAACATTTACGTTCTTTTCGCTGAAGAGTGCACAGGCTCATTACAGTTTCGTTGTGTATAATAAACATAGATGGTGGGTGAGTTGGTGTTTTTTGTATATTCGCAAGAAATTTAGTGTAAATTTTTAATCTTTAGCGAAAATGCCACGGGGAAGTGAACTTTCAGATGAAGAAGGCGGAACAATTACCGTAATGAACCTTGGTTGCAAAAATAAATTGGATAAATGGACACGGCGATACGATTATCATTTTTTGGTCTTAGAAATTAGAGGCTTGTTTTCTTAAGTGAAAGTCACACTATATGATTATTAAATTACTTAATTTATAAATTAATATTATTTCCTACTGTACGAGTATATAAATCCTATTTCAAAGATCTTAACAAAAAATAATACACTACCAATGACTACATTCAAATACAATAATTGGTTGGGTTTCATTAATATAACGTTTGTGTTCATTTATACAACGTTCGCCTTTCGTTCATACAATGAAAAAACTGGGTTCATACAATGAATGATTTTCGTTCATATAACGTATAAGCTGCATCCATACAATGAATAAATTTCATTCATACAACGAATAATATTCGTTAATACAACGAAAAGGCTACGTAACAGCAACGTAATTATTCGTTAATACTACGAAATGTACTCCATAAAGGGTTTCATAAATATAACGTAAAATTACGTTGTTATAACGAAATGCTACGTTGGCTGACTTTTAATGAAGAATTTCGTTAATACAACGTAGAAATTCATCGTATTAACGAAACTTTTTCTACCAGTGTGTTTGGATTCAAAATTATTTGAAATTTAAAGCCTATCATTGTTGCGCTCTTTATAGTTTTTCCAGATATGTAAGTCCCAATTCAAGTGACATTTTCCATTTGTGTTGGATAAACAATATATTTTTGTTTGACATATTTAAAAAACAAAAGTAATCCAATATCCTAAAAAAATGATAATCGAAGAGTTGATGTGTGCGTTCACACCTTGACAGTTGATAAATGGTGAAAATTGGATGGCGACAGATGAATGCTATTTGCTGTATGGTATATGCATGAGAGTCTCTCACTCTTATGGTTGTTGTTATTGGCTAAAAGTGAGTGATGGCAAGTTCAATTATTTGGAATTTCTTATCAATACTCAGGGATACATTTCTCTCTAGCTCACATGTTAGTACAAGTGATTGGCACACTCACACATACAAGGCATACATCACATGCATTTGGACCACAAGGGGATTTCAACAATGATTATTGGGAATGAGTGAGCACAGATTAGTCGGGTAAATTAAGTTAAATATATTATCATTGAAGAGAGATTTATTTGAAGAATTCATTTAAGTTAATTCAGGACAAAACGCATATATAGTGATGGAAATAATTATTCACACGGAGATACCTTTTGAATAAAATAACTCATATCATACATATATCAAGAAAATTCACAATCACATTTAAACCCAAAGATATTGTTATAATTTTGTATGATTTGAAAGAGATTAATGCCCTGTTCCTGTATATCGAACGAAAACCAGTTCGAATGAAAGGCAGTCACTCGAATTCGAATGAATTTGGGTTTTTCTATTTTTGAAAGTTCGATTCGTTTGTATGAGAATACATTGATTATTAAAAATGAGTATTTTTAAATTTTTGGCCTGAGAATTCATTCAAATGTTAACAATGCTTTTACTTTTTTCTTGACACTTATTGTATATGTTCGTTTATTACTCGACAACAAAATATGAAGTGACTTGCCTTTCGAAATAAGAGAACAAAAATCAATTTTCTTTCGTTTGGAATACGAAAGAAAGCTTTTGTTCGATATACAGGAACAGGCCATAAAAATTTAAACATAACTCCTTTGAAAAATTTTATGAAATGCAAACAAATAACACTCAATTTGGAATGGAGTTTTTTGGTGGTTTTGGTGTACATAGATGAAAATGTGTCTCGTATATCTAATTTGAAGCACGATTACCACAATTGGTTGAATTCTACCAAAAATGGTAGACTTTTTACTGTTTGGTAGAATTCGTGATGTTTTGGTTGATTTTGCAAAATCTTCCTCCCCAAATAAGAGGTACTTCAATTTTCTATATATAGAAATATAGAAATCTATATATAGAAATTTTAACAAAATTCTCTATAGACAAAAAAAAATCTCTTTAGAAATAAGAAGTTGACAAAATTTTCTATAGAAATAACATTTTGACAAAATTTTCTATCGAAATAAAATTTCGACAAAATTTTCTATAGAAATAAAATGTTAACAAACTTCAAAATAACCTTTTTTAATCTGGTAGCTTTTTGGTAAAATTTTCTTAAAATTTTAGTAGAATATTTTTGGCACGAGTGGAAACCGTGATTTTGAAGTGAATCGGTTTATTATATTAAAAGTTATCATGCAACACATACAACTAGGTAGGTTTTCGGGCAGCATAAGTACTATGAATGAACTTAATTTGTAAGAGGGTTGCCTTTTATATTTCAGGATTGGGAGACCCTAGTGTTGCAATAAGCCAACTTATAACTCTATCGTAAAGTTTGACATTTTGGAGATTATTCGAACTCGGAAGATTTTGACATACACAGAAAAAAATTCCATAGTTAAACTACGCTAAATTTAACTTATTTTTATTGGAAAAAAAATATTTTCTTGTAGTTAAATTTTATTATTTTTATCGAAATTTTCCACATCTTAATGAAATCTTATTTTTTTAAGTATGTCTCAAAAATTTTATGAACTAAACATGAGTATAAAGTTCAATGACCGTACACATAAGATCAATATGAACTAAAACAATGAAAACAAGTAAGAAAGTCTAAAGTCGGGCGGGGCCGACTATATTATACCCTGCACCACTTTGTAAATCTAAATTTTCGATACCATATCACATCCGCCAAATGTGTTGGGGGCTATATATAAAGGTTTGTCCCAAATACATACATTTAAATATCACTCGATCTGGACAGAATTTGATAGACTTCTACTAAATCAATAGACTCAAAATTTAAGTCGGCTAATGCACTAGGGTGGAACACAATGTTAGTAAAAAAATATGGGAAACGTTTAAATCTGAAGCAATTTAAGGGAAACTTCAAAAAATTTTATTTATGATTTATCGCTCGATATATATGTATTAGAAGTTTAGGAAAATTAGAGTAATTTTTACAACTTTTCGACTAAGCAGTGGCGATTTTACAAGGAAAATGTTGGTATTTTGACCATTTTTGTCGAAATCAGAAAAACATATATATGGGAGCTATATCTACATCTGAACCGATTTCAACGAAATTTGGCACGCATAGCAACAATGCTACTTCTACTGCCTGTGTAAAATTTCAACTAAATCGGAGTTAAAAATTGGCCTCTGTGGTCATATGAGTGTAAATCGAGCGAAAGCTATATATGGGAGATATATCTAAATCTGAACCGATTTCAACCAAATTTGGCACGCATAGCTACAATGCTAATTCTACTCCCTGTGCAAAATTTCAACTAAATCGGAGCAAAAAATTGGCCTCTGTGGTCATATAAGTGTAAATCGGCCGAAAGCTATATATTGGAGCTATATCTAAATCTGAACCGATTTCAACCAAATTTGGCACACATAGCTACAATGCTAATTCTACTCCCTGTGCAAAATTTCAACTAAATCGGAGCAAAAAATTGGCTTCTGTGGTCATATGAGTGTAAATCGGGCGAAAGATATATATGGGAGCTATATCTAAATCTGAACCGATTTCTTCCAAAATCAATAGGGATCTATTCTGAACCAAAACACATACTTGTGCCAAATTTGAAGTCGATTGGACTAAAACTGCGACCTAGACTTTGATTACAAAAATGTGTTCACGGACAGACGGACAGACGGACAGACGGACAGACGGACATGGCTATATCGACTCAGGAGCCCACCCTAAGCATTTTTGCCAAAGACACCATGTGTCTATCTCGTCTCCTTCTGGGTGTTGCAAACATATGCACTAACTTATAATACCCTGTTCCACAGTGTGGAGCAGGGTATAAATATGGGAAACGTTTAAATCTGAAGCAATTTAAGGGAAACTTCAAAAAATTTTATTTATGATTTATCGCTCGATATATATGTATTAGAAGTTTAGGAAAATTAGAGTAATTTTTACAACTTTTCGACTAAGCAGTGGCGATTTTACAAGGAAAATGTTGGTATTTTGACCATTTTTGTCGAAATCAGAAAAACATATATATGGGAGCTATATCTACATCTGAACCGATTTCAACGAAATTTGGCACGCATAGCAACAATGCTACTTCTACTGCCTGTGTAAAATTTCAACTAAATCGGAGTTAAAAATTGGCCTCTGTGGTCATATGAGTGTAAATCGAGCGAAAGCTATATATGGGAGATATATCTAAATCTGAACCGATTTCAACCAAATTTGGCACGCATAGCTACAATGCTAATTCTACTCCCTGTGCAAAATTTCAACTAAATCGGAGCAAAAAATTGGCCTCTGTGGTCATATAAGTGTAAATCGGCCGAAAGCTATATATTGGAGCTATATCTAAATCTGAACCGATTTCAACCAAATTTGGCACACATAGCTACAATGCTAATTCTACTCCCTGTGCAAAATTTCAACTAAATCGGAGCAAAAAATTGGCTTCTGTGGTCATATGAGTGTAAATCGGGCGAAAGATATATATGGGAGCTATATCTAAATCTGAACCGATTTCTTCCAAAATCAATAGGGATCTATTCTGAACCAAAACACATACTTGTGCCAAATTTGAAGTCGATTGGACTAAAACTGCGACCTAGACTTTGATTACAAAAATGTGTTCACGGACAGACGGACAGACGGACAGACGGACAGACGGACAGACGGACATGGCTATATCGACTCAGGAGCCCACCCTAAGCATTTTTGCCAAAGACACCATGTGTCTATCTCGTCTCCTTCTGGGTGTTGCAAACATATGCACTAACTTATAATACCCTGTTCCACAGTGTGGAGCAGGGTATAAATATGGGAAACGTTTAAATCTGAAGCAATTTAAGGGAAACTTCAAAAAATTTTATTTATGATTTATCGCTCGATATATATGTATTAGAAGTTTAGGAAAATTAGAGTAATTTTTACAACTTTTCGACTAAGCAGTGGCGATTTTACAAGGAAAATGTTGGTATTTTGACCATTTTTGTCGAAATCAGAAAAACATATATATGGGAGCTATATCTACATCTGAACCGATTTCAACGAAATTTGGCACGCATAGCAACAATGCTACTTCTACTGCCTGTGTAAAATTTCAACTAAATCGGAGTTAAAAATTGGCCTCTGTGGTCATATGAGTGTAAATCGAGCGAAAGCTATATATGGGAGATATATCTAAATCTGAACCGATTTCAACCAAATTTGGCACGCATAGCTACAATGCTAATTCTACTCCCTGTGCAAAATTTCAACTAAATCGGAGCAAAAAATTGGCCTCTGTGGTCATATAAGTGTAAATCGGCCGAAAGCTATATATTGGAGCTATATCTAAATCTGAACCGATTTCAACCAAATTTGGCACACATAGCTACAATGCTAATTCTACTCCCTGTGCAAAATTTCAACTAAATCGGAGCAAAAAATTGGCTTCTGTGGTCATATGAGTGTAAATCGGGCGAAAGATATATATGGGAGCTATATCTAAATCTGAACCGATTTCTTCCAAAATCAATAGGGATCTATTCTGAACCAAAACACATACTTGTGCCAAATTTGAAGTCGATTGGACTAAAACTGCGACCTAGACTTTGATTACAAAAATGTGTTCACGGACAGACGGACAGACGGACAGACGGACAGACGGACATGGCTATATCGACTCAGGAGCCCACCCTAAGCATTTTTGCCAAAGACACCATGTGTCTATCTCGTCTCCTTCTGGGTGTTGCAAACATATGCACTAACTTATAATACCCTGTTCCACAGTGTGGAGCAGGGTATAAAAATGGTAAGAATGAACTACTTTATGGTTAAAATTGTCATGATTTGGCGCCAATGATTTTTATACCCTGCGCCACACTGTGGAACAGGGTATTATAAGTGCATATGTTTGCAGCACCCAGAAGGAGACGAGATAGACACATGGTGTCTTTGGCAAAAATGCTCAGGGTGGGCTCCTGAATCGATATAGCCATAGCCGTCTGTCCGTGAACACATTTCGTAATCAAAGTCTAGGTCGCAGTTTTTGTCCAATCGACTTCAAATTTGCCACAAGTATGTGTTTTGGCTCAGAATAGATCCCTATTGATTTTGGAAGAAATCGGTTCGGATTTAGATATAGCTCCCATATATATATTTCGCCCGATATGGACTTATATGGCCCCAGAAGCCAGAGTTTTACCCTAATTTGTTACAATTTTGCACAAGAAGAACAATTAGTACTATAGTCAAGTGTGCCAAATTTTATTGAAATCGGTTCAGATTTAGATATAGCTCCCATATATATCTATCGCCCGATATGTACTAATACGGCCCCAGAAGCCAGAGTTTTACCCCAATTTGGTTGAAATTTTGCAGAGGGAGTACAATTAGTAGTGTCGTCAAGTGTGCCAAATTTTATTGAAATCGATTCAGATGTAGATATAGCTCCCATATATAGCTTCCGCCCGATTTACACTCATATGACCACAGAGGCCAATTTTTAACTCCGATTTAGTTGAAATTTTGCACAGGGAGTAGAATTAGCATTGTCGCTATGCGTGCCAAATTTGGTTGAAATCGGTTCAGATTTAGATATAGCTCCCATATATATGTATTTCTGATTTCGACAAAAATTGTCAAAATACCAACATTTTCCTTGTAAAATCGCCACTGTTTAGTCGAAAAGTTGTAAAAATGACTCTAATTTTCTTAAACTTCTAATACATATATATCGAGCGATAAATCATAAATAAACTTTTGCGAAGTTTCCTTAAATTTGCTTAAGATTTAAAAGTTTCCCATATTTATACCCTGCTCCACACTGTGGAACAGGGTATTATAAGTTAGTGCATATGTTTGCAACACCCAGAAGGAGACGAGATAGACACATGGTGTCTTTGGCAAAAATGCTTAGGGTGGGCTCCTGAGTCGATATAGCCATGTCCGTCTGTCCGTCTGTCCGTCTGTCCGTGAACACATTTTTGTAATCAAAGTCTAGGTCGCAGTTTTAGTCCAATCGACTTCAAATTTGGCACAAGTATGTGTTTTGGTTCAGAATAGATCCCTATTGATTTTGGAAGAAATCGGTTCAGATTTAGATATAGCTCCCATATATATCTTTCGCCCGATTTACACTCATATGACCACAGAAGCCAATTTTTTGCTCCGATTTAGTTGAAATTTTGCACAGGGAGTAGAATTAGCATTGTAGCTATGTGTGCCAAATTTGGTTGAAATCGGTTCAGATTTAGATATAGCTCCAATATATAGCTTTCGGCCGATTTACACTTATATGACCACAGAGGCCAATTTTTTGCTCCGATTTAGTTGAAATTTTGCACAGGGAGTAGAATTAGCATTGTAGCTATGCGTGCCAAATTTGGTTGAAATCGGTTCAGATTTAGATATATCTCCCATATATAGCTTTCGCTCGATTTACACTCATATGACCACAGAGGCCAATTTTTAACTCCGATTTAGTTGAAATTTTACACAGGCAGTAGAAGTAGCATTGTTGCTATGCGTGCCAAATTTCGTTGAAATCGGTTCAGATGTAGATATAGCTCCCATATATATGTTTTTCTGATTTCGACAAAAATGGTCAAAATACCAACATTTTCCTTGTAAAATCGCCACTGCTTAGTCGAAAAGTTGTAAAAATTACTCTAATTTTCCTAAACTTCTAATACATATATATCGAGCGATAAATCATAAATAAAATTTTTTGAAGTTTCCCTTAAATTGCTTCAGATTTAAACGTTTCCCATATTTATACCCTGCTCCACACTGTGGAACAGGGTATTATAAGTTAGTGCATATGTTTGCAACACCCAGAAGGAGACGAGATAGACACATGGTGTCTTTGGCAAAAATGCTTAGGGTGGGCTCCTGAGTCGATATAGCCATGTCTGTCTGTCCGTCTGTCCGTCTGTCCGTGAACACATTTTTGTAATCAAAGTCTAGGTCGCAGTTTTAGTCCAATCGACTTCAAATTTGGCACAAGTATGTGTTTTGGTTCAGAATAGATCCCTATTGATTTTGGAAGAAATCGGTTCAGATTTAGATATAGCTCCCATATATATCTTTCGCCCGATTTACACTCATATGACCACAGAAGCCAATTTTTTGCTCCGATTTAGTTGAAATTTTGCACAGGGAGTAGAATTAGCATTGTAGCTATGTGTGCCAAATTTGGTTGAAATCGGTTCAGATTTAGATATAGCTCCAATATATAGCTTTCGGCCGATTTACACTTATATGACCACAGAGGCCAATTTTTTGCTCCGATTTAGTTGAAATTTTGCACAGGGAGTAGAATTAGCATTGTAGCTATGCGTGCCAAATTTGGTTGAAATCGGTTCAGATTTAGATATATCTCCCATATATAGCTTTCGCTCGATTTACACTCATATGACCACAGAGGCCAATTTTTAACTCCGATTTAGTTGAAATTTTACACAGGCAGTAGAAGTAGCATTGTTGCTATGCGTGCCAAATTTCGTTGAAATCGGTTCAGATGTAGATATAGCTCCCATATATATGTTTTTCTGATTTCGACAAAAATGGTCAAAATACCAACATTTTCCTTGTAAAATCGCCACTGCTTAGTCGAAAAGTTGTAAAAATTACTCTAATTTTCCTAAACTTCTAATACATATATATCGAGCGATAAATCATAAATAAAATTTTTTGAAGTTTCCCTTAAATTGCTTCAGATTTAAACGTTTCCCATATTTTTTTACTAACATTGTGTTCCACCCTAGTGCATTAGCCGACTTAAATTTTGAGTCTATTGATTTAGTAGAAGTCTATCAAATTCTGTCCAGATCGAGTGATATTTAAATGTATGTATTTGGGACAAACCTTTATATATAGCCCCCAACACATTTGGCGGATGTGATATGGTATCGAAAATTTAGATTTACAAAGTGGTGCAGGGTATAATATAGTCGGCCCCGCCCGACTTTAGACTTTCTTACTTGTTTTTTACTAACATTGTGTTCCACATTAGTGCATTAGCCGACTTTGTAGAAGTCTATCAAATTCTGTCCAGATCGAGTGATATTTAAATGTATGTATTTGGACAAACCTTTATATATAGCCCCCGACACATTTGACGGATGTGATATGGTATCGAAAATTTAGATCTACAAAGTGGTGCAGGGTATAATATAGTCGGCCCCGCACCCAGAAAAAAGTGCCTTCGAAACTAAAGGAAAATTTTTTCATCAATATAGTTTATCCATTTTATTTCCATTAAGGTAAATTTTTGTGAGAAATAATAAAATTTACTCGTTTCAGTAGAAAAATCCTAAACTGGAAGCAATTAGGAATAGTTCATTAACTAGAATAAGGCATGGAATTTTACTCATACTGTTTTCTTCGCTGGGTATAAGAATTTACTACTGAACAAGAACAACACTTGGCATAGAAAAATATTTTAGTTCATTCGTAGTAAGAAGTATGCAATCCTTTCAAAACTTAAGGAAACACACTTGCTAGAATATAAGAACTTTTCCTATATTTCTATTGTCTACCTGTAATCGATACCTGTCATCGTAATCGATGCGTTTGCGCGTGGGTGTAATCGATATGTTTGCGCGTGGGTTGTTTTTTTAGTTGGAATCGCGTTGTTATGGTATACGGAGAGATTGTTAAAAAATAATATGGTAAAATAATATAATAAATAACAAATAAAATATATAAAATATTTGTTATTTTAAATTAGTGAGAAAAATGTTCGTTTTTTTGAAAATAAATCTATCAATGTTCATTTCATTTGTCTTCATTTTGGAATCTTCAATTATCAGGTAATATTCAGTGACGCTAACCTTTTGTATCAAAAATGGTTTATGATTTTTTATATTTGTAGGTATTGAAATTGTAAAAGGAGGACAAAATCGTTAGGCAGCAACTTATTAAAAGTGAAAAGTACAAGAAGAAGAAAAAGTGCGTTTTACAGTTGATAATATCACATGGAAATTGGAAATAGTGGAATAATAAACTAATATTTCAAGGACAGTCGATACTGTTGATTCTTAATAAATATATTCAATATATATATATATATATATATATATATATATATATATATATATATATATATATATATATATATATATATATATATATATATATATATATATATATATATATATATATATATATATATATATATATATATATATATATATATATATATATATATATATATATATATATATATATATATATATATATATATATATATATATATATATATATATATATATATATATATATAAAACTTGTCTTTTATTGAAGATAAAATTGCTTATATAAATAAATAAAATTGTATTTAAAAACGAAGGTAAGCAGTTCTAATTATGAAGTAAAAGTTTTACCACAAATATGTAAGATTTGCCCAAATGAATGAAAAAATTTCAATAAAATCATTCCATATATGAATTCAAATCAGTTAAATTTTTTCATTCTGTAGTATAGTGGTACATAAATATAGGAAAATGTTAACTAATATATGGAATACATTATTCCTAATTTCTACGAAAATCACATCGTTCAAACAAATAAAAATGTCTTTGGCGCTATACGAAGTTCAACTTTCTTCACAATGAGTTCATTTTAACTTAAAGAAGGGGTCACTTTTTTCTGGGTGCGCCCGACTTTAGACTTTCCTTACTTGTTTTCTTTACTTTTAGTTAATTTTTTCTTCTATGAGATGATGTAATTTGGTGAACTGCATTTAAAAAGTACAACAGGGTATTAAAATTTCCTTGTTTTAACAACGCTTTGTGGAAATCTCACAATGTGGAGTAAAATTTAGTTCAATTTTCGTGCGTGGTAGTTCATTCCTCCTATAAAACAGGTCACTTTTTTCGGTGCACATTGCAACTTAAAAAAGTCATCTCGCCGAAAAAAGGAAATTAAATCGTGAAAAATTGTCGTGCGATTATTTTGAACAAATTTCGATGTGGATTAACTCAATAAAAGTGCATCGATGAATTTCGCCCAAAGAAGGAAATTAAATCGTGAAAATTTCTCGGGCGATTAGTTTTAACAAATTTCGATGTGGATTAACTCAATAAAAGTGCATCGATGAATTTAATTCAATTTTTAATGATGTAGTAACTCCGTTGAGAAGCAGTGTTTATCGAACGTATGGTGAATTCGTCCGAGGTTGCAGTTCACTCCAAGACGAATTTCGTGAAGGTCGTCCACAAGTTGTTGTTCCGGAAACCATTGATGATGTACGCCATTATGTGACCTATCGTTAGGTTAAGACAACCTTAGGCATTAGTAGGACCAGCATGTATTCAATATTGCATGAATATTTTACTGTCAAAATGTTTTTCTCATTGGATCCCACACAATTTGTCAATCGCTCAAAAAAAGGATAGTGTCGATTGGACGAAAAAAATGTTCCAAAAATTCGATTGGGGTTAGAAACACATCTATGATATAGCAGTCGACTGTATGAGTATTTCAAGATGAACCCAATCCAAAAAAAAAATTGTTTGCACACGAAGCACTTCCAAGAAAATGATTCCCTGTTTTTGTTTCAGAAAAACTGCACACTTCTTGTGTAGTTAAAATAAAGAACATCATTGCGAGTGCATCTTCTGGAAGTGCTTTTAAAGTTGTGCCTTTGGAAGAACTTCCAAAATTTTTTGCTGGGTTGCCAAATGTCTATCAAGAAATCAGGAAAACTATTTTTGAGCACTGAAAACATCGATTTAATAGCGATTATTGGTGATTAACATGTGTTTTTTCTCTAATCCGCAATTTAAAAAATTTCATTATTTTTTGTTTCTTTAAAATAAATTATGTTTAATTAAAGCTGGTTAATAAAGTTCAAGGCTATTTGAATAACGTTCTACTCAATTGCAAGAAATGCCCCCAAAGTATTCAAGCAATATGGTCTTCTATAATAATGATAATAATATCTAATGGTCATGCTATGGTTGTCAACAAAGCAAAAAGCAAAAAAATCAAAAATTATTAACTGATAACTGTTAATTGCATGCTTCATGACCATAACCATTCGTCTGTCTGTCTGTCTTTCTGTCTATTTGTCCTTTGGCTTTTGTGAGTTGCCTTATCACATTTCACTTGAATTGACAATATTCGATTTCAGCTAAAGTGTACTTGTATTGGTAATGACCCTATCAATTCTAACACTCTCAAATTCTGCCCACCAGAATCCTTATCCCATTTTGTCCAATATTCTCTAATGCTAAAGCATAAAGTGTCTCTGAACATAAATATCCATGGGCACAGATAAAACTCTAGTCAATATTTCTTGAACAATATCACATTAGGGACAAGAGGAATATACAGAGAGAGAGAGTGAGAGTGGGAGAGAGAGGGAGAGGGAGTCAAGTATAATTTATATATCACAAAGACAGCAGTTACCAAACAAGACCATATTCACCATGGATTTGTAATGAGGTGGCATGTGGGGTGTTAGTTTACTGGTGGGATGTTGGGAGCTGCTTTATAAATTAATAAATTATGATTTAAGGCAATATATTCATTATTAATGAAAATGATTATTTAAATCAATGAAAAAAAATAATTACTGATATAATATTTTCGGGTGAGTGGTATTTAAAATAAAATAATAAAAAATGTCAGATATAGCAAAAAATTTTAGAATCAGTTCAGATTTTTTTTTAAATTTTCTACTTTTACCTTTTTTGGCTATTTCTAGCGAATCCTAGGATCCACCAAAAAAACCAAAAGGGTTGTTTTTTATCCCCTCTCAGTAATACATTTCTGAATGACCCAGCAAAAAAATAGCTTCCAAATAAGTAGTTTGAATTCCCAACTTGTCATCCGGAAGTAGTGCAAACTTGGAAAGGACGGAAGTACTTCGTTTTCGGATCCTTTGCATTGATTTAGAAGTTGTTAAGAAATTTAAAAAAATAGCCAATTTCATTGTTTATTTTTATATTTTTATTACACTTTTATATTATAATTATATAATTTTTACAAGCTTGAAAACATTTAAATTTTGGACAAATAAAAGAAACCCAACTAAAAAGTAAAAAAGACAATACAAATAAAATTACAAATTTCAGCTCGCAGGGATTTGAACCTGTGTTCGTTGACTTTTTCAATTCCATGAAAATTCTTTTGAGAGGGTTTGTAAGAAACTAGAGTTTTCAATTTTTGTTGAGTTCAAATAAAAAAAAAATCTACAAAAATTTACGACAAAAAAAACAAAATAAAAGCGATGTGCAACATAAAAACAATTAAAAAAAATTGATAAAAAATTTGCCTCTGATAAGACTTGAACCTTCGTTCTAATTTATTCGTACATACTAGTAAAGAACTCCTGAGTTGCGCCTGCGTTTGTTGGCACATTGGCCTAACAGAACGCATTAGCACACTCGCCCACTAACGCCATTGAATGCGAAGCGTCGAAACGTTATTTAAAATGTTTGTGATATAACATTCTAACTACTTATCGAGATGTTCTTTACTAGTATGTACGAAGGTTCAAGTCTTACCAGAGGCAATTTTTTTAACAATTTTTTTTTTACCCTGCGCCACACTGTGGAACAGGGTATTATAAGTTAGTGAATATGTTTGTAACACCCAGAAGGAGACGAGATATACACATGGTGTCTTTGGCAATAATGCTCAGGGTGGGTCCCTGAGTCGATATAACCATGTCCGTCTGTCCGTCCGTCCGTCTGTCTGTGAACACATTTTTGTGATCAAAGTCTAGGTCGCAATTTAAGTCCAATTGCCTTCAAATTTGGCACATGTTCCTAATTTGGGTCAGAATAGAACCCTATTGATTTTGGAAGAAATCGGTTTAGATTTAGATATACCTCCCATATATATCTTTCGTCCGATATGCACTAATATGGACCCAGCAGCCAGAGTTTTATACCGATTTGCTTGAAATTTTTTGTCTAGGTCGCAATTTAAGTCCAATTGCCTTCAAATTTGGCACATGTTCCTAATTTGGGTCAGAATAGAACCCTATTGATTTTGGAAGAAATCGGTTCAGATTTAGATATACCTCCCATATATATCTTTCGTCCGATATGCACTAATATGGACCCAGCAGCCAGAGTTTTATACCGATTTGCTTGAAATTTTCCGTCTGTCGGTCCGTCCGTCTGTCTGTGAACACATTGTTGTGATCAAAGTCTAGGTCGCAATTTAAGTCCAATTGCCTTCAAATTTGGCACATGTTCCTAATTTGGGTCAGAATAGAACCCTATTGATTTTGGAAGAAATCGGTTCAGATTTAGATATACCTCCCATATATATCTTTCGTCCGATATGCACTAATATGGACCCAGCAGCCAGAGTTTTATACCGATTTTGTACAAACATAACACTTAGTCGTATAGTCAAGTGTGCAAAATTTGATTGAAATCGGTTCAGATTTAGATATAGCTTCCATATATATTTTTCGCCCGATATGGTCTTATATGGCCCCAGAAGCCAGAGTTTTGGCCCAATTTGGTTGAAATTTTGCACTAGGAGTACAATTAGTAATATAGTCATGTGTGCCAAATTTTATTGAAATCGGTTCAGATTTAGATATAGCTCCCATATATATGTTTTTCTGATTTCGACAAAAATGGTCAAAATACCAACATTTTCCTTGTAAAATCGCCACTGCTTAGTCGAAAAGTTGTAAAAATTACTCTAATTTTCCAAAACTTCTTCTATAAATCATAAATAAACTTTTCGACGTTTCCTTAAAATTGCTTCAGATTTAAATGTTTCCCATATTTTTTTACTAAAATTGTGCTCCACCCTAGTGCATTAGCCAACTTAAATTTTGAGTCTATAGATTTTGTAAAAGTCTATCAAATTCTGTCCAAATCAAGTGATATTTAAATGTATGTATTTGGGACAAATCTTTATATATAGCCCCAAACACATTTTACGGATGTGATATGGTATCGAAAATTTAGATCTACAAAGTGGCGCAGGGTATAATATAGTCGGCCCCGCCCGACTTTAGACTTTCCTTACTTGTTTTAAATTGTTTTTATGTTGCACATCGCTTTTATTTTGTTTTTTTTTTTTGTCGTAAATTTTTGTAGAATTTTTTTTTTTTTTCATTTGAACGCAACAAAAATTGAAAACTCTAGTTTCTTACAAAACCCTCTCAAAAGAACTTTCATGAAAGTGAAAAAGTCAACGAACACAGGTTCAAATCTCTGCGGGCAGAAATTTTTAATTTTATTTTTATGGGTTTTTTTACTTTTTAGTTTGTTTTCTTTTATTTTTCCAAAATGTAAATTTTGACTTTAAACCGCCAAATAGCGTATTTTCTAAGACTGGTCAAAAAACAATTTCATCGGAAGAAATTGATCACGGGATGCTCTTAAAAAGAATTGTGTGTGGAACTACTTCCAATTTTTTTGCTGGGGTTTCAAAGCTTCTCTAAGTGGTTCAATGGTAATACGAAACGCCGTTCGGACTCGGCTCTTCGGACAAGGAGCTAAGCAACGAATCAGGCAGCACTCAATGACAAGAGAGAAAGTCACCACTTGTGTTATCACAAAGGACTGAATTGTCTAAGTGAACTTAAAAAATAAATAATAAATGGTTTAGTGCCAACCTTACTCTAATACGCCCCATACGCAAATAGACATTTGCGGATTGAGATCCGGAGATTTTAGTGGCCATTGTGGGATAGAAACAAAAAAGCGATCCATTCTTGAGTGTGATGCTGCTGATTCCTGTTGGAATGTCAATGGTCTGCCGCATAACTTTTTGTCGGCACAGGTCCTCAATGCTGCCTTTAAGACATTTTCCCGATAACATTCGGCATTTATTTTGATACCATGAGCGGGGAGCGATCATCTCATTGACACTTGAGTTCTCGTGGCCAATCGAAGGTGTAAATTTTCAGCTAACCTCTTTGGCAAGTAAACTCGGCCATTTTATTTGTTCACAATCTGCTCAATTCAGAACGAGGGGATACCCTCCTGGTTAGAATGTCCGCCTTGCGTACATAGGGTCGTGGGTTCAACCGCAGTTCCCACGGAACACCAAAATTTTTTTTCAGCGGTGGATTATCCCCTCTCAGTAATGCTGATGACATTTCTGAGTGTTTCAAAGTAGAGGTGTGCAGGTGAGTAATATTTTACTCACGCACAATCAAGCACGATATTGTTTGGTTGGACTCACACCCATTTACGAAAAGAAAATTTGTGCGCACGCTCACTCAAACACAAAAATATCGTGACTCACGGAAAATACATGACTTACGAAAAATATCGTTACTCATGAAAAATGTCGTGACTCACGAAAAATTTTATGAGTAATTTACCTTAGCGACGTGTTTGAAAATGAGCATGATTAAAATCGAGAGCATTATTGTAAATGAATTCATAAGCGTTTTATGTCCATGGGCAGGATTATTTTCATAAGCGTATTTTTCCGAACTTCGTTACTGACGCACACTAACGAAGAAAGTATTTTCGTGACTTACGCACGACATTTGATTTTTTAATCACGCCATTGCCATAAGCGTGACTCGCGACTCACACGTGAGTCACCACAATTTCGTGTCACGTGTACATCTCTATGTCAATGCTTTCATTACAGTTGTTTTGTGCATCGGTGAGCTCTTGTATTGTTCGAAACTTCAATGGATTTAATAAAGGATTGAATGTGAACCACACCTAAAAGCCAAGTTTTTTTCCGAATTTTATTTGACATTTCTCTACTTCAGACTTACTCAATTTGAACCATGGAGAGATACACAATCCAACAACGTGCTAAATGGTTCCAAGACATGGCAACAGTGGATGATCGATTTTCGAAGAAAATCATCTTCAGTGATGAGGCACATTTTCACCTCAGTGGATTCGTCAATAAACAGAATTGTCGCATTTGGGCGAATGAGAATCCAAAAGTGATTGTCGAAAAACCAATGCACCCACAAAGACTGACTGTTTGGTGCGGTTTATGGGCTGGCGGCATCATCGAGCCGTATTTTTTTCAAAATGAGGCCGGTCAGGCAGTTACTGTGAAGACTATCGTGAGATGATAACTAACTTTTTATGGCCCGAATTGGAAGATATGGATGTGGACGATATGTGGTTTCAGCAGGACAGTGCCACTTGCCACACAGCTAACGAAACAATGGCTCTTTTGCGCAACAAATTCAATGGCCGTGTTATCTCACGTAATGGCGATGTCAATTGGCCGCCAAGATCATGTGATTTGACACTGTTGGACTTTTTTCTTTGGGGTTATTTGAAAGAAAAGGTGTACGTCGATAAGCCAGCAACAATTCGAGAGCTAAAGGATGAGATAATTCGGCACATTAACGGCATAGAACCTCCATTATGCCTCAGCGTCATCGAAAATTTGGACCATCGGATGAAGTTGTGCCACCGAGGTCGCGGCGCCCATTTGGCCGATATTTTGTTCCATACATAATTGAGTAATACCAATATATCATAATAAAATAAAATTACAATAATTTCCTAAATAGTTTGTGTTTTATTCAAAATCAACATCGGCCCTTGAAATTTTAACCACCCTTTATATGGGAGCTATATCTAAATCTGAACCGATTTCCATAAAATTTGGCACACTTGACTATAGTACTAATTGTTCTTCTTGTGCAAAATATTAAGCAAATTAGGGTAAAACTCTGGCTTCTGGGGCCATATAAGTCGATATCGGGCGAAATATATATCTGGGAGCTATATCTAAATCTGAACCGATTTCTTCCAAAATCAATAGGGTTCTATTCTGAGCTAAAACACATACTTGTGCCAAATTTGAAGTAGATTGGACTAAAACTGCGACCTAGGCTTTGATTACAAAAATGTATTCACGGACAGACGGGCATGGCTATATCGACTCAGGAGCCCACCCTGAGCATTTTTGCCAAAGACACCATGTGTCTATCTCGTCTCCTTCTGGGTGTTGCAAGCATATGCACTAACTTATAATACCCTGTTCCACAGTGTGGTGCAGGGTATAAAAAGACCCAAGCCATGTGTATAAATAATACATTTGACAATCAATTAAAGATTGACAACGAACCCCTAAAATATGTAAAATCTTTCTGCTACCTAGGATGTTTCATGAGTGCAGATGGCGGAATAGAAGATGATGTTAAGAATAGGCTGAACCAAGCCAGGTCCGCATTTGGCCATATGAATAAAACATGGAAATCACCGCATTTATCTCTCCGAACGAAACTAAATATATTCAACGAGTGTGTCAAATCTATATTGCTATACGGAAGTGAAACTTGGTTGTTATCAATATCAATCGTTCAGACACTCCAAGTCTTCATAAATAAATGTCTGCGTATAATTTGCCGTATACTTGGGGCGAACAAAATATCAAATTTGGAATTGTGGAACAAAACGAACGAAGAACCCATTGAGCACCAAATTACAAAGAGAAAATGGAAATGGATAGGTCACACACTTAGAAAAGGTCCTGAGAGCATAGCCAAATCCGCCCTGGATTGGAACCCCCAAGGCTCAAGACGACCTGGCCATCCTAGAAATACGTGGCGCAGAACTGTTGCACTGGAAATAAGAAAAATTAATAAGTCATGGGAAGAAATTAAAAAAAAAATCAGTGGAAATATAATATAATAGAAATCTCTTGTAAATGCCCTATGGTCCCAAGTGGAATGAATAAAGGAAAAAAAAAATTCTGTGGAGCCTATATTTTAATGAGTATCTGAGTATCTAATCTAATTTTGTGAGACTCGTATAAAAAGATTTACAATATAGCCCAAACAACAATAGTCCGAGTTTTCTTATGGAAATCTGCATTTCTTTTCTGTATTACTTGAAATTAGTAACTTTCACGCAACAAATAGCTGTTGTGAATATCCTTCATACCTGGCAATTTTTTTTTGATATAGATTCCATGAGTATATATGCATAAATAGGTTAGTTTTTATAAATGCAGGTAATAAATTTAATAATCAATATTACAAAAATTTGGTCTCCTTCATATGTTGCAAAATTTAAATTGCTTTTCACTTTTATCATATGAAAGCGCTCCATTCTCATCTCTAAAAATGTCTGTGTGTCAAATTAGCCATCTTTTTGGTGCTTCTAAATATAGCCACAAAAGGGACCAAACCAACACAAAAAATTATAAACCTTTAATTTTTCTTGCTCAGATGTTTAATCAGCTCAAAGGTTACTCTGGTCAACATGGTCATAAATTTAGGTTACGTGATTGGCTTGTATGTGGTTTGTCCAGTCCAAGTCCATTGGTTGCCTTTGTAACAGATGATTGCAAATGAACGAGATACTAAAGAAATTTTGGCAATGGCACCATATGTGATTGAATAATGGAAATTAGTCAATGTAACAGTTTGTGTTAAATAATGATGGTAAATTTTTGTATTTTTTTCTTTTTTGGGAAATAGAGCGGAAAATTATACAGTGAGGAGCAAATCCAATTGCATGTCTGCTTTAGCCCCCAATGATTGAACCGTTGATGACTGCATATAAGTTATATGGTCATATGAAACAAAACTAACCGGAGCCATCCGAAGCAAAAGAACATTACTGGTAACGACCTCAGAATATTACTGGTAATGATCCGGTAACTACAAAGTCTCAAAAAACACCACGTTAAACAAACCGTTAAACATGGAGTGGGAAGTAAACTTGGCCGCCGGTTAATAATTAACAAGTATATACGGCCGTAAGTTCGGCCAGGCCGAAGCTTATGTACCCTCCACCATGGATTGCGTAGAAACTTCTTCTAAACACTGTCATCCACAATCGAATTACTTAAGTTGCGGTAAAGCTTGCCGATGGCAAGGTATCTTAAAACCTCCTAACACCGCCTTCTAAATTGTATGTAAGTCCATATATCGATTAAATACGTATATAATTCAGTTTGACAAAATTTTCTATAGAAAAACAAGTAAGGAAAGTCTAAAGTCGGGCGGGGCCGACTATATTATACCCTGCACCACTTTATAGATCTAAATTTTCGATACCATATCACATCCGTCAAATGTGTTGGGTGCTATATATAAAGGTTTGTCCAAAATACATACATTTAAATATCACTCGATTTGGACAGAATTTGATAGACTTTTACAAAATCTATAGACTCAAATTTAAGTTGGCTAATGCACTAGGGTGGAACACAATTTTAATAAAAAAATATGGGAAACATTTAAATCTGAAGCAATTTTAAGGAAACTTTGCAAAATTTTATTTATGATTTATCGCTCGATATATATGTATTAGAAGTTGAGGAAAATTAGAGTCATTCTTACAAGTTTTCTACTAAGCAGTGGCGATTTAACAAGGAAAATGTTGGTATTTTGACCGTTTTTGTCGAAATCAGAAAAACATATATATGGGAGCTATATCTAAATCTGAACCAATTTCAATCAAATTTGGCACACATGACTTTATTACTAATTGTACTCCTAGTGCAAAATTTCAACCAAATTGGGCCAAAACTCTGGCTTCTGGGGCCATATAAGTCCATATCGGGCGAAACATATATATGGAAGCTATATCAAAATCTGAACCGATTTCAATCAAATTTGGCACACATGACTATACTACCACTTGTACTCCTTGCGCAAAATGTCAAGCTAATCGGGATAAAACTCTGGCTTCTGGGTCCATATAAGTGCATATCGGGCGAAAGATATATATGGGAGCTATATCTAAATCTGAATCGATTTCAGCGAAATTTGGCACGCATAGCTACAATGCTAAATCTACTCCCTAAGTAAAATTTCAACCAAATTGGTCCAAAACTCTGGCTTTTAGGACAATATTAGTCCATATCAGGCGAAAGATATATATGGGAGCTATATCTAAATTTGAACCGATTTCAATCAAATTTTGCACACTTGACTATACTACTAATTGTACTACTAGTGCAAAATATCAACCAAATTCGGCCAAAAATCTGGCTTCTGGGTTCATATAAGTCCATATCGGGCGAAAGATATATATGGGATTTATATCTAAATCTGAACCGATTTCAATCAAATGTTGCACACTTGACTATACGACTAAATGTTATGTTTGTACAAAATTTCAAGCAAATCGGTATAAAACTCTGGCTGCTGGGTCCATATTAGTGCATATCGGGCGAAAGATATATATGGGAGCTATATCTAAATCTGAACCGATTTCTACCAAAATCAATAGGGTTCTATTCTGACCCAAATTAGGAACATGTGCCAAATTTGAAGGCGATTGGACTTAAATTGCGACCTAGACTTTGATCACAAAAATGTGTTCACAGACAGACGGACGGACGGACGGACAGACAGACGGACATGGTTATATCGACTCAGGGACCCACCCTGAGCATTATTGCCAAAGACACCATGTGTCTATCTCGTCTCCTTCTGGGTGTTACAAACATATGCACTAACTTATAATACCCTGTTCCACAGTGTGGCGCAGGGTATAAAAATTTTGACAAAATTTTCTATAGAAATAAAATTTTAACAAAATTTTCTATGGAAATAAAATTTTCACAAAATTTTCTATAGAAATAAAATTTTGACAAAATTTTCTATAGAAATAAAATTTTGGTAGATTATTTTTGGCTCGAGTGGCAACCATGATCAGCTATATACATCCATGATCATAATAATAGGTACACCAATTAGAAAAATATAAATTGTTTATAAATCTCAAAATCTTATTACGAGTCACAAAATTTTTGCCAAATAGTGAAGATGGTAGCGTTAACAGTTCCTTTATCCCAAAAATATGGCAACCCTACTATTATTTCATCATTGACAGCTAACGGTTTTATTAAATTGCTTTATGTAGTTGATCATAATAACAGGTACAAGTAGTAAAAAAGCACGTTTCTAAAACATTTAAGTATTAATTACTTATTTTTTGTGTCGATTTGCGTAAAGTGGTAAGAATAATAAAAAATCAATAGAAAACATTAGAACAAAGTGCAATTTTATTTCAGAATATGGGTAGAAACAAGCATTGTTCTGTAGATGAGCGAACTATAGTAAAGAACCTGCGAAATGAAGGTAAATCTTTAAGACAGATAGCAAAAAGTATAGGACGTTCTGCTAACTTTGTCCAGAATGCATTAAAGTGGACAAAAACTGCAGAACGGCGCGGTAGGCCAAAAAAACATCTCAGGCTACTGATCGACAAATAGTAATAATTTCCAAAAAGGATCCTTTTAAATCTTCCAAAGTTATTGCTGCCGAAATAGCAAATGTTATCAGTGCGCCATCAGTTCGTAGACGTCTTCAAAAAGCTAATTTGCCTGGAAGAATAGCAAGAAAAGTTCCACTAATGCGTAAGAAGAATACGGGTATGAGACTAAATTTTGCGAAAGAACATATAAACTGGTGTGGTGAAGAAGGGGGCAAAAGGTGGAGAAATATCCTTTGGAGCGATGAAACGAAAATTAATTTGTTTGGAAACGACTACCAGAGAAATGTTCGACGCCCTAAGGGAAAAGAATTTCACATACGATTCACTAAAAAAACTGTGAAACATGGAGGTGAAAATATTATGGTTTGGGGATGTTTCTCATGGAATGGGGTAGGTCCAATTTTTCGAATAGGAAACACGATGAATGCTGTGGGCTACAGAGACATTTTGCAAGACGTAATGCTTCCATATGCAACCGAGGAAATGCCATTGCGATGGGTTTTCCAACAAGATAATGACCCAAAGCATACCTCAGCATTGGTCAAAAACTGGTTTACAAAGAATAATGTTAATTTATTAACCTGGCCCAGTCAATCACCCGATTTAAATCCAATAGAAAATCTTTGGAGTGAACTTAAAAAAAAGTTATCGAAAGAAATTTTTAGAAATAAGGATGATTTGTGGGAGAAAATCCGAGAAGCATGGTATGACATTCAACCAGAAACATGCCAAAAATTAATCTCCAGTATGCCAAACAGGATGAATAAAGTGATTCAAAATCGAGGTGGTTATACTGGTTACTAACCCTTTTTGAATACTCACAGATGTAAGTCCGTAAAATATTAAATTATCATTGAAATGTACCTATTTTTATGAGCAGCCTATGATTTGCATTTTGTTTTTAATGTTTGTTATTTACTTAATAATACTGTAAAATGTATGATTTTGGTATTAATGAGTTTACAAAAAATAAGAAATGCCCATTTTGCTTTGCATTATATTGTAAAATTGAAATAAATCTTGTTTTTAATAAACTATTCTTCAGTGTACCTATCATTTTAATCATGAGTGTATAACTATAGACCGATATGGACCAATTTTGGTATGATTGTTAGCGGCCATGTACTAACACCACGTTCCAAATTTGAACCGGATCAGATGAATTTTGCTCCTCCAAGAGGCTCCGGAGGTCAAATCTGGGGATCGGTTTATATGGGGTCTATATATAATTATGGACCGATATGGACCAATTTTTGCATGGTTGTTAGAGACCATATACTAATACCATGTACCAAATTTCAGCAGTATCGGATGAAATTTGCTTCTCTTAGAGGATCCACAAACCAAATCTGGGAATCGGTTTATATGGGGGCTATATAAAATTATGGACCGATATGGACCAATTTTTGCGTGGTTGTTAGAGACTATATACTACCACGATGTACCAAATTTCAGCAAGATCGGATGAAATTTGCTTCTCTTTATGGACCGATGCAGAAGACGGCAAACCCACACTGCAAAAAAGCATACACGGTTTCAAAGGTTTTGTCCTTACCCTAATATTTTGGTATTGATTCCGAGCCAAAGAAGCGGAGAATTCAAGTAAGGATTCTTTTAAGACGCAATTCTCATTTAATTTTAAGTTGTTTTCTTCTTTACAAACGTGTTAATGACGACATAAGTTTTCAAATTCAGACTCGACTTCCAGTAGAAATTATGCTATGTTTCAAGTAAAAAAACGTCTTTAAGATAAAGTGGTTAAAAACATGTCCTCTTTTTGAATACTTTTTTGCTTTGTAGTCAAGAAATTCAAAGACAATTTCATTAATTTTAAAGAATTTTTCTGAATTATTGAAGTCAAGTTGATCTTAGTGCAAAAAACATTTTCTTTCATGTTATGATACCAATTTTTAGATCGAATCACTTAATTATAAGTACAAAACGACTTTATCGACTTTTGGGGAAGGAAAAAAACGTTATATCAGAGAAATGCGTCTGCCATGCTAAGCAAATTTCGCATTCGTATTTTAAGGAAATGAAATCTTTGACCTCACGACAATATTTTTTTTTTTCAGTGCAAGCATACTTTTAGTTCATTTTTGCTTTTTGAGAAAAGTGTAATTTCGAAAAATTGTAGTTGCACACGAAAAAAGTTTACTTGAATTCCAAGATTTCGACCCTTGCTTACGATTTTTAATAGCTCGGAGCCACAGAATTGGCTTTTTGAAGTGGACACTTTTCTAGGAAGCTATATAGCTTTAAATCTAAGCTGTATAAATTTTGAAATTAGGATACTGAAGACATTAATCAAAATTTCATTCTCATTTTTTGATATATCAACAACGGTATTCATGTACAAATAAATGTTAGTTAAAAACCCCAAATTATAATAATATTCCAAAGCAAAATATACAAATAAAAAAAAAAAAACTTTAAACCAAAAATACAAAATCCTTAAAAAAATGCATAGAGTTTTTAATTTTAAAAAATTCCATATCTCAGTTAGTTTACAGATTACTTCGTTAAATCAAAAATGTTTTGTCTTACTTCAAAGACATACGATTTCAACGAGGTAGGCAAATTTCAAAAATTTGTATTCAAATTTGTATTTTAAGAAAACAATTATTAAAGCAAAAATATTTTTATACCCAGCGCCACACTGTGGAACAGGGTATTATAAGTTAGTGCATATGTTTGTAACACCCAGAAGGAGACGAGATAGACACATGGTGTCTTTGGCAATAATGCTCAGGGTGGGTTCCTGAGTCGATGGACTAATATGGTCCTAAAAGCCAGAGTTTTATCCCGATTAGCTTGAAATTTTGCACAAGGAGTACAATTGGTAGTATAGTCATGTGTGCCAAATTTGATTGAAATCGGTTCAGAGTTAGATATAGCTTCCATATATATTTTTCGCCCGATATGGACTTATATGGCCCCAGAAGCCAGAGTTTTGGCCCAATTTGGTTGAAATTTTGCACTAGGAGTACAATTAGTAATATAGTCATGTGTGCCAAATTTGATTGAAATCGGTTCTGATTTAGATATAGCTCCCATATATATGTTTTTCTGATTTCGACAAAAATGGTCAAAATACCAACATTTTCCTTCTTAAATCGCCACTACTTAGTCGAAAAGATGTAAAAATGACTCTAATTTTCCTAAACTTCTAATACATATATATCGAGCGATAAATCATAAATAAACTTTTGCGAAGTTTCCTTAAAATTGCTTCAGATTTAAATGTTTCCCATATTTTTTACTAAAATTGTGTTCCACCCTAGTGCATTAGCCAGCTTAAATTTTGAGTCTATAGATTTTGTAAAAGTCCAAATCGAGTGATATTTAAATGTATGTATTTGGGACAAACCTTTATATATAGCGCCCAACACATTTGACGGATGTGATATGGTATCGAAAATTTTGATCTACACACAAAAATTTTTTTTTCTGATTCAATCACGAAATTATTTGATCCAATTAATTTTTAATTGAAATGTCTTCAATCACAGAAATGATAGTATCAATTAAAAAATTAATCGAAGGTCAATTAAAAAGTTAATTGATCCAATTAAAAAATTAATTGATACTATTATTTTTGTGATTGATTTTTGTTTCAATTAAAAAATTTGTTGAATCAATTAAATTTTTAATTGAATATTTTTTAAAACTCAATTAAAATTTTAATTGGAAAATTTTTCGTGAAATTTTTTTGTGTGTACAAAGTGGTGCAGGGTATAATACAGTCGGCCCCGCCCGACTTTAGACTTTCCTTACTTGTTTTAATTTAATTTTTTTATTTTAAAGACATTTATCGTTGATATTGTATAAATGGAGTATCCTAAAATTTAGGTTGCATAATCTTTTATATTAAGTCAATAGTTTTTTCAGTGTGCAAAATATACCAGTCAATTAGATTGTCCAACGATTTTTGCAAAATCCCCACAAGTGAAGTTGAGGTAATTAATATTCCCCCTAAAATAATTAACTGATTTCCACGTACTTCACCGGGTTGACTTTACCACAACCTATACCATTTTCAAAACAAAATTGAAAACCACTTTAAACATTTCATTTATTTTACAAACATTTCATATATTTTTTTGTAGATTAAATAATAATTAATTAATTTTTTTTTTGATTTTTGGAATCATGTTCGTTTTGCAATATTAATTTTTCTACATTACACAATAACAATAATAAGTTTTACTAAGTTTATCTATATATAAAAATCTGCTTGTAGTTCCTCTCAATAAATGTGGATTTAAAACAAATATCAGCGTTTTTTACCTATATGCTAAACGGATTCTTTAATATAGACGATATCCTGCTATAATCAATGTAAATTCCAATAACAAAATGGGTAAAAAGTTGTCATCACTTCCTTTCGGTGTATTTGGGTATTTGTGTATGTGTGTGTGTTTATCTTAGAGTTTGATGAAGAAGATGTCAGTGCCAGAGCCTTTAGAGTTTCAACGAAATTTAGTTTTTGTTTTTATTTTTTTCATATCCTCAAGTTGTCAGTATCTGTTGTTGAATATTCTCTTAATCACAGACCTGTGTACGTTTGCCAAGACGAGGTTTAAATTGAACAGATTTTTTCATAACACGGGGCAAGTATTGATGAGCCATACCACCTGTGTACTCATTGGCCAATGCATTGGAATTTTCAAAATCTCGCGGGGAGAGAGCAGATGCCATAGCACCATTGCTAACAGCTGGTGTATCAAAAAGTTGAAAATCAATACTACGACCCAAGCGTGGTGTACGTCTGGTAGGGGCTTGCCATTCACCATTTTGAACTATGAGGGGATGAGAGTAAGAGACACAAAGAGAGAGAGAGGGAGAAAGAGAATAAAATAAAAACACACTATTAAAAATTGACTAAAGACATTTATGACAGCAATTCACATTGCAGAGAAATTAATTCTCATTCTTACCCCTCCCCCTTCCTCAACCACCTTACCTTGTTTAATTTTCTGCAATAACATAAAATACACCAAAGGCGAAATATTCTCTGCATCAATAACTTCCTGTGATTGAGGCATTAGCGATGATGCCAACAGGCCATTATCACCCAAATCTTCTAAGAATTCACCAAAATCTTTGTACTCAGTGACCCCACCAGCACCAAATACCCCAGAGGCTGAACCCAAATCCAACTGAGATCGTTTGCGGCGTGTTTCCGTCTTAGCATCATTACTGATGCTGGCATGTAATGGTGTATGAGCATTTTGTTGTGATGTCTGCTGTTGTTGTTGCGGGGGTAAATCCAAATTTTTTGTTGGTACCTGGCAAGGCAAAGTAAAAGGGAATTAAGAGATATGCTTTACTTCTTTGTAGAGGACAGGAAAGACATTTTCGTAGGATTTATTCTGAGAACGTGGTCTACTCGCGTTAACAAAAAAAAATCCAAAGGGGGAGAAACAAATCCTCAAACACACACACATATACATACATGTATATCTCAACATTTACATACTCATAGTATTATCACCTTAACTCCAAATGGAAAAGTGAAATAAGCTAAAATCTGAATTTCAAGCATACTTTGACATTAGGTTTTTTTGCGTTTTTGCGAAAAAAGACACTTTCTTACGCTTGTAATATTGCAGAACAAATTAAGGAATATTTGTCTGACATGTGCAAGCCCCCAAAAAAAAAAATTCAATTTGAAATGCAAAAGGAAATTTGGAATGATTAGATTTCAACATGACTGCTTTTTCATTCCTATTTTCCTTTTTTTTTTTGTATACGTACTTTTTTCATGAATTTCTTTATAGTGAAGTTTTCCATTCAATGAAACATTTTTGCAGATATAAATTGGACGCTACTGCACGTGATAAAAATTTTACAATTTCGCTTTGACTAACGAAAAAAGCCAATAAGTTCGCATTAGGTCAAGAAAATTGTATAGCTAGTCCAGGATGGTTAGGCAAATTTAATTAATATTAATGCAAACTACAGGGTAGCTGATATGTAATGCAAAAACGAAAATTACTATATTTTTTATTTATTTATAACTAATTTAATTATTTATAATAAATACAAAATTAACATAAACAAGTAAGGAAAGCCTAAAGTCGGGCGGGGCCTACTATAATATACCCTGCACCACTATGTAGACCAACATTTGTGTTACCATCTCAACTACTTAAAATTTGCTGGGAACTATATAAAGGTTAGCATATCCAGATACAAATACTTTTAATGGAAACAATTTTTTGTACTTCTACAAAAACTCTAGAATTAAAATTTAAATCGGCTAACGCCCTGGGATGAAACACAATGTTAGTAAAAAAATGGGAAATATGAAGCGAGAGAGATTTTAATGCAATTGTACAAAAGAGATTTATGATTTTTCAGGCGATACATATGTATTCGAGATATAGGACAATTAGAGTAATGTTTACAATTTTTGCTACTCAGCAGTGGCGATTTTACAAGGATATTGGTTAGATCTCGCCAAGATATGTGCTCAAGTGTGGGTTGTGATATATTATTTGGTCTAGTCGGGCGACTTGGAGCCTTATTTAAAACTCATCCGTTCTGTGGAAATTTTGGCATTGCAGTGTGTAGGAAATGGCTAAGATATGGGGAAATAATCACAGAATTTTGTGTAAAGTGTGAGAATTTTAGCCATATTTGTATTTTCTGAAGAAACTATCCAGTCAATTGGAGGAAAATCCCATTGAAAATTGGTCAAAAATATGAAACAGTCTACCATATTTCCCCAACCCTGGTGTACGTATATATGGGAGCTATATACAATCTGAACCAATTTTGACTAAATTTGACATGCATAGTTAGAATAATAATTCTGCTATCTATGCGAAATTTCACGTAACTTTGGCCCACCTGGTCATATGAGTGCAAATCGGACGGGAGATATATATGGGAGCCATATCTAAATCTGAACCGATTTCAACCAAATTTGCCACAATTACCTATACTACTAAACGTACTCCTTGTGCGAAATTTGAAGCAAATCACGGCAAAACCCTGGATTTTGAGGCAAATCGGACGGGAGATATATATGGGAGCCATATCTAAATCTGAACCGATCTCAACCAAATTTGCCACAATTACCTATACTACTAAACGTACTCCTTGTGCGAAATTTGAAGCAAATCACGGCAAAACCATGGATTTGAGGCCATATAAGTTCAAATCGGACGAAATATATATGGGAGCTATATCTAAATCTGAATCGATTTTGAAAATATATGGCACATACAATAGTATCGTTAAAAGTACCGCTTGTGCAAAATTTGAAGTAAGAAAGGGCAAAACTCTGGCTTTTGTGGCCATATAAGTTCAAATCGGACGAAAGATATATATGGGAGCTATATCTAAATTTGAACCGATTTCAATAAAATTTACCAAGCATTGGTAGAATGTCAATTCTACCCTCTGTGCAAAATTTCACGAAGATCGGTAGTAAACTTTGGCCTCTGTGGTCATATGAGTCTAAATCGGACGAAAGATATATATGGGAGCTATATCTAAATCTGAACCGATTTGGCTGATATTTTGCCAGATTTTCGAGATTCATAAAATATTTGGATGTACCATATTTCAAGAAAATCGGTTGATAAACACGCTAACTATGACCCCATCGGGGATAAATATATATGGCAGCTATATATAAATCTGAACCGATTTTTTCCAAAACCAATAGCGATTGTCTCTGTCCCAAGAAACGGCCCTATGCTAAATTTGAGGACGATCGGACTTAAATTGCGAGCTGTACTTTGTGCACAAAATTACATATACAGACAGACGGACGGACAGACAGACAGACAGACGGACATCGCTAAATCGACTCAGAATTTAATTCTAAGCCGATCGGTATACTAAAAGATGGGTCTATGACCACTATTTCTTGGCGTTACATACAAATGCACAAACTTATTATACCCTGTACCACAGTAGTGGTGAAGGGTATAAATATGGGAAACATTTAAGTATGAACCAAGTTTGAGGCAACTTAGCAAAAGTGTATTTATCGGTCGATAGATACGTATTAGAAGTATAGGCAAATTGGAGTCATTTTTTAAGTTTTCGACTTTGCAGTGACGATTTTACGAGGAAAATGACGGTATTTTGACCATTTTTACCCAAATCGGAAAAGCATATATATGGAAGCTATATCTAAATATGAACCGATTTCAACCATGCATAGTTACTATGTTAATTCCAGTCCCTGTGTAAAATTTTACGTAAATCGGACTACAACTTTGACCTCTGTGGAAAATCGGGCGAAAGATCTATATGGGAGATATATCTAACTCTGTACCGATTTCAACCAAAAGTGGCATGTATATCCAGAAACTTTATTCTACTCCTGTTATTGTGAAAAATGGGAAAAAAAGGAATTTCGTGTTTTGATAAAATACTGTTTTCTGAAGGGTAAAAATACGGTGGAAGCAAAAACTTGGCTTGACAATGAGTTTCCGGACTCTGCCCCAGGGAAATCAACAATAATTGATTAGTATGCAAAATTCAAGCGTGGTGAAATGAGCACGGAGGACGGTGAACGCAGTGGACGCCCGAAAAAGGTGGTTACCGACGAAAACATCAAAAAAATTCACAAAATGATTTTGATTGACCGTAAAATGAAGTTGATCGAGATAGCAGAGGCCTTAAAGATATCAAAGGAACGTGTTGATCATATCATTCATCAATATTTGGATATGCTTAAGCTCTGTGCAAAATGGGTGCCGCGCAAGCTCACATTTGACCAAAAACCGTGCCACAAGTCATTGAGAACAAGTCCCACCCACCGTATTCTGCAGATCTGGCCTCCAGCGACTTTTTCTTGTTCTCAGACCTCAAAAGGATGCTCACAGGGAAAAAATTTGGCTGCAATGAAGAGGTGATCGCCGAAACTGAGGCCTATTTTGAGGCAAAACCGAAGAAGTACTACCAAAATGGTATCAAAAAATTGGAAGGTCGTTATAATCGTTGTAAAGGGTGATACGGTCAAAATTTGGTCAACGGAAATCGCGTGTAAATCGGTGAAATCGTTTATTTAAAAAATCAAATTAAATTTCTTTTTAAAGTTCAATTAATATAAAATTCAGGAAAATATTCAGTTAGGCTTTCGCTTTTCCAAATCCCAATTGCCGGGCCTCACGCTTGACACCTGCCATCAGATTTTGTACAGCCACCTTGTCCACCTTCTTCGCCGCAGAAAGCCAGTTTGCCTTGAACTGCTGCTCGTCCTTAGCAGTTTTTTTGATCTTCTTTAGGTTCCGCTTGACAGTAGCCCAGTATTTCTCAATTGGACGGAGCTCTGGCGTTTTGGGAGGGTTCTTACCTTGGGAACCACCTGCACGTTGTTGGCGACGTACCACTCCATGGCCTTTTTACCGTAATGGCAAGATGCCAAATCCGGCCAAAACAGTACGGAACAACCGTGTTTCTTCAGGAAAGGCAGCAGACGTTTATTCAAACACTCTTTCACGTAAATTTCTTGGTTGACAGTCCCGGAAGCTATGAAAATGCTGCTTTCCTAACCACAGGTACAGATGGTTTGCCAAACCAGATATTTCTTTGCGAACTTTGACAGTTTTATGTGCTTGAAAATATCTGCTACCGTTCCCCTTCCTTTTGCCGTATAAAACTCCTATCCCGGAAGCTGCTTGTAGTCGGCTTTGACGTAGGTTTCGTCGTCCATTACCACGCAGTCAAACTTCGTCAGCATCGTCGTGTACAGCCTCCGGGATCGCGCTTTGGCCGTCGTATTTTGTTTATCATCGCGATTTGGAATCACTACCTTCTTGTAAGTCGATGGTCCGGCTCGTTTTTGTGCTCGATGCACGGTTGTAGACGATACACCCAGCTTATTTGCGGAATCTCGGAGAGAGAGGTTAGGGTTTCGCTTGAAACTACCGGCAACTCTCTTTGTCGTCTCAGCGGCTTCCGGTTTTCGATTTCCCCCCGATCCAGACTTCCTGGCTGTCGACAAACGTTCCCCAAACACTTTAATTACATTTGTAACGGTTGATTTGGCAACTTTTAGCGATTTTGCCAGCTTTACGTGCGAGTAGCTCGGATTTTCGCGATGCGCGAGCAAAATTTTGAGACGCTGCTCTTCTCGCTTGGACGGCATTTTGACAACTGAAGAGTGAATTCCAAAATCAAAATAGGAGCAACATTCTACATACACACACCTTCAAAATGAGGGATGTTCAGGTTTTTTAAACGCAAAATTTAAAGAAATACGTCAAGTTTATATTGACCAAATTTTGACCGTATCACTCTTTATCGCTCTTGAAGGGAACTATGTTGAATAATAAAAACGAATTTTGACACAAAAAATGTGTTTTTCTTTGTTAGACCGGGGACTTATCAGCCAACCTGTTATCTCGTGTCCTTCTGGGTAGTGCATACATACGCACTATTTTACAATACCCTGTTTCACAGTTTGGCGCCAGGTATGAAAACAGGTTCAAATATCACCCCGGCAAATTTACATTTTTTTTTTGTTTTATGTTGTACATCGTTTTAGTTTTGTTACTTTCGATGTATACTTTTGTACAAATAGTTTTTTTCCATATAAACTCAACAAAAAATTTAAAATTCTACTAGTAATTTACAAAACCTTTTCAAAATAACTTCCATGGAAGTCAACAGATACTGAGTCAAAATCCCGCGCGGATGAAATTTTTAATTTTATTTTCATTATTTTTTTTTACTTTTTTGTCGATAAGTTTATTTTCTTTTTGCGTCATTTAATTGTCTTAGATTTAAATTTGGACGATCAAAAGGCGCATTTTTTAAGATATCCAAAATAGCTTCATCGAAAATGGAAAAAATTGATGGGGGATCCAAGGATGCTCTTAAAAAGAAATGTTTGTGGAACAACATCTATTTTTTTTGCTGGGAATGATAGCAACCTAAAGTTGGTTGCAATACATATCAACCACATTGTAAAATGTCTTACTATTCAAAATAAAATAAGGGAAAATATATAGTCTCTAAATGCAAAAAATAATTAAGACTTAAGATATGTAACTAACATCCCAGCAAAAAAGCGTCCCCAAAAAAGTAATGAAAATGTTCTTTTTGGATCCGGAAGTGGTGCAAAATTGATGCAGAAGCGATGAATTAAACATGGGCTTGTCATAGGACGGAAGTCCTCCATTTCAACAGCCGTTGCTCTGAATTTGCATCACTTCTTTAGGTGTGATCCGAATTCAATGTTTTGGATGTAAATTAAAAAATTCTGTGATATTTTGTCAAATAAATAACATTTGACCTTAAATATTTTCAAAAATTCACAATTTTTTTTAGATTGGATTTAGGATTTTTTTTTCGACAAAATTTAAATAATTTGTACCATTTTATGAATTCCTAAACTCTTTTTTACCAATTTGAAACAAAAAAAAGTTAAAATTACCCATTAAATGTATGAAAAAAATAAGTTATAAAAAATTTAATTAAAAAAACTTCCTGGGTAGTTAAAATAAAGAACATCATGGGAGTACATCTTCTGGAAGTAATTTTAAAGTTGTGCCTTTGGAAGAACTTCCAAATTTTTTTGGTGGGATATCTCTAAAGGAGCTACAATCGACTCAGCTGACTTCAATCCATTCCCATACTTTTTCCTTAACCTTTCAGAATAATTCTTCGTCTACACACTTATTTACCTTAAATCTTGATATCCAACAAAGCAAAAAAAAAAGCTCAAAAAATATGTGAAAATAAACTAAGAAAACGACTGACATTTCAACACGTCCATTGCCGGAAATAAGATTTTTTTTTGTTGTTTGCAACATTTGGCAAATGTAGATTTTTCAAGAAAATCTCAAATAAACATCTTTGAAATTCAATTTAAGCGAGTTTTCGTATGGATAAATCTGTCAAAAGGAATCTGCTGATTTAACACGAAATGAAATGTTTGCAAGAAATGTGCTTTTTAGAAGACTTGTCAACCCAAGTGTGTGTACTTTGAGAGCAAAATGAAATTTAAGGATTGCAAACCAGCGTTGCCAATTTAGCTTTTTTCCCGCTAGATTTGGCTTTTTTTGAAGACGTTTAGCGGAAAAAAATGCATTTAGCTTTTAGCTTTTTTTCTGGCTTTTTTTCATGACCCTTTTAGCTATTTTTGGCTTTTTTATTTTCGACATGTTTCTATTGAAATATGGATAAATCGGGGTTTTTATCTAAGCCTTGCTGCAAGTATAAGGGTTTCCACATATTTCAAAGCTCAGTTGAAACATTAATAATGAGTCCAGCCATTATGCGGGCATTTTTGTAGCAAATACACCTTGTTGTAAAGTTTTTTCATTATATACATAAAAATTATCGTAAATTTTAAATCTACTATTACCATACAAATTTGTTAGATAAACTGTCAGTAAATTATTGGGAATATTATCATTTGACTCGTTTATCCTTTTTATGTTATTATAATATTCTAAAGTTATTACGATATTACTAAATTAAAATATTAGATGTGAATAGCTTTGTGCATTGAAAAAATATTGTCGTCTCCTTAAAATACGAACGCGAATTTTGGTTATAATAGCATTTGTGAATTTCTTTTATATAAACTGTTTTCCTTGTCCAAAAGACGATAAAGTCGTTTTGTCCTTATAATTAAGTGATTCAACTTAAAAATGGGTATGTTTTCATGAAAGAAGGAAGAATTAATGAAATAGTCTTTAAATGTGAGGAGTTTTTGCATCTTAACCACAAACCAAAATTGCGTTCAAAAATAGAAGATGTTTTTCAACACTTTATTTTAAAAAACGTATATATACAATAATTTCTACTTGAAGTCGAGTCTGAATTTGGAAATTTAAGTTGGCGTTAGCACGTTTTTAAAGCACTTTGATAGCTCATGAAGAAAAGGAAAATGTTTTTACTGGGAAATGTAAACTATAGGTATTTTCTACAATTTAAATAAAAGTAATGTATTTCGAATTTTTCACAATTTCAAATCCAAACTAAAATTTTATTTAAAAAAATGACAAATCATTTTTTTACCAAATCCAAAGCATGCTTAGATCATTTAATATTTTAAAATAACAAGTAAATAAAATAGAGGTGTTGGGAAGGTAGCTCCCACAAAACGAAGGACTTCCAGTAAAAAATTTGTGATAGTAATCAAAATAATATGCCTTAGATATTGTTACAGTCTCACAGAAGTGGAATTAAAATGAAAATAATATGCATTGTAAGTGAAATAAAGCCTTTAAGTTTGTTAAATTTCAATCAAAAATGTGACTTTTGATACAAAAAAATGTAGCTTTTTTTCTAGCTATTTTTTAGCATTTTTTAGCTATTTTTTTGGGCAAATCTAGCGGTTTTTGGTGAAACAATTCTGGCAACGCTGTTGCAAACACATATGTGTGTGTGGACTTAAGAAACGGCTTTATTCAAAAACCATATAGATTATCTTCATTTATTTTAAATGAAGAATTTTCTCAATTTTCTTAAGAATGATATTTTATTTGAGTTTATTACACACATTTGGTGTCTATTAAATGAAGTCTTAATATCAGTTTTTGATTTTATTTAATTATGGTCGTCTGTCCATCTATTCGACTATGAGAAATTCCCATATAAAATCGACCAAAAAGTAGGAAATTTATAAAAAAAAAAACTAGCGTAACCCGGCCCGCTTCGCTGCGCCTTCCGAAGCGTATTTGTAGGAACATTTTGCGTTAACTTAGTCAACCATATTCTTCGTGCTGAAAACAAATTCGAAAAGATTTGAATTCTTTCAAACAAATCGGACTACTTGCTCTTTCGTTTATAGGTACAAATACGGCGGATATGCATATGTAAAATGGTTCGTCTTAAAAAATGTTCTGTATTCAAGTAGTTGGACAAACTTCTACATTTCTTGTGAATTTTAAGTGTGGTATGTCAATGAAATGTATCCTTCTCCTCAACAATTTTACCACATTAACATTTGCTAAAATGTTGGAAAATGATGCACCCTCTGCCAATTTGATTTAATTTAAGTTCTTTACTAAAAAGAAGTCTGGCAGAAGCCTGTGCAAAAATCATAAAATTGCCATTTACGGACAACCATCTACTTTCAATTTAAGAAAAAACAAAAAAACGGACAAAAGGGAACCCTCTCCCCACCTTCGCTCCACTCTGACCTGATATCGGACTATCACGTACAATATATTAACATAATTTCATAACTACTCAATGGTCCCTATAAATTCAATCGAAGTAAATCGACAAAGTTTATTTCAATTTTCCCCTTCTCCAACCAGATATCGAAAAATCATATACTAATTTAAAAATCATGTATAAATTGAATCACCTCTTCCCACGTCCCCTGTAAATTTCAAGTAGATCGGAGATGTTTAAATTTTGCTTATTGTTTTAAAGGGACGTCACTTTCCCCGATACAATATCGACAAACACCGTAGTGAATAGCACCCCTAACCTTCCCTGAAAATTCTTGAAACTTCCCTTCGTTCATAACCTTCCTCCACTGCCTTTGTAAATTTCAAGAAAACTTAAGAATTTTTGTTTTTTTTTGCAGTTTTAGAGGAGGACCTACTCCCCGACCAAATATCGAAAAGTGATGTAGCGTATCTTTTGTAAACGTCCCAGAAAATGTCTAAAGGGGCGGCCTCTCTTCCGTCCAAATATCACAAAATCAGGTATCAACTATTAATATCGTAACCTCTCTCCAGTCCTCTGTAAATTTCAAGTAACTCGGTAAAGTTTAATTGTTTCTCTGTATGTAGTTACTTAAGAGAAGCGGATGTCTCCCTATGACCTTTTATTTTTATTAAAAAATTAGGAACATGATATAAATATCATAACCTCACTCATTTTTCCGTAAAATTTCAGTCGGGGGAGTTTAGTTTTGTTTTCACTGTACTTTAAAAAAAAATCGGGCAAAGGGGTGGCCCCCTCCCCGACCAAATATCGAAAAATAATGTAGCCGATTTTTGTCTAGATGCCAACCCCAACATTCAATGAAAATTTCAAGCAAATCGCATAATTTTGTTCCAAGTTTAAAAAAGTAGGGCAAGGGAGAGGTCCCCCTCCCCGTCCACATATGAAACCATCAGGTACCCCATATTAATTCCATAACCTCACCGCATGTTCTCTGTAAATCTCAGATAATTTAGAGAATTTTAGTTTCTTCACTGTACTTTAAAAAAAGTTGAACAAAGGGGAGGTCCCCCTCCGCCACCAAATATCGAAATATAAAGTAGCGGATCTTTGTCTAGATACCAAACACAACCTTCAATGAAAATTTCAAGCAAATCGGTCAACTTTGGTCCAATTTTCTAAAAGTCAGACAAAAGGGAGTTCCCCCTCCGCGACCAGGTGTCAAAAAATGAGGTACCCTATTTTCACCACATGAACGACCCCTACGATCTCTGAAAGTTTCAAGTAAATCGCTTTAGCCGTTTCGGAGCCAACTCGGTACATACAAACAAACAAACAAATAAACAAACATAGATTGAATTTTATATATATAGATAGATAGAAGATAGATAACTAAAATGGTTTAAAAAAAAATCGTACATTGGAGATGCCTATTCCGGCCATATATTGGGGAGGCATGGCGAGAGGGAAGGTTAAGTTAGGTTAGGTTAGGTGGCAGCCCGATGTATCAGGCTCACTTAGACTATTCAGTCCATTGTGATACCACATTGGTGAACTTCTCTCTTATCACTGAGTGCTATGATAGTCGATGTGAGCCTAAAGTAACGGGTTGCCACTATAAAGGGTGATACGGTCAAAATTTGGTCAAGGGAAAACTCGTGTAAATTGGTGAAATCGTTTATTTATCAAATTAAATTTCTTTTTCAAGTTCAATTAGTATAAAATTCAGGAAAAATATTCAATTAGGCTTTCGCTTTTCCAAATCCGAATTGCCGGGCCTCACGCTTGACACCTGCCATCAGATTTTGTACAGCCACCTTGTCCACCTTCTTCGCCGCAGAAAGCCAGTTTGCCTTGAACTGCTGCTCGTCCTTAGCAGTTTTTTGGTCTTCTTTAGGTTCCGCTTAACAATAGCCCAGTATTTCTCAATTGGGCGGAGCTCTGGCGTGTTGGGAGGGTTCTTGTCCTTGGGAACCACCTGCACGTTGGTGGCGGCGTACCACTCCATGGCCTTTTTACCGTAATGGCAAGATGCCAAATCCGGCCAAAACAGTACGGAACAACCGTGTTTCTTCAGGAAAGGCAGCAGACGTTTATTCAAACACTCTTTCACGTAAATTTCTTGGTTGACAGTCCCGGAAGCTATGAAAATGCTGCTTTTCAAGCCACAGGTACAGATGGCTTGCCAAACGAGATATTTCTTTGCGAACTTTGACAGTTTTATGTGCTTGAAAATATCTGCTACCTTTCCCTTCCTTTTGCCGTATAAAACTCCTGTCCCGGAAGCTGCTTGTAGTCGGCTTTGACGTAGGTTTCGTCGTCCATTACCAAGCAGTCAAACTTCGTCAGCATCGTCGTGTACAGCCTCCGGGATCGCGCTTTGGCCGTCGTATTTTGTTTATCATCGCGATTTGGAGTCACTACTTTCTTGTAAGTCGATAGTCTGGCTTGTTTTTTGGCTCGATGCACGGTTCTAGACGATACACCCAGCTTATTTGCGGCATCTCGGAGAGAGAGGTTAGGGTTTCGCTTGAAACTACCGGCAACTCTCTTTGTCGTCTCAGCGGTTTCCGGTTTTCGATTTCCCCCCGATCCAGACTTCCTGGCTGTCGACAAACGTTCCCCAAACACTTTAATTACATTTGTAACGGTTGATTTGGCAACTTTTAGCGATTTTGCCAGCTTTGCGTGCGAGTAGCTCGGATTTTCGCGATGCGCGGGCAAAATTTTGATACGCTGCTCTTCTTGCTTGGACGGCATTTTGACAACTGAAGAGTGAATTCCAAAATCAAAAAGGAGCAACATTCTACACACACACACCTTCAAAATGAGGGGTGTTCAGGGTTTTTAAATGCAAAATTGAAAGAAATACGTCAAGTTTATATTGACCAAATTTTGACCATATCACCCTTTACATAACCTAACCTATCTCCCTGAAAGAAAATCGAAAAACGTATGTTCAGTTTTGAATAAAACGGTCAAGAGACAGGTCCACCTTCCCGCACACTTATCGAAAATTGTAGAAACGGATTTTTGTCTAGAGACCATCCACAAACTTGTATTCAATTCTCCAACAATCGTGCAAAGGGGAAGATACACAAAAAAAAATTCACGAAAAGTTTTCCAATTACAATTTTAATTGAGTTTTAAAAAATATTCAATTAGAAATTTAATTGATTCAACAAATTTTTTAATTGAAACAAAAATCAATCACAAAAATTAATAGTATAAATTAATTTTTTAATTCACAGTACAGTATCAATTAATAAATTAATTGAAAGTCAATTAATTTATTAATTGATACTGTAATTTCTGTGATTGAAGACATTTCAATTAAAAAATTAATTGGATCAATTAATTTCGTGATTAAATCAGAAAATATTATTTTTGTGACCATGACCACATACCCCATATTAAAGTCATAATAATTTATTAATTGATCTGTAATTTCTGTGATTGAAGACATTTCAATTAAAAAATTAATTGGATCAATTAATTTCGTGATTAAATCAGAAAATATTATTTTTGTGACCATGACCACATACCCCATATTAAAGTCATAATAATAATTCAAAATTCAAGTAACTCGGAGATATTTACTTTTTCCAACTTAAAAAAACAACCTTGTACAATTATTTTGTTTGGTTTAGCATCGACTATTATTTGAGCTATAATATAGCATACTCTTCTTCACTGTACTCTTGCCTTTTTGGCTTTCTTATATTTTTTGTTTACTTTCACCTCATGTTAGGGACAATTAATTCTGTATTCACTTTAATATTATAACTGATCTCTGCTGAATTTCTTAGCCCACGAAGGATCATAATAATATCAATTTTTTTCCTTTTTCTCTTTTCAGAAATCAAACTCATAAATGATATTTAAAATTGCGTTTGGAAATGTAAGTACAAACAATTTATCTTATTAAAATCATAATGCGCTAAAAACTAGAAGGACAAAAATTTAATTTCTTGCAAAAAAAAAAAAACAATGAAATCTTCCAACTGAAAATGGGAAATACTAACCCCCACATATGAAAAAAAACGTTTTGAGAATTTGCTTGATTTGCAGACTCATGTTGCTCCTCCACCGAATAATTCATATCCAATCACATTACTTGTATTAAGTAATACGGTTCACTAGTTTAAATATATAGTATATATATAGAAAATTTTGTTAAAATTTTATTTCTATAGAAAATTTTATGAGAGACAGAGAGAGATACAGTATAGACCCTTCACTTTGCCTCTCTCTCTTTCTCTCTCTCTCTCTCTACACTGTAGAGGTAACTGCATTCCCCCACTCATGTCCATGCTAGTACTTCAAATGTTAAAGTTCACTTGATGAATAAATGTAATCCAGAGCTTACGGCACGGAAAACATGACCAATCGATTTTTTTTTCAAAATCAAGTAATTGGCCAAATTGAATGGAAAAGGCATTCATTCACTCATTCATCCAAACATCATTCCAATCAACATTCTCTTGATCATCTATACCCACAAACACAAAAGTTAGTAGCTTTCCGTTTTCCTTGAATTTACAAACAACCAAAAAAACACATCTTAGGTCAAGTGGTAGGTAAAAGAGTTTTTATTTAGATATGCATTCGGGGAATGTTTTAGAAAAGTGCATCAATGGTCCAATAGTTACAATTTGCAATTGGACATGGTGGCACGTTTTTGTGGTAACCACTTGTATGTTGAAGACGTGTATACAAAACTCTAAAGATATTCTAAAAACAAAAAAAACTAAATACGGCCGAGAGTTGGATCCTTCAACAAGGATTACATTTAAGAATTTCCCTGGGAAAACATGCAGCTCACAGCTGCATTACTTGTGTTTTGGTTTAGAGCATACATAGAAATCCAGTTTGAAAACTCTCAAGAAAGTTTTTCTAATTATAATTTATTATTATTCGAGCTTTGTGAACAACGAAGATTAAGGAACTTGATCATTTGAGTCATTGAAGAGAAAACGCTAAATAAAAATCAATACATGCCTCACTATACATACGAATAAACTTTTCTTTTTTGTCAATCATTTCTATAAGAAATTTTCTAAAGGAAAATTTTCATTTCTATACAAAAATTTATCAACCATTTATTTCTATAGAAAATTTTGTCAATTTTTTTTTTTGCCAAAAATTTATTTCTGTGGAAAATTTTGTCCAAATTTTACTCGTACAGAAAATTTTATCAATTTTTTATTGCTATAGACATTTTTGTAAAAATTTTAATTTTATAGAAAATGTTGTGAAAATTTTATTTCTATAGAAAATTTTGTTAAAATTTTATTTCTAGAGAAAATTTTGTCAAAATTTTATTTCCATAGAAAATTTTGTCAAAATTGTATGTCTATAGAAAATTTTGTCCAAATTTTATTTCTATAGAAAATATTTCTATAAAAAATTTCGGTTCTAGAGAAAATTTTTCTACTTGCAGCAAAACTATCAACCAATTATCAGAATAAATTCAGGCAGTTCATTAAACCCAACAATGAACAACACTTGAACCTTCCGAAAAAAGGTTTTACATGATAGCCAGCTTATGCCGAAATAATTTCTGTTGGTTGAGGTACACTTGTAGTTTAGTCAGTGTATGGTTTTAAGCTGAAATCAAAAAAAAAAAATAAATAAATTATTTATATAATTTTTTTTTTCAAAATTTTATTTCTAGAAAGTTTATTTCTACGGATATTTCAAGTTCTTCTTGGAGTTGGAGAGGAACTCTACCAACTGTGGCATCCATGAATACAAGGCGAAATTATAGTGTGTTTGGACGATGTACACAATGATTCCTTGTCCTCCATAGTTGTGGACAAAAGTCGAATTGGCTAATTTTGAGGACAAACCTATTTCAATGGAAATTTTATCGTTATTCGTTATGGGCAGAAATGTCATTTGTACAAGATCTCGGTACATAGGACTATAATATTTTTCAGTGTAATTTTTTTGTGAAAATTATTATTTCAGGCGCTAACTTCAAATAAAACAAATTTGGTTCAAAATTTATTTGACGTTATTTTATTACTATTTTAATTAAATCAATTTATTTTTTTTTTTTTGTATTTTTTGTATTTAGCTTACCCTTATCGCTTAACTTCCATCTACAAAATTTAGCGATTTTAACGAAAATCTAAGTTTTCTCTCAATATCTGAATTGACTGCTCACCTTTCATTCACCAGAACCTTGCAGTAAATCACTCACTCTAAAGCTTCCCTAATGCTCTTTTGTAAATCCAATATGGTTATGTTCAACCAAAAACAACCTCACCACCAACTTTGGCATCAGCAACATAAGTTGCTAAAACTTGTCTTTGTAATTGGGTGAAAAAGTTAACTTTTCTAAGAATACAAAAACAATTAACATTCGAACTCTTGCGAAAATTCGCTGTTAAAATAAAATCTCTTGAGCAAAACAGCCATAGTACCAGCACTTTAAGTTGCTGTGAGCTCGCTGCTCACTTAAGAAAGAGACATGACTAAGTTTTATATAGAGGGAGAGAGAAAAAACATGAGTTAGGGAGAACATTTCGAGAATAGACAATGAAACATAATTGTTGTAATTGCTTTTCCTCCACGGCTAAAGTGGAAAGTGATAGAGAAAGCCGTTACTTTCACTTTAACTTCCAAAACATTAATGCACAACTTGTATTCTTCCTCTCAACCTTCTCTGTCAATGCCAATGCAATTTAGTACATAGTTGTATATTATGCCAGATAGCGAATACCATTCTGTTATATTAGGGTGGTAAATAACATGGGTTTGTTTTAGGAAATTTTACTATAACTTTACAATATTTTACCAATGGCGACGGGGTCCAATAAAATTTTAACAAAATTTTCTAAAGAAATAAAATTTTAACAAAATTTTCTATAGAAATGAAATTTGACTAAATTTTCTATAGAAATAAAATTTTAACAAAATTTTCTATAGAAATACAATTTTGACAAAATGTTCAATAGAATTAAAATTTTGACAAAATTTTCTATAGAATTAAAATTTTGACAAAATTTTCTATAGTATTAAAATTTTGACAAAATTTTCTATAGATATAAAATTTTGACAAAATTTTCTATAGAAATAACATTTTGACAAAATTTTCTATAGAAGTAAAATTTTGACAAAACTTTCGACAGAAATAATATATTGACAAAACCTTTTTTTGGAAATACAATTTTGACAAAATTTTTTATAGAAATAAAATTTTGTCAATTTTTTATAGATATAAAACTATGACAGAATTTTCTTTAGAAATAAAATTTGACAAAACTTTTTTTAGAAATAAAATTTTGACCAAATTTTTTATAAAAGTAAAATTTTGACAAAATTACTATAGAAATAAAATTTTAACAAAATTTTCTATGGAAATAAAATTTTGACAAAATAAACAAATAAAATTTTCTATAGAAATTTTAACAAAATTTTCTTTTATAATAAAATTTTGACAAAATATTCTTTAGAGATAAAATTTTGACAAAATATTCTTTAGAGATAAAATTGTGACAAAATTTTCTGTAGAGATAAAATGTTCACAAATTTTTCTATAGAAATAAACTGTTTTTTTTTTATAGAAATAAAATTTTGACAAAATTTTCTACAGAAATTTTGGCAACATTTTCTACAGAAATTTTGGCAAAATATTATTATTATTTAAAAGTAGTACAAAATTATCTATAGAAATAAAATTTTGACAAAATGTTCCATAGAAATAAAGTTTTGACAAACTTTTCTATAGAAATAAAATTTTGACAAAATTTTCTACATAAATAAAAGTTTAATACATTTTCTATAGAAACAAACTTTTGATAAATTTTCTATGCCAATAAAATTTTGAAAAAATAGTCTGTAGGTATAAAATTTTAACAAAATTTTTTATATAAGTAAAATTTTCTATAAAAATTAAAAGACAAAATTTTCTATAGAAATAAAATTTTGACAAAATTTTATATACAAATAAAATGTTGTCAATTTTGTTTTATAGATATAAAATTATGACAAAATTGTCTATAGAAATAAAATTTTGACAAAACTTTTTTTTAGAAATAAAATGTTGACCAAATTTTCTATAGAAGTAAACTTTTGACAAAATTGCTATAGAAATAAAATTTTAACAAAATTTTCTATGCAAATTAAAAATAAATAAATAAAATTTTCTATAGAAATAAAATTTTGACAAAATTTTCTATAGAAATAAAATTTTGACAAAATTTTCTATACAAATAAAATTTTGTCAATTTTTTTTATATATATAAAATTATGACAAAATTTCCTATAGATATAAAATTTTGACAAAACTTTTTTTTTTTTAGAAATAAAATTTTGACCAAATTTTCCACAGATGTAAACTTTTGACAAAATTACTATAGAAATAAAATTTTAACAAAATTTTCCATAGAAATTTTAACAAAATTTTCTATAGAGATAAAGTGGTGACAAAATTTTCTATTATAATAAAATTTGTACAAAATGTTCGTTAGAGATAAAATTGTGACAAAATTATCTGTAGAGATAAAATTTTCACAAAATTTTCTATAGAACTAAAATTTGGGCAATTTTTTTGCGAAATTTTCTATTGAAATAAAATTTTTATTAATTAAAAGTAGTACAAAATTATCTATAGAAATAAAATTTTGACAAAATTTTCCATAGAAATAAAATTGTGACCACATTTCCTACATAAATAAAATGTTGATAAATTTCCTACAGAAATAAACTTTTAATAAATTTTCTATGCAAATAAAATTTTGAAAAAATTGTCTGCAGAAATAAAATTTTAACAAAATTTTTTATAGAAATAAAATTTTCTATAAAAATTAAAAGAAAAATTTTCTATAGAAGTAAAATTCTGACAAAATTTTCGATAGAAATAAAATTTTGACAAAATTTTCTATGGAAATAAAATGTTGACAAAATAAAAAAATAAAATTTTCTATAGAAATTTTAACAAAATTTTCTATAGAAATTTTAACAACATTTTCTATAGAGACAAAGGTGTGACAAAATTTTCTATTAAAATAAAATTTTGACAACATATTCTTTAGCGATAAAACTTTGACAAAATTTTCTGTAGAAAACTAAATTTTGACAAATTTTTTATAACAAATTTTTCTAAAGAAATAAAATTTTTACAAATTTTTTCTATAGAAATACAATTTTGTCAAAATTTTCTCCATAAATAAAATTTTGGCAAAATTTTCTATTGAAATACAATTTTGATTAATTAAAAGTGGTAAAGAATTATCGATAGAAGTACAATTTTGACTAAATTTCCCATAGAAATAAAATGTTTACAAAATTTCTATAGAAATAAAATTTTGAAAAAGTTTTCTACATAAATAAAATTTTGATAAATTTTCTATAGAAATAAACTTTTGATAAGTTTTGTATGGAAATAAAATTTTGAAAAAATTATCTGTAGAAATAAAATTTTAACAACATTTTTTATAGAAATAAAATTTTCTATAAAAATTAAAAGACAAAATTTTATATAGAAATAAAATTTTGACAAAACTTTTTTTTGGAAATCAAATGTTGGCAAAATTTTCTATAGAAATAAAATGTTGATAAAATTTTCTATAGAAATAAAATGTTGATAAAATTTTCTATAGAAATAAAATTTTAACAAACTTTTCTATGGAAATAAAATGTTGACTAAATAAATAAATAAAAATTTCTATAGAAATTTTAACAAAATTTTCTATAGAAATGTTAACAAAATTTTCTATAGAGATAAAGGTGTGACAAAATTTCCTATTAAAATAGAATTTTGACAAATTTTTCTATAGAAATAAAATTTTTACAAATTTTTTCTATAGAAATACAATTTTGTCAAAATTTTCTCCATAAATAAAATTTTGGCAAAATTTTCTATTGAAATACAATTTTGATTAATTAAAAGTAGTAAAGAATTATCGATAGAAGTACAATTTTGACTAAATTTCCCATAGAAATAAAATTTTGACAAATTTTCTATAGAAATAAAATTTTGAAAAAGTTTTCTACATAAATAAAATTTTGATAAAGTTTCTATAGAAATAAACTTTTGATAAATTTTGATAAAATTTTTTATAGAAATACAATTTTCAATAGGAATAAAATTTTCTATAAAAATTAAAAGTAGACAAAATTTTCTATACAAATTAAAAGTAGACAAAATTTTCTATAGAAATAAAATTTTGAAAAAGTTTTCTACATAAATAAAATTTTGATAAAGTTTCTATAGAAATAAACTTTTGATAAATTTTGATAAAATTTTTTATAGAAATACAATTTTCAATAGGAATAAAATTTTCTATAAAAATTAAAAGTAGACAAAATTTTCTATACAAATTAAAAGTAGACAAAATTTTCTATAGAAATAAAAATTTTGACAAAATTTTCTCAAATGTGTCTATCTAGAATTTCAAATTTTTTCTTCCAAAATATGAAATTTTATTAAACAGCAGAACAAAAAAAAATTTCTTCAATTTGACAAAAGTTATTAACTAATTTCTATCATATTGCAATTACTAAAATATTTTAGTTTAAATTTTATAATACATTCTGGTGCATAACTTCTCCATTAAAATTTTCATTCCACCCCAGTGTCCACTCTTCATTGGTCCTTACTATTTTTGATATATGGCATGTTGAAATACGCTGACTGCAGTAAAAGTATTTCGAACATGAATGAGAAGACAAGTGCACGAGCTATGTTTTAGACACATCTGTGAGAAAAAGTTGTTATGGAAGCATTTAAGCAAATCGCTTTTTCTGGACTCGACAACTGAAGGTGACACTTTGTTTTTAAAATTCTTTTCGACCCGCCTCCCAACCTCCCCGCCACTACTGGTCATATGTAAAAGTTAACTTATTTCCACATTGAAATTTTGTCCTCAATTATTTGGTCTTCAAGTTATGCTATTCAAATATAATAAAAACAAAAATAAATCTCTAAAAGTAAGTTTTGGAATCTTTTGCTCAATTGGTGGTTTCATAAAAATTTTTGTTACTTTATAATGGCTATGGTTTGGCTGGTTCTTTTTGTTATTTTTAAGGAATAATAATTGAATCAGGCAAAATTTAATTTTTAGAATTTTTTAAATCTCAATAACAAAATTCACATATACTACTGCTGTATTACAAAACCTTGTCTAAAATTTCGTTGTGAAATGAAGGTTAGGTTAGGTTTGGTGGCAGCCCGATGTATCAGGTTCACTTAGACTATTCAGTCCATTGTGATACCACATTGGTGAACTTCTCTCTTATCACTGAGTGCTGCCCGATTCCATGTTAAGCTCAATGACAAGGGACCTCCTATTTATAGCCGAGTCCGAACGGCGTTCCACATTGCAGTGAAACCACTTAGAGAAGCTTTCAAACTATCAGAAATGTCACCAGCATTACTGAGGTGGGATAATCCACCGCTGAAAAACTTTTTGGTGTTCGGTCGAAGCAGGAATCGAACCCACGACCTTGTGTATACCAGGCGGGCATGCTAACCATTGCACCACGGTGGCTCCCGTGGAAATGAAATGAATGAAATAAAATTTTCAAAAAATTTTCTATTGAAATCAAATTTTGCCAAAAATTTTTTATAAATGTTGACAAAATTTACTATAGAAATAAAATTTAGACAAAATTTTCGGTAGAAAGAAAATTTAGACCAAATTTTCTACAGAAATAAAATTTTGACAAAAATTTTCTACAGAAATAAAATTTTGCAAAAATTTTCTATAAGAATTAATTTTTGAGAACATTTTCTATAAAAATGATTTTCTGTTTGTCATGATTTCACCTTAAAACCATGCATTGACTAAACTATAAGAGTAGCTTAACCGACAGAGGAAAAGAGAGTTTATCAAATTTATTTGGGCAAAGTCCTTTAGACTGGGAAATAATTAGATGGAAGGTCGTTTCGGAAATACCATATTCATCATCAGCATCCTCTACTGGCATCTATAATATAAAACAATTATAAGAATAAATTCGTATAGTTCACTAAATGGAAGGATAACAATACTTGAGCCTCCCGAAAAAAGGGGTTTTGATAGTAGACTTTGACAAATTTTTAATTTTCCGGTAAATGTTCGGAATAGGCATTTTCCCCGTGCCCGACATTTACAAATTTTTTTTGTTAAATTTTTCAAGAACTTTTAAATATTTGTACACCCTCCACCATAGGAGGGGGGGTATATTAACTTTGTCATTCCGTTTGTAAAACATCGAAATATTGCTCTAAGACCCCATATATATTCTGGGTCGTGGTGAAATTCTGAGTCGATCTAAGCATGTCCGTCCGTCTGTTGAAATCACGCTAACTTCCGAACGAAACAAGCTATCGACTTGAAACTTGGCACAAGTAGTTGTTATTAATGTAGGTCGGCTGGTATTGCAAATGGGCCATATCGGTCCACTTTCACGTATAGCCCCCATATAAACCGATCCCCCGATTTGGCTTGCGGAGCCTATAAGAGTAGCATATTTCATCCGATCCGGCTGAAATTTGGTACATGGTGTTAGTACATGGTCCTTAACAACCATGCAAATATTGGTCCATATCGGTTCATAATTATATATAGCCCCCATATAAACCGATCCCCAGATTTGACCTCCGAAGCCTCTTGGAGGAGCAAAATTCATCCCATCCACTTGAAATTTGGTACGTGGTGTTAGTGTATGGCCGCTAATAACCATGCAAGAATTGGTCCATATCGTTCCATAATTATATATAGCCCCCATATAAATCGATCCCCAGATTTGATTCCCGGAGCCTCTTGTAGGAGCAAAATTCATCCGATCTGGTTGAAATTTGGAACGTGGTGTTAGAATATGGTCTCTAACAACCATGCTAAAATTGGTCCATATCGGTCCATAATTATATATAGCCCCCATATAAACCGATCCCCAGATTTGACCTCCGGAGCCTCTTGCAGGAGCAAAATTCATCCGATCCGGTTGAAATTTGGTACGTGGTATTAGTATATGGTCTCTAACAACCACGCAGGAATTGGTCCATATCGGTCCATAATTATATATAGCCCCCATATAAACCGATCCCCAGAGTTGACCTCCGGAGCCTTTTGGAGGAGCAAAATTCATCCAATCCACTTGAAATTTGGTACGTGGTGTTAGAATATAGTCTCTAACAACCATGCTAAAATTGGTCCATATCGGTCCATAATTATATATAGCCCCCATATAAACCGATCCCCAGATTTGACCTCCGAAGCCTCTTGGAGGAGCAAAATTCATCCGATCCGATTGAAATTTGGAACGTGATGTTAGAATGTGGTCTCTAACAAACAGGCAAGAATTGGTCCATATCGGTCCATAATTATATATAGCCCCCATATAAATCGATCTCCAGATTTGACCTCCGGAGACTTTTGGAGGAGCAGAATTCATCCGATCCGGTTGAAATTTGCAACGTGGTGTTAGTATATGGCCGCTAATAACCATGCAAGGATTGGTCCATATCGGTCCATAATTATATATAGCCCCCATATATACCGATCCCCAGATTTGACCTCCGGAGCCTCTTGGAGGAGCAAAATTCATCCGATCCGGTTGAAATTTGGAACGTGGTGTTAGTATATGGCCGCTAATAACCATGCCAAAATTGGTCCATATCGAGTTATATATGTTATAGCCGATCCCCAATCACAAAAAAATTGGTCTATATCGGTTCATAATCATGGTTGCCACTCGAGCCAAAAATAATCTACCAAAATTTTATTTTTATAGAAAATTTTGTCAAAATGTTATTTTAATAGAAAATTTTGTCAAAATGTTATTTCTGTAGAAAATTTTGTTAAAATTTTATTTCTATACAAAAATTTTGTAGACATTTTATTTCTATAGAATTTTTTTTTTTTTTAATTTTATTCCTATAGAACATTTTTTCCAAATTTTACTTCTATAGAAAATGTTGTCAAAATTTTATTTTATCAAAATTTTATTTCTATACAAACTTTTGTCAAAATTTTACTTCTATAGAAAATTTTTTCAAAATTTTATTTCTATAGAAAATTTTGTCAAACTTAATTATATACGTATTTAATCGGCCTTTTTTTATTTTAATATATACCAAGTATGGACTATGTGGTATATATTACGGTGTTAGGAAGTTTTAAGATACCTTGCCATCGGCAAGTGTTACCGCAACCCAAGTAATTCGATTGTGGATGACAGTCTTCAGTAGAAGTTTCTACGCAATCCATGGTCGAGGGTACATAAGCTTCGACCTGGCCGAACTTACGGCCATATATACTTGTTTTATTTAATTTACTTCAAAGGAAACATATTGTTTTGATGCATTTGACATAGGATACCAAATACCCCCCTCAAGAAAACCAAGTTTGAAATTCGTTGAAAATGTGGATGATGGTCCAACGACTTGACTACACCACTTTTTTTAACAAATAATCAAATTGGCGATTTAAATTTAATATTCGTGAGCAAGTTTTAATTTTTGGCTGAGAATCAATCCTTCAAGTTCAAAATCTTTGTATACAAAGAAACTTTTTTTTGGGTGTCCCAAAATTGCACACAAATGTCCACGATTACTAAGTAGTAGGCAAAAAAAAGTCACAACTCTAATAAATTTAAATCAATTTAAGGACTAAGGATTATCTTAGCTTAATGATTCCCATAAATTAAAAACCTTTGTTTAAAATTTTAACTTTATCTACTAAGCCTCCACCTTTTCTTACCTTTTCCAAAAAGATAACTAACTACAAATTTGGTCAACTAAAGGCTTACACCTTTAAAACCAGCATAAATTTTTTTTTTTTCCATTACTTTAACAGAAATATTCCCTTATTTACAAATAAATAATAAAATTTGGACCCAAAATGAAAAAGAAACAAGCCTCCTCGCTCACATTAAAATTAAACCTCTTCAAATAAAATTAAAAGACACTATGACCTTTTTGTCCACACCTCAAGGTCTTCTCAAAAAAGGTTTAGGGGTCTCGTAAAAATAGAAACAAAAACCATTTAGGCTAAATTAAATTTCTTCTCTCACTTTTCAGGGTTAAGTGGCTGTGTAAAGAGCGGTGTGTGTGTGTGTGTGTTTGAGTGTGTGCGAATATTTCCGTTTCCCATTAGCCACTGCGTAAATAAACACTCAGCCATATACACTCAGCCACCGTTTTCTACAGGTACAGAGAGGATATCCCATTTACTTACCTCCGTACGGGTTGGATTTGAACTGCTTAGGGTATAACAACAAAATCCGACCAACACAAATGTTAGGAAACTTAAACCGGTCATTATTACACTTTTTACTGGACACTCAAAGAAAAAACTTTAAAGATTTTTTATTCACAAAATATTTTCTATAGAGCCCACAATTCTTCTGGCTGATATTAATTGGCAAGGTTGCTTTGTACTGTCAATACTCCTGTTTGCTTTGTGTTGTTTATTTGATCGTCGTTCTTTTGTGAATAGTGTCCCTTAGAGTCCTTTGTTGTTATGTTTACTATTTCAAAAGGACACAAAAAAAAAACGAAGCAAATTTATTTTAACAAAAGTTGTTATTTTATTTTCGTTCGTATCTGTAAACAAGTCAACAAAATAACAAATGTTAAACTTGGGATTGTTAAATATTCTACACTTTCTAAATATTTTGTCAACCGATTAAAGGTTGTCGAGCAACTGATACCTTATCTGGTTTGCTATTGAATATTTATACGATAAATATTGGTCATTGACGCTATTGATGTATGTATGATGGGCAGTATGGAAAATAAGGATTTAAGAGCAAAGACCATTAGCAATTGTTTCCTGTGGAGCCAGTGTGACACTTGACAAATCATTGTTAATTTGAGTTTTAAATTTCACGGTGGCACACATGTTGAAGCACATATGGTAGTGATTTGTACATGGTGAGCAACGAGGATAGATTGAGAAATTTTATAAATTACAATTTCTAGTCAAATAGGTTAAATTCCATATAGCTCCATAATATTCTACTTCTTATTCTTGATAATTTATGATTATTGGCAGATCTGAACTGAATACACGAAAGAGGAGCTATGAGAAACTTTAATTCCTACCGAAATTATATATGAGTTCCTTCACGTTCACATAAATTCTAAAAATCAACTTTATGAAGAGCCATAGGACGACGTCAAAGATGTCCAACCTCAACATAAATTTAAGCAACACAAATAAGAAAAACAATATCTCAGATTGGTACACACAGAAAACAAATTTGTTGGGACAACCAATTCTTTTGCCAACCGATATATTTGGTTCCACCTACTACCAAGAAATAACTGACATAATTTGTTACTACAACCAACTGTTGTGTGACATAACTTGAAACACATTTGTTTGGATAACTAACATATGAGTAAATGAACCATATATTGGCAATCACAACCACTTCGATTTATTATGTGATTAGAACAATCAACTGTTGTCTATGCTAATAATATGTTGAATTATCGAGGCAACCAATATTTTGGTATCAGTACTATTTGTTTAGCACGAAAACCGTGCAAAATTTTAAAGAAAACTCATTCAAAATATTTTAAGTTTTTAAATTAATTTATTGTGTATTCATAAAAACGGAAAATAAAAGCATATAAATATTAAATATTTAGTAATCCCAAACAACAAATTCTTCGCCAGTAGCGGATATAGACACATGTGACCAACAATTTACATTAATTTTTTAAAGTCAATAATAGTATTAATACAGTCAGTAGAACTTATTTTATACGCAAAATAGTGATTATCAAAGTATAAAGTTTTTAAAAGCTTAGCTTCTTACATCTGTTGACGGGAATAAATATGGAAATAATATAAACGCGACCTCCTTTTTGTTTCCTGCATAGATTTAATAATATGTTGGATGTGAATTATATTATCATTTGACCATGAAACATACTTTCAGACAATCCTTCTATTTTGTCTAGAATTTTTTTTGCATTAAGATCCTTAGTTTTGCTCAGTCTTACAAACACTTTTGAATATAAATTATCCCAGACTGCAATGCTGCTGCAACTTGGATAAAAAGTTGTTACGTCGATCTTAAAAAGTTCAAATATTGATATATCATTAGAGTTGAAGATGGGAAACAATTTTAAATAGTCGGATGTAGGCAAATCACTATTTTGCAGTAAATGTTTTCTCTCCGACATGCAGTTAACCCATTTGGAAATATATTCCTCATTTAAGATAGTATTATTTTTAACGTATGCGAAATCATCGGATTCATCTGAAAAAAAAAAAACTAAAATATGTCGAAGGCGTTTAAATGTTATATCAAATTTTACCGTTAAATGAAATAATCCCACTATTTTTAAATTGGTATGTTCGGCGTTTCAATAGACCTGATCTACATAAACGTTTTCTCAAATTATTAAAGGCATCGTAAAGTTTTCCTGAGGCTCGCTGGCCAAAATTTGCTGGACAATAATATATATCTTTTGGTTCCTGTGGCAGAATTTGTATTATTAAATCCGTTAAAAAAATGTAATCGTGGCGTGTTAATCTGCAAAAATAATTATTTATATTGTTAAATTTATTATTATTATTATTCGTAACTGTCAAAAATTTCAATACTCTAATTTTGATTTAAACGGTTATATTTTAAGAAGTAAACTTGGACTAATTACAGCTCTGACATCTGATTTACATTAAAAAATGGAAGGTTAGCCTGGCCTACCACAGAGTTTTAAGCGGAATATTGTGGTAATGGTCGGTTATACATAAATAAAAATATGTACATATATACGCTTTAACTGCATAGTGGCGCAAGTGTCACTTCTATTATTTACTCGAAATTGATATCTTTTTGCAAGATATACTTGATTATTATTTTTGATAGCTTTGTTCTATCTGAATTATCCAAACATTTAACGGCGTTTTCTTGGATCAGAATTCGATATTCTATATCTTCTAGCTGCCGAAGAGTCTAAAATTCGAGAAGTTCTGGAGTGAATAATAAATAATAAATATTTGATAGAGTATACATTTAAGTTTATTAAAGAAGCCACTTTCACAGATCCCGTTAATTCTTCACACACTTCTTTCTCTGTTTCTAGTGCATTGTCTAATTTATAGTTTGCAATATCTTGCACATCGCCTTCATTTTCGATTTCATACACCAGATCTTCGTAGTCAAAGGTTTCATCTGGAGATACCAATATGCAATAGTATAGAATAAATTTCTGAATTCTAAGATATATATTTCTAACCTTTTTCGTATTCGATAGCTTCGATAAACCATCCTGGAACGCATCGAAATTGGTTTACATAGTCCGCTAAAATATCGTCTGATATTTGTATTTTATTCGCCCCGTCCATGAAATATACAAATCCATTTATTTTAATGTGATTTTTGACTAAAAGTGGGACGAAATAAATAAAAATGTAATAAAGAGATCCATTTTGTGTGAAGAAAAAGGGTGAATTGTCTTTATTACATATCTACTTAAATTTTGTACGAACATCATAAAAATCATTTGTTATTTTGAGCGACATTTTTCAAAGTTTTCTGTAGTGGTCAAAAGTACTCAAAGGGTTAAACCCTAACCGATAGCTCCAAAGAGTCATTGCTTTTAACTTGTTCCATATATCGGGCAATAACTTCAAAAACATTGGTGCCCGCAAACATATGAATTTGTAGCAAACTACGATAACTTAAATACCGACCAACTTACAAACCTATATATCTTCTACGAATTTCAATAAGTTCCCTATTATGATGATGATTTTTTTAGCTACGCTATTGACAAATTTCTTTTTCCACCGATTTTTTTTAGTTAATTTGCGATTTTAACCCTTATGATATGTTGGGGTCATTTGATGACTCACGTCGTATTTTTCATCAGCGCATTTCTTACTGATGGAAAGTAAATAAAAGTTCTTAGTGGCCAGTGCATGCCACCAACATAATATAAGGGTCAATGGTGATATAATCTGTACTTTATGGATTGTTTCGGCAGTCAGGATTTCTCCAGCTATTTTTAATATATTTTTTTTGCCTTTGAAAACAACATTTAAAAACATCGCCATGGTATATAATCTAAAGAATGCAAAATATATAAAATATTAATAACGTATTTAACACACATATATGTTAATAACGTATTTAAAGATTTTACTTACCTCAGATCCAATTCGAGCACAGAATTTAATGATGTTTTTTTTATATTTTTGTATTTTGATTTTTTCCAATTGACGACAAACAGATTGTCAAACATGCTTTTTTATTGAACATGCAAAGTATAAAAGAATTGGGTTAAGTTTGTTTTCGCATGCGTGATTTATGCGACTTGCAAAGAACATTCGAAGCCGCTTTCGTGGGTATAAATTCTGTGATTTTCTGAATGATATTTGGTTACAAACTTCGACTTCTAAAATTTTTTTTAATTATAAGCTCTATAAGTTATAGCACCCAAATGATTGTTGGAGCAACAATACCTACAATTTCCATTTATAACTTCGAATCTGTTATCACAACCAAATTATTTGTTCTGTTGATACTTTGAAAAAACAAATAAGTTGTCATGACAGAGTAAAATAGAACAAATATTTTTTTACTTGCATAGATGTAGAATAACTAATATTTGGTCGTATGTACTACCATTTGGTACCATTGATACTTTTTTGGTTATTCTAACAATAAGATAAAAGAAATAACTGACAAATAGTCCACAGAACTAAATAATATGAGTTCCAACAATCTATCTGTTATCCTGCTCGAATTCCAACCAATCATTTCTCTGGGTGTAGTCAATGTTTAGAATTCAATAGGGGTTTTGAGAACGGTGATATTTTGAAATTAAAGCGGGTGTGCTGGAACTGGGATAAGGATCATTCTTATAAGGAGAACGATGAAAAAAAAACCGACCTGTTCTAAATGTAGACCTCGGTTAAGGAGGACATCCGAAATATCCTTTGAGAAAAAAAATGATATGCCTAAAAGTTATCGCAACCAGTGGAGACAGGACCTATACACAGGAGAGAAACATTTTCGAGAATTGGGATATCTAGACGCCAGAGAATTCAAATCGGAAGATTGATCCATCTGGGGGCGACACCAAAACATGTCCCAATACACGTCATTTTCGATACACTTATTTATGAACCTAAGCTCAAAATTTTCCTTCCACTATATTTTCAATTTCATGCAAATCGGATAAAAATTGCGGTGTCTAGATGTTAAGACACTAAATCGTGGTGACGATTTATATCAAACCCTAAACCGATATAACCAATTTTCGAACTTGACCTGTCTGCAGACAAACTTATTATAACCCTATGGCGGGTATAAAAAAGCTGCTTATTGGGCTCGGAATCAATATCAAAACCTTTAAGGAAATATTAAAATCTTTGGATTCAAGTAAACTCTTTTTTAAAAGTGTATGTATACAAAAAAGATATGAAAATTAACTTTTTTAAATTAATTTGTCTCAGTCTCAGGACTTTCTCACTTCATTTCTACAGCATAATATCCGGATCTTAAGCACGGTTGCCACAATTGGTAGAATTCTAACAATCATGGTAGATTTTTTTAAAATATATGTGAGGATTTTTATCAAAAATGGTCACAAATTATGCTCAGTTTCGCTGTAGAGCGCATATTTATATCTAATTATACAATTATTATTCGAGCTTTATGGACAGATATAGATTTAGAAATAAAATTTTGAGAACATTTTCTATAGAAATAAAGTTTTGACAAAATTTTCAATAGAAATAAAGTTTTAACAAAATTTTCAATAGAAATAAAATTTGTACAACAGTATCTATAGAAATAAAGTTTTAACAAAATTTTCAATAGAAATAAAATTTGTACAACAGTATCTATAGAAATAAAATTTTGACAAAATTTTCTATAGAAATAAAATTTTGACAAAATTTTCTATAAAAATAAAATTTTGACAAAATTTTCAATAGAAATAAATTTTTGACAAAATTTACTATAGAAATATAATTTTGACAAAATTTCTCTAGAAATAAAATTTTTTAAAAAATTTATAGAAATAAAATTTGACAAAATTTTCTATAAAAATAAAATTTTGCAAAATTTTCAATAGAAATAAAATTTTGACAATATTTTCAATAGAAATAAAATTTTGACAAAATTTTCAATAGAAATATTATTTTGACAAAATTTCTCTAGAAATCAAATTTTTAAAAAAATTTATAGAAATAAAATTTTGACAAAATTTTTTATGGAAATAAAATTTTGACAAAATTTTCTATAAAAATAAAATTTTGACAAAAATTTTCAATAGAAATAAAATTTTGACAAAATTTTCAGTAGAAATAAAATGTTGACAAATTTTGCTATAAAAATAAAAATTTCACAAAATTTTCAATAGAAATAACATTTTGATAAAATTTTCTATAGAAATAAAATTTTGAGAAAATTTTCTATAGAAATAAAAATTTTACAACATTTTCTATAAAAATAAAATGTTGACAAAATTTTCTATAAAAATAAAATTGTGACAAAATTTTCTATAAAAATGAAATGTTGACAAAATTTTCTATAGAAATATAATTTCGACAAAATTTTCTCTAGAAATAAAATTTTGAAAAAAAAATATAGAAATAAAATTTTGACAAAATTTTCTATAGGCATACAATTTTGAAAAAATTTTGTATAGAAACAAAATTTTGAGAAAATTTTCTATAGAAACAAAATTTTACAACATTTTCTATAAAAATAAAATGTTGACAAAATTTTCTATAAAAAAAATTGAGACAATTTTCTATAGAGATAAAATTTTGACAAAAGTTTCTTAAGTAATAAAATTTTGAGTAAAGTGTCTATCTATATATATAAAATTCAATCTATGTTTGTTTATTTGTTTGTTTGTTTGTTCCGAGTTGGCTCCGAAACGGCTGAACCGATTTACTTGAAACTTTCAGAGATCGTAGGGGGCGTTCATGTGGTGAAAATAGCGTACCTCATTTTTTGACACCTGGTCGCGGAGGGGGACCTCCCCTTCGTCGGACTTTTTGAAAATTAGACCAAAGTTGACCGATTTGCTTGAAATTTTCATTGAAGATCGGGGTTGGCATCTAGACAAAGATCCGCTACTTTTTATTTCGATATTTGGATGCGGAGGGGGCCTCCCCTTTGCTCGACTTTTTTTTTAAGTACAGTGAAAAAACTAAAATTCTCAAAATTATCTGAGATTTACAGAGAACATGTGGTGAGGTTATGGAATTAATATGGGGTACCCGATGATTTCATATGTGGTTGGGGAGGGGGACCTCCCCCTTGCCTACTTTTTGAAACTTGGAACAAAATTATGCGATTTGCTTGAAATTTTCATTGAATGTTGGGGTTGGCATCTAGAAAAAAATCCGCTACATTATTTTTCGATATTTGAAGAGGGACCACCCCTTTGCCCGACTTTTTTTTAAGTACAGTGAAAACAAAACTAAATTCCCCCGGCTGAAATTTTACGGAAAAATGGGTATGAAATTTATATCAGGTTCCTGATTTTTAATAAAAATAAAAGGGCATAGGGAGACATACAGAGAAACAATTAAACTTTACCGAGTTACTTGAAATTTACAGAGGGCTGGGGAGAGGTTACGATATTAATAGTTGATACCTGATATTTGAATGGAAGAGAGGTCGCCCCTTTAGGCTTATAATTTGCTTGACATTTTCTGGGACGCTTACAAAAGATACGCTACATCACTTTTCGATATTTGGTCGGGGAGGAGGTCCTCCTCTAAGGCTGCAAAACAAAAAAAAAACAAAAATTCTTAAGTTTTCTTGAAATTAACAAAGGCAGTCGGGGAAGGTTATGAACGAAGAGACAACCTTCCTTGCCCCACACTTGAAGGAAAGTTTCAAGAATTTTCAGGGAAAGTCGGTGTTTGCCGATATTGTATCGGGGAAAGTGACGTCCCTTTAAAACAATAGAACGAAATTTAAACATCTCCGATCTACTTGAAATTTACAGGGAACGTGGGAGTAGGTGATTAAATGTATACATGATTTTTAAATTAGTATATGATTTTTCGATGTCTGGTTGGGGAAGGGGAAAATTGAAATAAACTTTTTCGATTTACTTCGATAGAATTTATAGGGACCATTGAATAGTTTGTGAAATTAATAGAGGGTACGTGATAGTCCGATATCAGGTCGGAGTATAGCGAAGGTGGGGAGATGGTTCCCTTTTGTCCGTTTTTTTTTCTTAAATTGAAAGTAGAGGGTTTCCTGTATTTTATGCACAGGCTTCTGCCATACTTCTTTTCAGTAAAGAACTTAAATTTCCATGAAATTGGCAGCCAACGTAGAGGGTGCATCATTTTCCAACATTTTAACAAATGTTGATGTGGTAAAATTTTTTACTACTTTTGCTTTTTCCGATTTATTCGATGGGAAATAGTAATTCTTTGTATGTTATTATAATGTAGTGCTTAATTTTCAGATATGTTGAGGAGAAAGATACCTTTCCTTGACAAACTACACTTAAAATTCACAAGAAATATAGAAGATTGTCCAACTACTTGAATACAGAACATTATTTAAAACATTTGGAGGAAAGGGTACACCCTCTCCCCGACATTTTTTAGGACGAACCGTTTTACATATGCATATCCGTCGTATTTGTACCTATAAACGAAAAAGCACGTAGTCGGATTTGTTTGAAGAATTCAAATCTTTTCGAATTTGTTTTCAGCACGAAGGATATGGTTGACTAACTTAACGCAAAATATTCCTACAAATACGCTTTGGAAGGCGCAGCGAAGCGGGCCGGGTTACGCTATAAATATATAAAATTTTAAAATATTTTTTTTGTTTGGTAGTTTCTATAGAAATAAAAACTTTACAACATTTTCTATAAAAATATAATGTTGACAAAATTTTCTATAGAAATAAAGTTTTGGCAAAATTTTCTATAAAAATAAAATTTTGACACAATTTTCTCTAAAAATAAAATTTTCTATAGAAATATAAGTTTGACAAAATTTTCTCTAAAAATATAATTTTGAAAAAATAAATTATAGAAATAACATTTTGACAAAATTTTCTATAGACATACAATTTTGACAAAATTTTCTATGGAAATAAAATTTTGATAAGTTTTTCTATAGATATAACATTTTGACAAAATTTTCTCTAGAAGTAAAATTTTAACAAAATTTTCTATAGAAAAAATTGAGAAAATTTTCTATAGAGATAAAATTTTGACAAAAGTTTCTTAAGTAATAAAATTTTGAGAAAAGTGTCTATAGTAATAAATATATAACATTTTAAAATATATATATATATATATATATATATATATATATATATATATATATATATATATATATATATATATATATATATATATATATATATATATATATATATATATATATATATATATATATATATATATATATATATATATATATATATATATATATATATATATATATATATATATATATATATATTTTTGTTTGTTTGGTAGTTTCTTGGTAAATTTTTCTCCAAATTTTGATTATTTTTGGCTCGAGTGGCAACCGTGATCTCAAATGGAATTTTGAACTTTTACTACTAGGGTATTTTGGATAGTAAGATTGGCTCTAAAAAGTAGCAAAGTGTAGATCATCTTAAGAATACACTTCGCCGTTTTTGAGCCAAAGTACCGCAGAACCTCTTTCGTGCAATGTGTAGTGGCTTTTTTTAAGGCCATAATTCGTGCTAAAGGCAGCCAATCCGAACAAATCTAAGCTGATTTTAAAATTTGATATTATTTTTAACATTTTTTGCTTCTGAACAATAAAATTATACAAAATTAAATAATAATATGCTTTATTTTACATATCACCGTATCAGAGAACGGCTGCGATCTACCGCTACCGACAAGTGTATTTAGTAAACACCAACATTTGCAATCTTAAAACACCAATTAGTAAAAAAAATTCAACCACCAATATCCAATGCAACCGACGACTGTCGGTGTTTGTTAGTATGAGTGTTGGTCTCTCGAAAACACCGTAGTAAAGCAATCACACAAATTGGTTACCCATATCTCAGAAGTTTGGTATTATCTTATTTGGTACTCTCTCAATTCTCTTCAGCTAATGCCAACTGCTAATAATTGTTGTTGTTGAGTGCAATCAGACTTAAGGGCAGTGATGCCAATTTGGTGCTTTTAGCACCAAATTTAGTGCTTTTTGATTTCCGAAAAGCACCAAATTGCCTTTTTAGTGCCTTTTCCAAAAAAACTTTTGGTGCTTTTTCAATTTGAACCGTATTAATTTAATTTTCATACAAAAATTCGGATTAGACTTTCAAAAGTTTAATAAACTCAGCTATATTCCCAAATATAGAATTTGATTGTTATGAAGGTGGTATTTAGAATTTCTGAACTTGATGAAGATGTCATCAAAAACGTTTGTAGTAAATTCACAAAAGCACTCAAAACTGAAATAAGAAATGCACTCCCTCCAAATATTAATATTTCCAAATTTAATGTCGAAAAAAGGTTTTCTCCTCTAAAAAAATTGAAAGACAGTACTGATCGAAATGAATTGGATGAAAGCATTAAAACTGATCAAGGTGTACACTTGAATAGAGGTTCATAATTTTAAAAAAATAAAAAAAATGCTTCAAATCAATACACAAAATTTTTTTTTTTTTTAAGTAGAGCATTAAATTTAACTAGTATTTGTGGTGGGAGGTGGTATGTTAGAATTTATAATATATTTTTGGTGCTTTTTGCCCTTCGGGAGTTGGCATCACTGCTTAAGGGCCAACCTCGTTTTTTGTTTACCGAGCGTTGTTACGATGTCGATTGGTTTAAGATTGCAAGACACTGCATACGAACATTGTTATATACTATTGGTGTTTTTATTCTCGCATTTGTATCAATGTAAAAGATCGCATAGTAATTGGTGTCTTACTTACTGCCACCGACATTTTGTGGGTAAGATTGCAATACGAAAAAAAGCCACCGGTTGCAGTTCTCTGCAACGTATACACACACCAACACTCAAAAAAAAAGTTTACTTGAATCCAAAGATTTTGACCTTCCCTTAATGATTTTGATACTGATTTCGTGCCAAAGGTGCGGCTTCTTTAAGCTAAATATATTTTTAGCGACCTATTTGGCTTTTGGACCTAGCATCAATAAAATTAAAGTTAGGATACAAATCTCATTTATGGAATTTTCATTCTCGTTTCGCGGTATCTTAATAAAGCTATTCACGTACAAACAAATTCCAGTTTAAAAATCCAAATTATAACGGATACTTCAAAGTAAAAAATGTCTTCTTAACTCTTTTTTATCTTAATTCTAAATATTCAATACTTCTGATAATTTAAAGAATATTTCTTTAAGGACATTTTGCTTTAGTTCAAAGACATACGACTTTAACTGAGGTATGCAAATTTCCAAAATGTCTGTTCTAAATGTAATAGAAAGAACTTTTTGAACTTTTTTTTTTCAGGGAGTTCGTCCGGAATTACTTTCCTATTTCGTTCTAGAACGAATATGTAAATTATTCATATGTAAAAAATTTGGATTTTTCGAGCCACCTGTTCGCTATAGGATGTATAAAGGGTGATAAGGTCAAAATTTGGTCAAGGGAAAACGCGTGTAAATCGGTGAAATCGTTTATTTAAAAAATCAAATTAAATTTCTTTTTCAAGTTCAATTAGTATAAAATTCAGGAAAAATATTCAGTTAGGCTTTCGCTTTTCCAAATCCGAATTGCCGGACTGACGCTTGACACCTGCCATCAGATTTTGTACAGCCACCTTGTCCACCTTCTACGCCGCAGAAAGCCAGTTTGCCTTGAACTGCTGCTCGTCCTTAGCAGTTTTTTTGGTCTTCTTTAGGTTCCGCTTGACAATAGCCCAGTATTTCAAATTGGGCGGAGCTTTGGCGTGTTGGGAGGGTTCTTGTCCTTGGGAACCACCTGCACGTTGTTGGCGGCGTACCACCCCAAGGCCTTTTTACCGTAATGGCAAGATGCCAAATCAGGCCAAAACAGTACGGAACAACCGTGTTTCTTCAGGAAAGGCAGCAGACGTTTATTCAAACACTCTTTCACGTAAATTTCTTGGTTGTCGGTCCCGGAAGCTATGAAAATGCTGCTTTTCAAGCCACAGGTACAGATGGCTTGCCAAACCAGATATTTCTTTGCGACCTTTGACAGTTTTATCTGCTTGAAAATATCTGCTACCTTTCCCCTTCCTTTTGCCGTATAAAACTCCTGTCCCGGATGCTGCTTGTAGTCGGCTTTGACGTAGGTTTCGTCGTCCATTACCACGCAGTCAAACTTCGTCAGCATGGTCGTGTACAGCCTCCGGGATCGCGCTTTGGCCGTCGTATTTGGTTTATCATCGCGATTTGGAGTCACTACCTTCTTGTAAGTCGATAGTCCGGCTCGTTTTTTGGCTCGATGCACGGTTGTAGACAATACACCCAGCTTATTTGCGGCATCTCGGAGAGAGAGGTTAGGGTTTCGCTTGAAACTACCGGCAACTCTCTTTGTCGTCTCAGCGGCTTCCGGTTTTCGATTTCCCCCCGATCGAGACTTCATGGCTGCCGACAAACGTTTCCCAAACACTTTAATTACATTTGTAACGGTTGATTCGGCAACTTTTAGCGATTTTGCCAGCTTTGCGTGCGAGTAGCTCGGATTTTCGTGATGAGCGAGCAAAATTTTGATACGCTGCTCTTCTTGCGTGGACGGCATTTTGACAACTGAAGAGTGCATTCCAAAATCAAAATAGGAGCAACATTCTACACACACACACCTTCAAAACGAGGGGTGTACAGATGTTTTAAATGCAAAATTGAAAGAAATACGTCAAGTTTATATTGACCAAATTTTGACCGTATCACCCTTTATTTAAGGATATATGGGCAAAATAAAGCATTTCAATAAAAACAAGTATATACAGCCGAATCTTAAATACCCACCACCATGAACCAAATATTAGGGTTTCCTTTGAAATTTCAGGAGGGCTTGAGGACACTTCCCGAAGATAAATTTAAAGATTTCACCTATGAGGACTATATCTAATTCTGGATTTATAAGAACCATTTTTGTAGAAAATTATAAAATAACGTCTTGATTTGAAATCTTAAATCTGTAGAAGTAAGCAATTTTCATGATCAGTGCGCCTTTTACACCCTCAAGAAGTGAAGTCGGTCTATATGGAGGCATTACCAAATGGATCCGATACACGTTTTCGTGAGCCTAAAATACCAGAATATTTACAATTTCGGGCAAATCAGATAAAAACTACGGTTTCTAGAAACCCAAGGAGTTAAATCAGGAGATCGTTCTTATGGGGGCTATACTAAAATATGGACCGATACTCACCGTTTTCGGCACACCTCTTTATGACCCGAAAATACCTCTAGATTTCCAATTTCAGGCAAATAGGATAAAAACTTCGGATTCTATAAGCCCAAGACCCCAAATCGGGAGGTCGTTTTATATGGGGACCATACCAACACATGGGCCGATACTCACAATTTTTGGCACACGTATTTGTGGTCATACAATACCTCTAGATTTCCAATTTCAGGTAAATTGAATAAAAACTGCGGTTTCTATAAGCCCAAGAAGTAAAATCGGGAGATCGGTCTATATGGGGGCTATACCAAAACATGGACCGCTACTCACCATTTTTAGCACACCTCTTTATGGTCATAAAATACCTCTAGATTTCAAATTTCAGGCAAATTGGATAAAAACTACGATTTCTATAAGCCCAAGACCCCAAATCGGGAGGTCGGTTTATATGGGGACTACATCAAAACCTGGACCGATATAGCCCATCTTCGAACTTGACCTGCCTGCAGACAAAATACGAGTTTATGCAAAATTTCAGCACGATTGCTTCATTATTGAAGACTGTAGCGTGATTACAACAGACAGACAGACAGACAGACGGACATCGTTATATCGTCTTAGAATTTCTCCCTGATCAAGAATATATATACTTTATATAGTCGGAAATCGATATTTGGATGTGTTAAAAACGGAATGACAAACTTATTATACCCCCGTCACCATTCTATGGTGGTGGGTATAAAAAATGATTTTTTTTCGGGATTTTCGTAGAAATTTTAATATTTTTGAGGTGTTCAAAGATATGTGAGGATTTTTATCAATGGTAGTCACCTATTAACCTCTGTTTCGCTCTAGAGCGCATATTTTAATTTAGATTTTTGCTGGGTCGGCTTCGGTGGCCTGGACCCCTATTTGCTCTATGAATATGAAACATGAATGAAAGGGAAGTTACAGGCAAGATAAACTTTAGATTAAAAATATTTTAATTTTTTGTGAACTTTCTTACTTTTAATTTTTTGATTTTGGCTACGAATTAAACTCCTTGTTTCTAAGGATTCATATGACATTTTAAATTTTATGAGAATTTTCATTGAAATTTTGATATTTTCACAGTGGGCAGGAATTTGCTTCCTTTTCCCTCTAGAACACATATTAAAGAAAATATAAACGGAGAAAGTCTTTCATATACAAAATTTGATTTTTTGGAGATTCGATTCATGAATTTGCTTCTTTTTCCCTCTTGAAAGCATATTAAAGAATATATGGACAGAGTAAATCGTTCATATACAAATTTTGATGTTTTGAGGACTTCCATGGAAATTTTGATTCTTTTTTTTTTGTTGGTGATCACAAATAAATTAAGTCTCTCCATTTGGTACACTATAGTTTATAAATATATTTTTCAAAATTCATTTCATTACCTAAATTTACAACCGCATCCTCGAAATCTAACAATAACAAGGGGATCCTATTTTTAACACAACCCTTACGGCAGGATAACAAATAGCGATATTGTTTACTTGAATTTCAAATCGCAGTTATGCAAATTATAAAGCAAAAGTTCATCCAACAAAGTCAATAGAAAAAAAGCGAAGCAAAACTCACTTTCATTCCCAACCAATTGGGGATATTAAACACCACAGGATATTGTCGTGAAATCCTTTGAGATCAGTCTTGTTATCACCATCAAGTCAAGACCGTCAACAAGTTCCATACCATATAATAATACCCATTCGACCATCTGTCCCGTACTCTACAACTGTCATGTCAATCTAAATGGATTTACCAGCAAGTATTGGCCTGTGCCAACAAGGCAATATCGAATGTGTGTGGGTGTGTGTGTTTGTGCTATATCCTTTTTAAGGACGAAAAATGTGACATCCAGCTGAGGTGTATCCATACGGAAATTCTTAACAGCAACAAGCGTTACTCGTTACCCATTTATGCAAATCTTGGTACACAGCCATAGGACTACTCCCACGATATCGTTTCTTCATATTTACGGCGTTGGTTGGTGTGTGTATGAGTGTGTAATAATGAAAAATGAAAAATTGATTTATTGTGATAAGCCTTTAAGTTAAAGGCCTTGTAGGAAGAATCCTTGATATTTTGCTAGATATTGCAATATAATCCTCTCCAACTAAGATATACTTCAATTTTTATAGAAAGAAAATTTTGACAAAATTTTCTATAGAAATAACATTTTGACAAAATTTTCTATAGAAATAAAATTTTAACTAAATTTTCTATAGAAATAATATTTTAACAAAATTTTCTATAGAAATAAAATTTTGACAACATTTTTTTAGAACTAAAATCTTGGCAAAATTTCCTATAGAAATAAAAATTTGACAAAGTTTCCTAAAAAAATAAATTTTCATTCGTTTTGTTTGTTATTGTTGGTTTCTCTTCAATCGTTATTGTTGTTTTTGATCTCAGCTTAAAACCATGCATTGACTAAACTACACGTGTAGCTTAACCAACAGAAGAAAAGTAGTAGTAGTTTAGTCAATGCATGGTTTTAAGCTGAGATCAAAAACAACAATAACTATTGAAGAGAAACCAACAATAACAAACAAAGCGAATGAAGATAGAGGAAGCACACTCAAAAACAAACCCAGCCAACTACATTCAAATCGATGATTTGAGTTTGGCAAAGGAAAAGAGATATGCTTGCAAATTTTTTTAGGCAGTAGCCGACTATCAAAGCTTTTTTCGGAAGGTTCAAGTGTAGTTCACTTTGGGTTGAGTGAATTACCCGAATTTATTCTGATAATTGGTTGATCGTTTTGCTGCAAGTAGAGGATGCTGATGAGTAATGTGGTAATTCCGCAACAGCTGTACATCCAACCATCTTGCAGTCTATAGGGCTTTGCCAAAATAAATTTGACAATCATACTTTTCCTCTGTTGGTTAAGTTACACTTGTAGTTTAGTCAATGCATGAGATCAAAAACAACAATAAAATTAAATTTTGACAAAATTTTCTATAGCAATAAAATTTTGATAAAATTTTCTATAGCAATAATATTTTGACAAAATTTTCTATAGAAATAAAATTTAATTTGACAAAATGTCCTAAAAATTTTCTATAGAAATAAAATTTAATTTGACAAAATTTTCTATAGAAATAAAATTTTGACAAAATTTCTTAAAGAAATAAATTTTCACAAAATGTGCTAAAGAAATAAAACTTTGACAAAATTTTCTATAGAAATAAAATTTTGACAAAATTTTCTATAGAACTAAAATTTTGACCAAATTTTCAATAGAACTAAAATTTTGACCAAATTTTCAATAGAAATAAAATTTTGACAAAATTTTCTATAGAAATAAAATTTTGACAAAATTTTCTATAGAAATAAAATTTAATTTGACAAAATTTTCTGTAGAAATAAAATTTTGACGAAATTTCCTAAAGAAATAAAATTTTCACAAAATGTCCTAAAGAAATAAAATTTTGACAAAATTTTCCTTAGAAATAAAATTTTGACAAAATTTTTCTTAGAAAAAAAATTTTGACAAAATTTTCTATAGATTCACAATTTTTACAAAATTTTCTATTGAATTACAATTTTAACAAAATTTTCTATAGAAATAAAATTTTACAAAATCTTCTATAGAAATAAAAGTTTGACAAAATGTTCTTTATAAATAAAATTTTCAAACAATTTTCTATAGAAATAAAATTTTGACAAAATTTTCTATAGAAATAAAAGTTTGACAAAAATTCCTTTAGAAATAAAATTTTCAACAAATTTTCTATAGAAATAAAATTTTCACAAAATTTTCTACAGAAATAAAATTTTCTATAGAAATAAAATTTGGACAAAATTTTCTATAAAAAAAATTGACAAAATTTTCTAAAGAAATAAAATGTTTACACAATTTTCTATAGAAATAAAATTTTTACACAATTTTGCATAAAAATAAAAATTTGACAAAATGTTCTTTAGAAATAAAATTTTCACACAATTTTCTATAGAAATAAAATTTTCACAAAATTTTCTACAGAAATGAAAGTTTGACAAAAATTTCTTTAGAAATAAAATTTTCAAAAAATTTTCTATAGAAATAAAATTTTCACAAAATTTTCTATAGAAATAAAATTTTCACAAAATTTTCTATAAAAAAAATTGACAACATTTTCTAAAGAAATAAAATTTTGAAAAAATTTTCTATAGAAATAAAATTTTTACACAATTTTGCATAAAAATAAAAGTTTGACAAAATTTACTATAGAAATAAAATTTTAACAAAATTTTCTATAGAAATAGTACTATTTCTATAGAAATAGTAGTTCTATAGAAATAGTAGTTTCTATAGAACTAAAATTTTGACCAAATTTTCAATAGAACTAAAATTTTGACCAAATTTTCAATAGAAATAAAATTTTGACAAAATTTTCTATAGAAATAAAATTTTGACAAAATTTTCTATAGAAATAAAATTTAATTTGACAAAATTTTCTGTAGAAATAAAATTTTGACGAAATTTCCTAAAGAAATAAAATTTTCACAAAATGTCCTAAAGAAATAAAATTTTGACAAAATTTTCCTTAGAAATAAAATTTTGACAAAATTTTTCTTAGAAAAAAAATTTTGACAAAATTTTCTATAGATTCACAATTTTTACAAAATTTTCTATTGAATTACAATTTTAACAAAATTTTCTATAGAAATAAAATTTTACAAAATCTTCTATAGAAATAAAAGTTTGACAAAATGTTCTTTATAAATAAAATTTTCAAACAATTTTCTATAGAAATAAAATTTTGACAAAATTTTCTATAGAAATAAAAGTTTGACAAAAATTCCTTTAGAAATAAAATTTTCAACAAATTTTCTATAGAAATAAAATTTTCACAAAATTTTCTACAGAAATAAAATTTTCTATAGAAATAAAATTTGGACAAAATTTTCTATAAAAAAAATTGACAAAATTTTCTAAAGAAATAAAATGTTTACACAATTTTCTATAGAAATAAAATTTTTACACAATTTTGCATAAAAATAAAAATTTGACAAAATGTTCTTTAGAAATAAAATTTTCACACAATTTTCTATAGAAATAAAATTTTCACAAAATTTTCTACAGAAATGAAAGTTTGACAAAAATTTCTTTAGAAATAAAATTTTCAAAAAATTTTCTATAGAAATAAAATTTTCACAAAATTTTCTATAGAAATAAAATTTTCACAAAATTTTCTATAAAAAAAATTGACAACATTTTCTAAAGAAATAAAATTTTGAAAAAATTTTCTATAGAAATAAAATTTTTACACAATTTTGCATAAAAATAAAAGTTTGACAAAATTTACTATAGAAATAAAATTTTAACAAAATTTTCTATAGAAATAGTAGTTTGACAAAGTTTTCTATAGAAATAAATTTTTTTCAAAATTTTCTATAAAATAAAATTTTCACAAAATTTTCTATAAAATGTTATTTTGACAAATATTTCTATAGAAATAAAATTTTGACAAAATTTCCTAAAGAAATAAAATGTTGACAAATCTTTCTATATATTCACAATTTTGACAATATTTTCTATGAACATAAAATTTTGGCAAAATTTTCTATAGAAATAAAATTTTGACAAAATTCTCTATAGAAATAAAATTTTGACAAAATTCTCTATAGAAATAAAATGTTGACAAAATTTTCTATGGAAATAAAATTTTGACAAAATTCTCTATAGAAATAAAATTTTGACTAAATTTTCTATAGCAATAATATTTTGACAAATTTTTCTATAGAAATAACATTTAATTTTACAAAATTTTCTATAGAAATAAAATTTTGACAAAAGTTCTTAAAGAAATAAAATTTTCACAAAATGTCCCAAAGAAATAAAATTTTGACAAAATTTTCTATAGATTCATAATTTTTACAAAATTTTCTATTGAATTTCAATTTTGACAAAATTTTCTATAAAAATAAAATTTTACAAAATTTTCTGTAGAAATAAAAGTTTGACAAAATGTTCTTAAGAAATAAAATTTTCACACAAGTTTCTATAGAAATAAAATTTTGACAAAATTTTCTATAGAAATAAAAGTTTGACAAAAATTTCTTTAGAAATAAAAATTTTCACAAAATTTTCTATAGAAATAAAATTTGGACAAAATTTTCTATAAAAAAAATTGACAAAATTTTCTATAGAAATAAAATGTTGACAAAATTTTCTATAGAAATAAAATTTCTACACAGTTTGTATAAAAATAAAAGTTTGACAAAATTTACTATAGAAATAAAATGTTGACAAAATTTTCTATAGAAATAGTAGTTTGACAAAGTTTTCTATAGAAATAAATTTTTTACAAAGTTTTCTATAAAATAAAATTTTGACAAAACTTTCTATAAAATGCTATTTTGACAAATGTTTCTATAGAAATAAAATTTTAACAAATTTTCCTAAAGATAAAAAAAAAATTTGACAAAATTTCCTATAGAAATAAAATTTTGACAAAAGTTTCTATAGATTCACAATTTTGACAAAATTTTCTATGGACATAAAATTTTTGCAAAATTTTCTATAGAAATAAAATTTTGACAAAATTCTCTATAGAACTAAAATTTTGACAAAATTTTCTATAGAACTAAAATTTTGACAAAATTTTCTATAGAAATAAAATTTTGACAAAATTTTCTATGGAAATACAATTTTGACAAATTTTTCTATAAAAATAAAATTTTTACAAAATTTTCTATAAAAATAAAATGTTGACAAAAAAATTCAGAGAAATAAAATTTTGACAAAATTTTCTCTAGAAATAAAATTTAAAAAAAAAAATTCTCGAGAAAAAAATTGACAAAATTTTGATCAAAATATTTTTTTGTTTAAATTTGTTAGATTTTTGGGAAAATGTTCTTCTAATTTAGGTAGATTATTTTTTGGACGAGTGGCAACCGTGCTTGTAACACGCGTTGGAAAGAAATTACGCTGGCAAATAAGAAAAATAAGATCCAGAGAAAAAAACGTCTGAATCTAGGACCCAAAATTTCGACCAACCATGTGGAAGAGTCTAATTTAAGATCGAAGCAACTGTGATTGCCATAACATCTCCCAGTAAAGGCCCCATATTCCCCAAACATTTCCTAAACTCCATTTCACCTCTGTAAGAATGTCAAGAGTATGTAAATAAAGATATGGATGTATATGCTTGTAACGTAACGAAAGAATCAATCACTCCTTATCTGGCTTAAGGCCAATGGCAAATGTCACATCAATCCTATACCTCTGGCTTTCAGTTTATTACACATCTACCAACACACACACACACGTTCGTATGTCATCAACTGTGTATATATTATGCGAGGTCAACAAGTGTGCCAAAGGATTACGAGGATAATTGCCAACCGTATTTGTATAATGGAAGCCCCATAACATATACCACCACACCACCATAACCACCTACATGAGAATGAGAATATCAATCAGGACAATGATAAGTGGAATTTTCTGCTCACAGAGGTGGATGATTTGAAAGAAGAAAAAAACACACACAAAATTAATTGGAGGAAAATGAAGATAGATGATAAAATTGTCTTATCGTGCAAGAAATAGTTTTTGCTTTTTTTTCTAATTTAGGAAGAATTTGATTGCATGATAATTTTGGTGAGAAGGGATTAAGGTGACAAATTGTACATACACCAAAACAAAATTTTGTTTTTTTTTAGGAGATTTTAACTAAACTATTTTACTAATTGAAACATGGCATAAATAAGTTAAGAGGTTTTGTTAAATTGAAGAAACTTTATTAATAATAATAAACTTTTCTGCTACTTCCGACAACTTCACATTTTGAAAGAAAAAACGTGTTTTAAAACGTAAGTGAAATTACTATTTCTTAAATTTTTTTTTAATATTTTAAATACTTTTTTCAAGAAAAAATTTGGGTTTACTCAGTCATCCCTATCCTTCACATAATATTTTTATACCTTGCTCCACACTATGGAAAAAGGTATTATCAGTTAGTGCATATGCTTGCAACACACAGAAGGAGGCGAGATAGAGCACCTAAGAATGGTTGCCACTCGAGCCAAAAATAATGTACCAAAACTGTTCCAAAAAAACTACTAAACAATAAAATCTTATTTTGCAAAATTCTATAGAAAATTTTGTAAAAATTTTATTTATGTAGAAAATTTTGTAAATATTTTATTTCTATAGAAAATTTTGTCAACAGTTTGTTTTTATAGAAAGTTTTGTTCAAATTTTATTTCTATAGAAAATTTTGTCAAAATTTTATTTCTATAGAAAATTTTATCAAAATTGTATTTCTGAAAATTTTGTCAAAATTTTATTTCTATAGAAAATTTTGTCAAAATTTTATTTTATAGAAAAGTTTGTCAAAATTTTATTTCTATACAATTTTTTTTTCAAAATTTTTATTTCTGTAGGAAATTTTGTCAAAATTTTATTTCTATAGAAAGTTTTGTCAAAATTTTATTTCTATAGAAAATATTGTCCAATTTTTTTTCTATAGAAAAATTTGTCAAAATTTTATTTTCATAGAAAATTTTGTCAACATTTTATTTCTATAGAAAATTTTGTCAAAATTTTATTTCTATAGAAAATTTTATCAAAATTGTATTTCTGAAAATTTTGTCAAAATTTTATTTCTATAGAAAATATTCTCAATTTTTTTTCTATAGAAAAATTAGTCAAAATTGTATTTCCATAGAAAATTTTGTCAAAATTTTATTTCCATAGAAAATTTTGTCAAAATTTTATTTCTATAGAAAATTTTGTGAAAATTTTATTTCCATAGAAAATTTTGTCAAAATTTTATTTCTATAGAAAATATTGTCCAAATTTTTTTCTATAGAAAATTTTGTCAACATTTTATTTCTATAGAAAATTTTCTCAATTTTTTTTTTTGTTCTATAGAAAAATTTTCTCAATTTTTTTTCTATAGAAAAATTTGTCAAAATTTTATTTCCATAGAAAAATTTGTCAAAATTTTATTTCCATAGAAAATTTTGTCAAAATTGTATGCCTATAAAAAATTTTGTCAAAAATTTATTTCTATATTTTTTTTCAAAATTTTATTTCTATAGAAACTTTGTCAAAATTTTACTTCTATAGAAAATTTTGTCAAAATTTTATTTCTATAGAACCTTTTCTCAAATTTTTTATTTCGGTAGGAAATTTTGCCAAAATTTAATTTCTACAGAACTTTTTTTCAAAATTTTATTTCTATATAACTTTTTCTCAAAATTTTTATTTCTGTAGGAAATTTTGTTAAAATTTAATTTCTATAGGAAATTTTGTCAAAATTTTATTTCTATAGAAAATATTGTCCAAATTTTTTTTCTATAGAAAAATTTGTCAAAATTTTATTTTCATAGAAAATTTTGTCAACATTTTATTTCTATAGAAAATTTTCTCAATTTTTTTTCTATAGAAAAATTTGTCAAAATTTTATTTCCATAGAAAAATTTGTCACAATTTTATTTCCATAGAAAAATTTGTCAAAATTTTATTTCCATAGAAAATTTTGTAAAAATTGTATGCCTATAGAAAATTTTGTCAAAAATTTATTTCTATATTTTTTTTTTTAAATTTTATTTCTATAGAAAATTTTGTCAAAATTTTACTTCTATAGAAAATTTTGTCAAAATTGTATTTCTATAGATCTTTTTCTCAAATTTTTTATTTCGGTAGGAAATTTTGTCAAAATTTAATTTCTATAGGAAATTTTGTCATAATTTTATTTGTATAGAAAATTTTGTTAGACTTTCCTTATTTGTTTTAGTTTGCATATTTCCTTTTGAAAAAAAAATTCAAAGGGTTTGAAATTATATACCAAATTTACATGAATACCGATTTCGTAGGCAGATAGATAGGCAGAATTATTGTAGTGTTTTCAAACCAAGAAATAAACCGGAGAGCTCTTTTAAAGAGTACACTCAAAAAAAAGTTTAGTTGGATCCAAAGATTTTGACCTTTCTTTAAGGATTTTGGTATTGATTCCGAGCCAAAGATGCGGATTCTTTAAAATAAAGACATTTTTTACAGACCTCCCTGGCTTTAAATCTAGGATCGATAAAATTAAAATTAGATACAGATCTCACTCATCGAATTTTTATTCTCTGTTTGCAATATATTAATAAATGTTTTCATGTACAAACAAATTCTAGTTTAAAAATTCAAATTATGCCAAGTACTTCAAAGTAAAAATTGTTTTCTTAATGCAAAAAAAAAAAAACTTTAAACCAAAGATGCAAATCATTAAAATAAGTCTTAGCCTATATTTGAAGCGTTTTTATCTTAAATTTAAAAATTCAATATGTCAGTTGAGTTAAAGATGATTACTTTAAATTAAAAATGTTTTTCTTTATTGTAGGGAAAATTTGCCTTACATCAAAGATCTACAACTTCAACAGAGGGACGCAAAATTTCAAGATTTGTGCCCTAAATTTAATGAAAAAAAATTTAATGCAAGGATTATAAACTTTCTTTTAATTAAAATGTCATTATTTTAAAGAATTTTGTCCTCAGCATTGCGTAAATTTCGAATCCTAAAATTTAAGTTGCATAATCTCCCATATTAGGTCAATATTTTTTTCAGTGTACACTCAAAAAAAGTTTACTTGGATCCAAAGATTTTGACCTTCCCTTAAGGATTTTGGTATTGATTCCGAGACAAAGATGCGGCTTCTTTAAAATAAAGAAATATTTTAGCGACCTATAGGAGCAACAAAATTTAAATTAGGATCTCATTTATCACATTTTTAGTCTCTTTTTGCGGTTTATTAATAAAGGTACTCACGTACAAACAAATGCCAGTTTAAAAATCCACATTATAACGGATACTCCAAAGTAAAAAATGTTGTTTTAATTCCAAAACAACTTTAAACCAAAGACACTAAATCCTCAAAATAAGACTCAGCCTATATTTGAAGTTTTTTTGATCTTAAATCTAAAGTTTCAATATTACAATTTTTTTAAATCCAAAATGTGTTTCTTAACTTTAAGAAAAATTAGCCTTAGCCTTAAAGACATGAGACTTTAACGGAGGGTCGCAAATTTACATTGGTGTCCTAAATTTAATGAAAAAAAAATTTTGAAGCAAAGATTATAAACTTTATTTTGATTAAAATTGCATTATTTTAAAGAAATTCGTCCTTAATATTTTGTAAATTTCGCATCCTAAAATTTAGGTTGCGTAATCTTTAACATCAAGTAAACACTTTTTTAGTGTAGGGAAAGTCCCCTTACTGCCTCAAAAAAGTGAAATACAACTTTTTCTTCCTCAGGTGTGGAATTTATTGGGAGTATCCTATTTCAACTGCATAAATACCCTATTTCAACTGCATAAATACCCTACCTGTCAAATAAATGGGAAGAAAATAAATATTTAAAATTTCTAAAATACACTTGTAGTTTACTCAATGCATGGTTTTAAGCTGAGATAAAAAACTAATAATAATATTTAAAATTTTATGGCGAGCATGGAGAAAATGCCTTTCCGAATATATACCGGAAAATGAACCTCCCCCTATGATATTCATCAATAAATATAAATTTAAGTTTTTTATGTTCCCATCAGGCTCGATGATCAATACAAAAGTTCTAACAATTACCAATCATGCTGGGATTGAATTCATAATCAATTTTAGTATTTTTAAAACAGAATAATGTAAATTGAATGCTCCATTTATTTTCTAGTAAAATAAAACACCATTCACCTTTTACAGGAAGTGGAAAAATATTGATTTAAAATCCCTCGCACTCATGTAACCAAAAGCATTACACACCGAATGAGGCAAATGCTAAAATGAATATTTGAAAAAAAAAATTACAAATCATAACAAAAAAATTGTTGTTGTTAGTTGATGTTTTTCATTTTTTGGAAAAATTCTAAATGGCATCAGAACACCATACGTGTAAAATTAATTGAACGTATTTCATATTCACTTGATACATGGTGGTGTATGCTGTAGATCAACATTCATTTGATTGGATAACATGAAAAATTAAATTTCTGTTTTTCATTTAAATTAAAAGGGATTTTTTCAATATATGATAAAAAATACAAATGATTTTATATTTTCAGTATCTACAGGTACTACTATACAAACTAGAGGTGTAGGAGTATAATAAAATTTTAGTAATTACAAATTTCGAGGTTATAGACTAATCGATTAATTGAACAAAACCCTTCAATCTGGTTCTATTAATAAATTAACCTAAGCTCTTATCAAATGTCAGAAAATCCATTATTTTTCCTTAAAACATTTTAATACCCACAGTTAAAATGATTTGATTTAAGTTAAATATGCTCCGATTTGATCGATAACTTGCTATCAATCTAAAGAGAATTGCATTATGTTTCACTCACAGAAGCCTTCATTTTTATTGACACAAAATTTAGACAGTCGATTTTCAATAGCTTCTAATGAAGCGAATTTTTGCACGAGCAAAAATAAAAATTAATTAATCAATCACAAAATTCACAGAAAAGCGAAATATCATCTTTCTAGTACCATCTAGTGGAACCCGAGCTAACATCCAATTTTAAAAAATAGATATTGTATATACCGCCATCTATTGGAAACCCTCCACCATGAATTTCAAAAGTTATAATCCGCTAATCTTTATTACATCGAAAGTTAGCCTAAATTCATCAGATGGGCAGAACGATATGACACCATGGGGGGCCAATCGTCTCACACCGTTCACAATAATATTTCGATGTTTTGAAATTTCCTTACCAAGAATACCATAAGAATCCAAAAAATCTCATAATGACACCTTTGATACCTGGGACAATTTATCATTTAATTTATTGAGTAAATTCTAAACAGCCAGAAGAAAAAGTTTAGATTGCTAATTTCATGTAAACAAAGACAGCTTCTAATATTTGATTTGGTGTTATTGCTCAAGGATATTTACTCTACCACATTACTTATGGGATACCAAATGCAAATAAACATATGCAGAACAACACACAATCATATATGGGAGTGTAACAGAAATGTGTGATTAAATGATTTATGAGTCATTTACATTGCTCTCTCATGCTCACAAATCTATATATGTGTTTGTGTGTGGGTGTTTGAATATTGAAATCTTTCAATTCCATTTCAAGCATAAAGTTAAGCACTGCTACTGTCACTCTGTTATTTTGCTTTTAATGTGAGGGAGAGTGAACATATATATTCTCACTAACAGAAGAGATTGTTGTTGTAGTTGTCTACAAAGAAGATGGGTATGATAACCAATGAGATGATATCAAAGATTTCAATAAGCCATCAATTTTCTGCTCTTATTTTATTTCTCCCCCCACCACACAAATACTACTATCGCATCGATAAGGTTAATGGTAGAGATGCGGTTACGATTCACAAGTTATGAACTGTGACATTTGCCATTTCCGCTTAATTTGATTCTTGAGAATTAGATATTAAGTAATATTGATTTAAGTTTATTAGTTTGAATATAAACATATATAGTGTAGAGGAGGTAGGATTGTAGAGAGAGAGAGAGAGCTATATTCTCCACTGTAATTGAAGCTCTTTAGAGAAACTAAGGTAAATAGAAATGAATATGCGTCCAGGGCTAAGAGAAGTGTGATATAGTGGGTCAGAGATTTTTTTCTTTCATCGATGTATCGAAACGTTATGCCCTGATAGAAAATTGTGTCAAAAATCAATGTAAAATTAATGTGGCCACTGGCCAACTTTATTATTATACTCATAATACCTGACGCATTGTGTCAAGCTTCTCCTGGCCCGATCCATATATGAGAAGATTTTTCTCCTTGGTGGTTTTTTATAAATTCAAATAGATTTGTTTAGAATAAAATAAGTAAATACGGCCGAATATCAAATGGTTCTGCCATGCCGAATCTTATGTGTTATTTATAGAAAATTTTGTCACAATTTTATTTCGATAGGAAATTTTGTCAAATTTTCCTTTCTACAAAATATTTTGTCAAAATATTATTTATATAGAAAACTTTGTCAAAATTTTATTTCTATAGAAAACTTTGTTAAAATTTTAATTATATAGAAAATGTTGTCAAAATTTTATTTTTATAGAAAATTTAGTTTGTCTAAATTTTATTTCTAAAGAAAATTTTGTCAAAATTTTATTTATATAGAAAATTTTGTCAAAATTTTATTTATATAGAAAATTTTGTCAAAATATTATTTATACAGAAAATTTTGTCAAAATATTATTTCTATAGAAAATTTTGTTAAAATTTTAATTGTATAGAAAATGTTGCCAAAATTTTACTTCTATAGAAAATTTTGTCAAAATTTTATTTCTAAAGAAAATTTTGTCAAAATTTTATTTCTAAAGAAAATTTTGTCAAAATTTTATTTCTAAAGAAAATTTTGTCAAAATTTTATTTCTAAAGAAAATTTTGTCAAAATTTTATTTCAATAGAAAATTTTCTCAAAATTTTATTTTGATTTTATTTCTAAAGAAAATTTTGTCAAAATTTTATTTCTAAAAAAAATTTAGTCAAAATTATATTTCTATAGAAATTTTTGCCAAAATCTTATTTTGTATAGAAAATTTTGTCAAAATTTCTATAGAAAATTTTGTTAATATTTTAATTATATAGAACATGTTGTAAAAATTTTATTTTTATAGAAAATATAGTTTGTTAAAATTTTATTTCTATAGAAAATTTTGTTTAAATTTTATTTATATAGAAAATTTTGTCAACATTTTATTTATATAGAAAATTTTGTCAAAATGTTATTTATATAGAAAATTCTGTCAAAATTTTATTTTTATAGAAAATTTTGTTAAAATTTTAATTGTATAGAAAATGTTGTCAAAATGGTATTTCTATAGAAAATTTTCTAAAAATTTTATTTTGATTTTATTTCTATAGAAAATTTTCTCAAAATTTTATTTTGATTTTATTTCAATAGAAAATTTTGTCAAAATTTTATTTCTAAAGAAAATTTTGTCAAAATTTTATTTCTAAAGAAAATGTTGTCAAAATTTTATTTCAATAGAAAATTTTCTCAAAATTCTATTTTGATTTCATTTCTAAAGAAAATTATGTCAAAATTTTATTTCTAAAAAAAATTTAGTCAGAATTGTATTTCTAAAGAAAATTTTATGAAAATTTTATTTATAAAGAAAATTTTGTCATAATTATTTTTAAAGAAAATTTTATCAAAATTTGATTTCTTTAAAAAATTTTTAAAAAATTTTATTTCTTTAAAAAATGTTTTAAAAATTTGATTTCTTTAAAAAATTTTTAAAAATTTTATTGCTTTAAAAAATGTTGTAAAAATTTTATTTCTATAGAAAATTTTTTCAAAATATTATTTCTATAGAAAATTTTCCCAAAATTTTATTTTATAGATAATTTTGTCAAAATTTTATTTTGATTTTTTTCTACAGAAACTTTTGCCAACATTTTATTTCTAAAGAAAATTTAGTCACAATTTTGTTTCTATACAAAACTTTCTCAAAATTTTATTTCTAATGAAAATTTTGTCAAAGTTTTATTTCTAAAGAAAATTTTTTTTCAAAATTTTATTTCTATCGAAAATTTTTCAAAATTTTATTTCCATCGATCATCAAGAAATAAAATTTTAAAAATTTTATTTCTTGATGATCAGGAACTACGCCATCTGTTGTCAACACCGCATTATTATTTTGCAATCCCAATATTTAGTGGCACAAAAGTGTCAACGCTTGAAAATAGTGGCAATTTCGCGAATAAAATGGCACAACGATAACAATGCTGCCAATCCCACCAAACAAAATGCGCACGAATAATTTCTACAGTATCAGAACCGACTGCTTTTGCGTTTTTCCCTTATTGGAGAAACACCATTAAGACTCAGGCTCAAATCAAAAGGAACCCATCGAAAACAAAACTCACTGGAAAGCTGTTGTAGGAGACGTGTAATATGCTTAGCGCCACATATTGGAACTCTATTAGACATAAGTAAAGCCATCTATTGGAAAATTGAATTTTCTATAAATAAGATTTTCCTTACTCGTTGATAACTAAAAAGTTCCACCTTTTTAACAATTCCACAAATCTGTTAATTTTCCTTTGAAAAGCACTGCTCATAACTTCTGTGTAATCTGAACCAGCAACATCTCAAAGCGTAAACTACATTTCACAAAATCCCCCATTCGAAGAACTGTTCATTTTCACTTAGCGAGTTCTTTGATAGAAATCCTTTAAATCCCTAAATGGAAAATTTCATTTGCTATTTTTCCAGCGAAGCTTAAAGTATATTACCAATGAAAAAAACAACGAACCCTACGAAATTGTGGAAAAAGTAAAAAAACTGTCTATTACTAGACTTTTAGGGCCACAGCTTAGATTGATGGATATTGACACAGTCTGTTGTTATTCTCCCATAATCCGATGTGGCACTGACAATTTTAACACTCGACTTTGGCAATGAATTCTTTTTTGTTGTGGGGGGTATTGTCATAGTCCTATTTTTTTTTCGACAGCTATAGTACTCACTTATTGACAGCCAGAGTACAATGAAAGAATTGCAGAAAAAAATGCAATATTTACAAATTCTTGGTTTGGCCAAGGGCTTGGATTCTGCTCTATTATGTTATGCCCTTGCTACAATAGCAAGGCTATGCAAAAATTTCATTTTGCATAATGCAAAAATGGTTCGTTAATGGGTTGATAATACAAATAAAATCTCTAAGTAAACTAACATTTCAGTTTAGTTTTTTTTCTTTTTTGGGTTTGGGTCATCACTTATTTATGCAGCCCATACCATTCCACAGATATAATACATATGTGTACACAGAACAAAAAAAAATATATGTACTTACACAAACAAGTTCAAGAGTGATAACAAAGATATTATATGATCCATCCTATTTGCGACACAAAAGTTGAAATTTTATAGAAAATTTTTTCAAAATTGTATTTCTGTAGAAAAATTTCTCAAAATTTTATTTCTGCAGAAAATTTTCTCGAATTTTTATTTCTAAAAGGTTTTTTTTTTGTAAAAAATAGTGGCACTTTTTGCCACTTTTTTAAAACTAGTGTGCCATATTTTTTGCAAATAACACTTGTTGTGCAACTTTTTAGAAATTCTCAATGGTAACGCTATCACCAGTATTACTCTGAGGCAATCTCACCGTTGTAGTGGAAAAATTGTCATTGTTTTTTTTCACACTTTTTGTGCCACTAAATGCCATACTGTAAAATTTTTAACCAATTTTTGGAAAATAAATATAAAAAATAATAATAATAATAAATTAGGGGCTAACAACAAATGTTTTTGACCTAAGGTGCGCCTAATTGTGGTCCCAATTCCCATTAAAAAAAAGTAATAACTATGGTAATTTTAATACCATAGTAGTTTTAGCTGATAGCCTAAGTAGCTAATGCTAGATTTTCTCTCTATTATTCTTATATTTACTATAAGTTTAATAAATAAATAAATAATACCATAGTAGAACTTCTACCATGTCCTTAGAGACCGAGTCTAAGCTTTTTAACATTCAGAAATATGGCCAGTATTTCATATAGACAGTGTGAACATTGTGATACTCTGAAGGTAAATTTAGATCTTTTTTAACAATGTCACTTTTTATGCTACTATTGTATTAAGCCTTGAATGTGTTGGTTTTTACATTTTTGCAACGGAACTTTTTGTAAAGTTTGTTCCCAAAAACTGAACTTCTCTCCTACTAATATGTTAATTGCTGCCCCTTTCAATATTTAATATAACTTCTTGGAAACTTAGCCATATCTTCTAAACATGCAGAAATATCAACTACTTTCTTTAGATTCAATGTCACCGATGTCTCAATTTGGGGCACATTTGCAATTACACTTTTTCTGCCACTCTTTTGTTATCTCACTAAATGCGTTTCTTTTATATTTTTGTGCCATCTTTTTGTCATGATGTGGCACCTTTCAATTGATTATTTTTGTGCTATTATATTTGTTATAAATATTAATCCCAATTTCCCTTAAGGTTACGAATAACAGGTTGGCTGATAAGTCCGCGGTCTAACAAAGAAAAACAAATTTTTTTGTCAAAATTCGTTTTTATTATTCAACAAAGCTCCCTTCAAGAGCGATACAACGATTACAACGACCTTCCAATTTTTTGATACCATTTTGGTAGTACTCCTTCGGTTTTGCCTCAAAATAGGCCTCAGTTTCGGCGATCACATCTTCATTGCAACCAAATTTTTTCCCTGAGAGCATCCTTTTGAGGTCTGAAAACAAGAAAAAGTCGCTGGGGCCAGATCTGGAGAATACGGTGGGTGGGGAAGCAATTCGAAGCCCAATTCACGAATTTTTGCCATCGTCCTCACTGACTTGTGGCACGGTGCCGTTGTCTTGGTGGAACAACACTTTTTTCTCTTTATATGAGGCCGTTTTGCCGCGATTTCGAACGCGGCAAATCGATTTCAAACGCTCCAATAACGCCATATAATAGTCACTGTTGATGGTTTTTCCCTTCTCAAGATAATCGATAAAAATTATTCCATGCACATCCCAAAAAACAGAGGCCATTACTTTGCCAGCGGACTTTTGAGTCTTTCCACGCTTCGGAGACGGTTCACCTGTCGCTGTCCAGTCAGCCGACTGTCGATTGGACTCAGGAGTGTAGTGATGGAGCCATGTTTCATCCATTGTCACATATCGACGGAAAAACTCGGGTGTATTACGAGTTAACAGCTGCAAACACCGCTCAGAATCATCAACACGTTGTTGTTTTTGGTCAAATGTGAGCTCGCGCGGCACCCATTTTGCACAGAGCTTCCGCATATCCAAATATTGATGAATGATATGACCAACACGTTCCTTTGATATCTCTAAGGCCTCTGCTATCTCGATCAACTTCATTTTACGGTCATTCAAAATCATTTTGTGGATTTTTTTGATGTTTTCGTCGGTAACCACCTCTTTCGGGCGTCCACTGCGTTCACCGTCCTCCGTGCTCATTTCACCACGCTTGAATTTTGCATACCAATCAATTATTGTTGATTTTCCTGGGGCAGAGTCCGGAAACTCATTATCAAGCCAAGTTTTTGCTTCCACCGTATTTTTTCCCTTCAGAAAACAGTATTTTATCAAAACACGAAATTCCTTTTTTCCATTTTTTTTTCACAATAGCAAAAGTTGCTTCACAAAAGACGCTCTATCTCATAAACTAATTGACTTACAGGCGTCAAATTTTGACACGAATCATTTGAAGGTTGGTACTATATAAAAATAATATGCATTTAATACTAGCGACGCCATCTATGTGTCAGACCGGGGACTTATCAGCCAACCTGTTATGATCGGTCTCACAAGCAGGGCTGTGGGGTCGAGCCAATTTTACTCGACTCCAGCAGTTTTAATCAGCCTCGACTCCGTCTCCGGAGTCGACTTCGGGTAATATAACTAAATTTTATATTACATTTTAATATCACTAATTTGTAGTTCTATTGTTGGGGGTACCGTAAATACGAGCTATATAAATGTTTATATTCCCATATGCATGAATTTGAACCTGAATCGATTTACACAAAATTGTATACACTTGTACAAAATCTATGTACTTAAAATTTAAATCTACACAGAAAAAAATATCACCAAAATATTTCCAATTAAAAAGTTAATTGAAGTTGAAAATTTTTTCAATTAATAAATTAATTGATACAATTAACTTTTTAATCATGATAGAAACATTAAGTTAATTAAGTCAATGATTGAAAATTTTAAAATTTTTAATTAAAAAATTAATTGATACAATTAACTTTTTAATCTAATTCGGAAGACTAATTAAATTGTATTTCAAACAATCATTTGTTAATCCAAATAAAAACTCTAAGCCAATTCAGAAAGTAATTAAATATAGTTACCTTTTTTAATTAATAAATTAATCGAGTTTTGCAATCAACAACAATTAAATTTTTAATTGAATCAATTAAAAAATTAATTGAATTTTGCTGAAAAAATCAATTAATTTTTTAATCAAGAATTTTTTCTATGCCCAATTAAAACTGTGATTGATACTATCATTTTCGTGATTGAAGACATTTCAATTAAAAAATTAATTGGATCAATTAATTTGGTGATTGAATCAGAAAAAAATTTTTTGTGTGTAACGTTATGGAACGAAACATAATTTTAGTAAAAAACAAATAAGGAAAGTCTGAAGTTGGAGGGAGCCAGCTATATGTTAATATACTCTGCACAATTTTGTATTTAGATCTACATTTCGATAAAATCTCAAATACTTCACATTTTGAGAAATTTGTTATAGAAATAAAATTTTGTGAAAATTTGCTGTAGAAATAAAATTTTGACCAAAATATCTATAGAAATAAAATTTTGACAAAAATTTTTATAGAAATAAATTTTTGACAAAATTTTCTATAGAAATAAAATTTTAACAAAATTGTCTATAGAAATGAAATTTTGACAAAATTTTCTATAGAAATAATTTTTTGGAAAAATTATCAATAGAAATAAAATTTTGCAAAATTTTCTATAGAATTAAATTTTCTATAGAAATTAAAGTTTTCTATAGAAATAAAATTTTGCAAAATTTTCTATAGAATTAATTTTTGCAAAATTTTCGATAGAAATAAAATTTTGACAAAATTTTTTATAGAAATAAAATTTTGAAAAAGTTTCTATAGAAATAAAATTTTGAAAAAGTCTCTATAGAAATAAAATTTTGACAAAATTTTCGCCAATGTTCGACATATGTATAGAGCTATATATTCCTAAAAAATAAATTTTTATGGTGGTATGCATTAAAGTGAATCGATTCCCATCCCAACATTCTAGGAAACATAAAATAATCTCCATAATTTGAAATTGTGTTTCATTTACAGTCATAACCGTACATTGATCGAATGAATAACACAATGGAATCTAATTTACATAAAAACTTTTTTAGTTACAAAAATGTGAAGTGTTTTAAAAAAATTAGATTCGCCGGAGTCGAAGTCGAGCAAAATTTTTACGTCTCCTACTCCAGCAAAATCTTCAGACTCCGCCTCCAAGACTCCGACTCCACAGCCCTGCTCACAAGTATAATATATTTCTGATAATCCGTGCCACTGTGTAGAAAATCTTTATAGCATTTTGCAACCTTTTTATTCAAATTGTCTTGCCACTTTTTATTACAAGTGACACTTTT